>NW_027528359.1:79055-675863 GCF_008692635.1 Crocuta crocuta | reverse complement strand
AATATCGGTCTGATCTGGAATATTGTGAGACCTGGTCAATACCAGCCGCCTCATTTACAACATGAGCCAGTAGTAGCAGAAGGAGATACCAGTTTCCTTGCTGTGACTGCCATCCAGAGAGGCTGGTGCGGCTCCCGGCAATTTAAATAAATGATTGCATTGTTTTGCTTCTTAAGATACCTTGGTATAAACATTTTCTGTCATTGAGCTATGTGGGTGGGCTAGTATGAATTAAAAAAACCAATCAATTAACCACAAATTCATAATGTTAGCTTTACTATATTTCTGAAAAACCCATCATTTTTATATGTTAAGTAAGCAGTACTGAAGAGCCAAAAATTAAGTCCTCCATTAAGAGAAACCTCGGGCTGCACGTAGCCCCAGTCCCAGTCCCAGGAAAAGCCTCAGACTGTTCAAGGCTAAAGCCATCCTCAGACCGCCCTCAGTTCAGCTAATCAAAAAGAAAAAAAAAAAACATTCCTATGGTCTGAGTCAAGGCTGGAAACTGCAGATACAAACTAGCCAATTTCTCACTGCTTGTCTGAACCCCATGTGGGCCCTTTAAACTCACCTCACAACTGGTCATTTTCAAAGATTCTCAAAAGTCATGATTGGGTCCCACCAAAAGTAATGAACACCTCACAGACACTGAATGGTCGAAGCTGTAATTGTAATTGGTGCTTATGTGATGATGCTACATGTACTGTAACACCCCCATCCCTTACTCCTTAAAAACCCTGTTCGCTATTGTTCTTGGCTTCACCTTGCTGCCATGACACCAGCAGGCTGGGTGAGCCCCTGCTCAAGCTTGTAATAAAGACCCTTTTGTACTTGCATCGGTGCCGGCTCCTTGGAGTGAGGGGCCTAGACAAACTAAACCAAAAACTCAACCAGCTTTTCTGCTTCTGTACAAGTGCTTGCACTACGGGAAACTAAAACCTAACTAGCTCCTTCCGCTTCTGTACCATTGCTTAAGGCTGAGTTTCAGCTTTCCCGAAACTATCAGGCAGTTACACATTGCCCAAGGCAGGAGAAACCACCCTTGCAGCACCCAGTCAGGAAAGTCCAGCGACCACCCTCCACATTACTGAGGGAGAGGCCTGGAGATAGAAACTATAGATAGGCCCCTGTTACCTAATGTTAAAGTTAACCTGTTAGTCGCCGAACAAGACCCTAGGCTCGCTCTGTGATTGGTTGAATTCAAAGGTATCCTAAATGTTGTAATTGGATCCCGCCAAAAACCTGATGGCGGGAACCAATCAAATGTGGTATATGTTCACATTTAAATATCAACCAATGACAAACCTGTAACCATAGAGATCCCCTGTCCCTCCCCACGACTTGTTTACTCCTGTCTATAAAAAGGCTGCAAAGACTTTGTTCGGGGCCTCTCAGCATCACCGGCGACGAGTGCGTGGAGGTCCGGGTTCGAACCTGCAAATAAACGACGCTTGCCGATTGGCTTTGACTCTGGTCTCTGGTGGTCTGTTTTTGGGGTCTCTCGAACTCTGGGCGTTTCAGTACTTTTCCTGAGCAGAGGCACACAACAACCACAAAAAAGAAAAAAAAAAGTAGGTATCACTGATTTATCAAACAGCAGCCTCCTCAGTGTACAATTTGTCTCTCATTGCTGAGATTTCTGGCAGCTCTCTGGGTTCCTTCCAGATCTCTGGGTTCCTGCCCCTCCTGGGACTTTGTCGTGTACTTTACCTTTCAATACTTTGTGCTACTCTGATAGTATTTTTGTGAATGTATTTAATTATAGTTTCTGTTCCTTGTGATGCTTTTCTGTGTTCCTCCAACAAAAAGTATTTGTCTACTAATAAATTCTATGTTCACACAATAGTTCTTAGCACATGGTTTGCACCCCCAAAGTATTTGTTGAATGAAAGAATTGAACAAATCTGAATATTATCAGCACAATGAATGAAATAAAGAAACAGAGAGTATAGTTATCAACTACAGACATTCTTGTGCCTGGAAAGTATAATAGTGTCTGGAATTAAGTACCTGCTGTAATAAACAAATTTATCAGAAATGAAGAAAGCAAGCATTGGAGATTAGGAAGACTGCCTCAAGTAGGACTGGAAATTTAAGGCATGGAAATAAAACTGTCATTTCAAATTTTATCAAAATACAAATGATATGCAAGACATTTCTTGATCTCAACAAGATAAAATTTACTCTTTGAGTACTGAAAACTAAACTCATAAATTTAATTTGTGATACTTGATTAAAACAATAATTGAAGGGCATCTGGATGGCTCAATTGGTTAAGCATTCAACTTCGGCTCTGGTCATGATCTCACGGTTCATACATTTGAGCCCCAAGTCAGACTATACTGATAGTGAGGAACCTGCTTGAGATTCTCTCCCTCCCTCTCCCTCCCTCTTTCTCTACCCCTCCCCAACTCACACTTTCTCTCTCTCTCAAAATAAATAAATAAACTTTAAAAAAACAATAGTTGAATGTATTACCTTGCATTGTGTGACAGTAAATATATTGATAAGGAAAGAATGTGTATCCAACTATTGGAACAAGCACATCTGAAAGAATTGAAGGGGCTAAAAAAATACTAGACTGAGACTTCCAATATCTTTGAATCATTTTCCTGTGTGTTTCAGTTTTATAAGAAACCTTTTCCTTTTTCACAGTAGAAAGCTTAAAAAGAATTGTTTCTTTGCCCTACACATTACTGTTGTAGATTATTAATCAGAATGAAAACTCAACCTAACCAGGTGGCATAATGTGAAACTAAAGTAAGAAGAGAAGGATTATACTCAAATAGAATTCCAAAGATTTACAACATAAATAGATGGAGATTTGGGAAATAATTGTGGGAGTCAATTTTAAGATGTTTGGCCAAACATAATTAAACATAAGTTTACTTAAATCTGTGCCAAATTCTGCCCTTTAATAAGAGACCAGATAGCCATGATATAATAGAAAGGAGAAAGAATGGCATTTCAGTAAAACCTTGTAAACCCTTCTATAGAGTCCTAGTAGTTGATTACTTTCATTCATGCCATGAAATACTAGGATATTGTTATAAGCTTTTTAAAATTTTAACTCCAGTATGGGTAACATACAATGTTATATTAGTTTCAAGTGTATAATACAGTGATTCCACAGTTCTATACATTACTCAGTGTTCATCATAATAAGTGCACTCTGTAATTCCCTTCACCTCTTTCACCCATCTCCCTCAGGTCCCCTCTGGTAACCAACGGTTTGTTCTCCATGAAATACTAGGATCTTATAACAACATTCACATCTGTTTGATTTTGGTGGATTTGGAGTGCTAGTTGGAAGAGCTGCAGATGAAATGGTATCAATATCAACAAGTATAAGGGAAGCTCAATTCAGTAAATTGAATCATAAAATGCCATCAGAAACTAGGACTGTTGATCAAAATAAACATCAAGGTGTCATAGAAATGAGCACAAATGTAATAGTCTAATCAAATGTGTCTCGTTGCTTAGTAAGCAAATGATCACCTGTGTATAATGTTAAAATCCAGATTCAGAATGAATAGGCCTGCATTTCTAATGCATTTCTGAGATCCTGAATTTCTTATAGATGATACTCATCTACTTATTCATGGGACTAGAGAGTTGAGTATCAGGGGTCTCACCCAAAGAGATTTCTGTCTGAAGTTAATGAATCATAAGTTTCTGAGAAAGAATATTGATAGGCAACCCCCCCACCAAGCATTGCTTAATGTATATAATGAAAAGGTAAACTATATATCAGGTCCAATGAACAAAATATTGTATAATTCTTCATCCTAATGCTAACATATACCGTTTAATATTCAGTGATCATGACCTCATCCAATTTCCAGAACTAATCAATTTATGGAAGGTTGGCATCTTGAATGAAAGGAAGGCAGAATCCCTGTTATAACCCCCAAGTTTATAGCCTACATTCTCCTGGTCTCCCTTAATGATACCCATTCTCATTTGCTGTAGAAAGAGAAACCTCCAACTTTTTAGAGGCTACTAGATCTCTGTTTATGTGAAGTTTAATCTCTGAGGACCCAGAAGCATCACAGTCCAGTATTCAGAGTGAAGCCCAGGCATGTAGGTGATTAATGTATTTTTATCTGAATTAACTTCACAGTAGGTCCACTGGGTCCCAGAACTCATCATGCAGTTATTTCCCTAGTTCCTGGGTCTAAGATTAGAAGTGCAATCCTCGGCAACTGGAACAATTCCCACAATGCCTTTCTAACCTGTAAAGTAAGAACTATCATTGTAGAAGATCCAACTGAAAGCTATTTCACCCACCATACTTCCTTGCCAAATAGTACATTAAAGTAAGGTTGAATCCCTGGGGATACAGCAGAGAGCGGAACCACAACAGTCTTTGAAATCAAGTTATTATTTGATATTATAAAAAATGCTGAAGGATCTTGTAAAAAGACCTAGTATTATTATATACCTAATTGCATGGTGAACTTAATTGAAGCTGCTATTCTAGATGTGATATATTTGCTAGAAAAAAATACAGATTTTGCACTGACGTGTAGCTATTGACATAAAGTAACTTTTCTCCATGTTAATTAAATATAGGAAATCAGTGGCTTTCGCTAAGAACAGTAGTAAGACTTCACCATTTTTCCCTCAAAGGTAGTCCAACTTCAGTCTTTTAACTTTAAATTTTCAAAAGGATTTTGGCTATCTTGGGATAAGAAATCTGGACAGTATGAAGTAGGATGCTAAATGTCATGTTAAAATTCATGTGTAACTTATGGCAGAAAAGATATTTTGCCAAAACACAGTTTGTTACACCAGGGAGGGATCTGGTAATCTAAACCTCTAGGGATAAAATATTGCTTACAAAATGAAGGAAAAATTACTCTACTTTTAACACTTTATCACAAAGAATGAAAAGTAGCCTTTGGTGGGTCATACAACTATTCTTGTTTCCACATTCCCTATAGCCAGTTGATCCACTGTGCAGCACAAACACACAGAATTACAAGTCCAAAATCTGACATATAAAAATCTGTAAATAATATGGAGATACCAGAAAAAAAAGTGGAACATCATGACATTAATACCCACTCAGTACTGGGACTGAGAGACCATAGAGAAAGAAAACCTCCCCAGAAGTCAACCCTGTAGGCAGTGAATCTAGTTTCAAATTCACCTGGGAAGATAAATCAATTAAGGTTATAATGCACCTCTATGGATTCTTGATCAGTTCCACTGTTCTAGCTAAGCTGACAAAGATTGTTAAGAAGCAAAACTGGAGGACACTTGAAAAAAACATTCAAGGAAGGTTTTGTGAGAGAACCTCTCCAATTACTTCAAATCCAGAGGGTATTGTTTCCTATGTGCATGTCACAGAAGTCTTCTGTAGCAAGAAGGCTTCTTAATAACCAGAATGCCACAATAACCAATTCTGTATATGTCAAGTATCCATCTTTCAAGAGTGTCCAATGATTATTTTTTTGGGCTCATAAACAAAACAGTCAAAGTATTAAAGAGAGAGAGAGAGAGTGAGAGAGAGAGAGAGATCATGCATGAGTTCCACAATGTGGAGTCTAAACTGCTGCTGCCTATACTGAATGTTCAATTTGCCTGTGAAAACATCATTGCCTAAAGTTCCAATATGTCACGTCACCAGGAAAAGACTAGGTAGTCATCTGTTGGAGTAACATTTATAATGGACTCTATTTTAGGCAAAACTCTCTCAGTTGCAAGTCACAATTACATATATACAAAATAGAATTTATCAGGTCATGATATTGAAAATTCTATAAATAACCCCAATTTTAAGTGTATCTATTTCTGGGTGCTCATGCAATGTCATCAGATATTTATATATTTTATATATTTTATCTCATGGTTTTTTATTGATTTTATCCTCAGTCATCTCTTCTTTAGGTAAAACTAAAAATGATCAATAGAAACTTACATTGTACCTAAAGCTGAAGATCACTGAGAAGGTCTTTCTACTGTGGCATTGGTTTCTTATGGCTGAATTTTCTTGGTGTTGTCATGTCTCTACCCCTGAGTAAAGTTCTATCCAAGGAAATGTGATTCCTTGATGGGCAAGCTGGAGAGGATCCATCATTGTAACAGTGAATGTGGAGTCAGCTGATTGGTAAGCCTGACAAAACCACTGCAGTTGGGGAAGGATGGCTCTAAAATGAAAAAACTATGAGCCAATAAGATGGAATTACTGATAAACATTAGAAACAGAGGAAGCAAGAATGTATCCATACTGGTACAGAAACTTATTTTCTGTTTAGATTTGCATCCTTAACCTGCATTTCCCCCCAAAAAATGACTTCATGCTTATTAAAAGTCTTAGGTAATATTCTCATAGTTTATATAACATCACTTTTGAGTTAGATACCCAGCTAAAGGAAAATAATTGAAAAACCAATGAAGAAGATATGGGTATCCTCAATGACCCTAGTCCAAAGTAGCTGGCCTTATAGAACAGAAATTGCCCATTTGGATATGATCTCTTGTGAGTTTAGGATGCAGTCTTGTAGGATGTAGTTTAGAAGCTGAACCAATGATTAATGTGTAGTTGTTTTTTCCCTGCCAGCTAGAATGTGACACCTTGGGAAACTAAGGGTATAGTTGCCATTTGTACCAATACTGATTGTATCTAATGACCTCCTGATAGCTTGTTTCTTCTCTGTTATTTTATCTCTGATAATTTAAATCATGGATCAGCAAGCTATATCTCCAGGGCAAAATCCAGCCATCTGCCTGTTTTGTAAATAAAATATGATTGGAACACAGCCACACTCATTCATTTAGGAATTGGCTGTTTTTGCCCCACTACAAAGTGTTAAGTAGTTATGACAGAGACTACATGGCCTGCAAAGCCTAACATATTTGCTATCTGGATATTTATAGAAAAAGTTTGCCAAACCCTGATTCAGATATTTAGATAGTCAAAAAATGAGTGTATCCCATGAATCCTTAATTATTCCATTAAGGTGGAATCTAAGAATACCATGTTGGCTTTCTAGACATGAGCGAAAGGGGTTATATTGTTTTCTGTAATAACTAAATGTCAAGGGCAATCAAAGTTGCAACTACACACTGGGGACCAGCAAATGTACTGATGAAAATCCAGGGAACCTCAGATGGATATTAGCAAAGATCAGTAGTAAAGTTTAATTGAGGGTAACTGCAGTTTGACAGAAGAAGGCTTCTGAAATCTCAGATATCTACAAATTATGGAAAGGGAAAACACACAAGAGTATAATACACCAGTGATCTGAGGAGTAGACCAAAACAAAATGAATGTGGAATAGTGGTGGAGGAGAAAATTCATAAATGTCAGCTATATACTACTTTCTCAACATGATGAAAATTGCATCTCTACATCTATGGTTTATCATCAATGCTCCTTTTGACAAAAATACAAACAAAACATTTTTTAATTTCCTGACCTCACACTAGTATGTATCTTTAATATTAATTGTTAGATTGCTATTCATTTCAAAGTATTAGAATATGGATACAAGGCCACAATATCAGTAAGGGAGACATGGACTAACTAACCCTTACTGTAAAGGATTCCCTTACTGGAATTTCTTGTACTAGAAGACTTCTTTTGTGTCCTTCTTGGGAAAGTGTTAGTTTTCTTGGTTATGCCTAGGAAGTTGTAGTATGTTCAAGTGTGGGATTTTTAGAATTCAGTCAGTGAAAACAGAATATGGGTTTGTGAACCTAGAAGCCAAAAGTTAGATTCTGAGAGCAATCACATTTCTTTGCAAACCTCTGTCTTCCCTTCTGATAACTAAATTTGGTAGAACTGCTTGTCCCTGTGCTCACTAGCCTGTCTCCCTACTCACTCCACCCTCCCCAAGCCCTCCCACCATCCCCCAAGTTATTCTTTATGAGAGAAATTCAGCTTTTGTCAGGTGACACAAAGTAAAGCAAGGGTCACATCATTTAGTGGAATGGCCTAGAATACAGTTCACACATTCTTATTGCTAAGATCCACAGAGTTAAATTGTTCCTTGCCTTTAATCAGAGTTTGTTGCCCAGCTTTTCCTGCAAACTTGTGAATTTTATTCTTCTTTAATCTGGAAATTAGCATGATTTAATTTCTGTTGCTTACAACTCTAATTGAGCCATAAAAATACGTGCACAAAGGAGACAGTGCCCTTGTCTTTAAAGAACTCACATTCCAGTTGTGGAATGAGTACTTAATAATAATATATGCATTTTTCAAGTAATTAAAGCCTAATAATTGGGGATTATTTATTTATCCATTCATTACTTAGTTAAGAATGTCAATTTGCTAACTTTATGTTAGGTTGCTAGGCACTGAGATAAGCACTAAAAAGTAAACGTAAAAATAAATAAATAAATAAATAATTAATATTACTTCTATCTTTAAAATGCTTATAGCATGAAAAATAGAGATGATATTCAACACTCACATTAAAATGTGATAAATGCTATGAGTATATAGTGCTGCTCAGGTACAGGAAGTGGCATAGGTCAACAAGAAGAGTGAAGAAGAATTTTCTAGAAAAGATTATAAACTTGTTTTCAAAGGATGCATAAAGTATAGCTAGGCAGAAAAGAAAAAAGCATGAGAATCCAAGACAAAGGAATTTTATTATGAAAGAAGTTGACTAAGTTAGAGAATTATAAAAACAGGCTGGAATGGATTAAGCTTGCTCTTGTTATTCTTAACAAACATTCACATTTCAAATTCTTTCAAAAGTGGTGTCTAAAAATTCATTTACTCACTTGCATTTTATGAATTTTAAATTTATTTTTGATAACAATCTAAGTTGCTCTGTTATATATACTCCCTGTGTTTTGCATAAAGGCATGACTAAATTATACACGTACACAGACACACACAAACAGGTGACCCTTGAACAACACAGGGGTTTGGATGCCAATCCCTCCATAATCAAAAATTCACATACAATTTTTGGCTCCCCCCAAATCTTTACTGCTAATAGCCTTATTGATTAGAAGTCTTGCTGATAAAATAAGCAGTCAACTGATACATATTTTGGGAGTAACATATATTATAGACTGTATTCTTATAATGAATTAAGCTAGAGAAAGAAAATTTTATTAAGAAAATCATAAGGGAGAGAAATACATTTCGAAAACTGTACTGTGTTTATTGAAAAGAAATCCATGTATAAATGGACCTGCTCAGTTCAAACCCTTGTTCAAGGGTCAACTATATATTAAAACATGAGATAAATAGCCATTAATTATAATCCAGTTGTATCAATCATATAGAGGAAATTTAATCTAAAATTGTAGGTTGTTGGAGGCCGTGCCGGCTCCAACAGGTCCAGGGGTCCCTGAAGGACGGACGGTGTCGGCGAAAGACAGTGAGAGAGCCCCAAGATCCTTTCTGATCACCAGGCAGGCATCTCTGTCCTGTCGGTTTTGGTGTCTTTATTTATAGGTCAAAAGTTAACATGGCATCAGGAAATGGAATTTTTACAATGGATAGCTCTTTGTGATAAGGTGTTTTTGGAAAATGTACAGAAACAGGTTTTACAGAAGTCTTCTTGCAGAACTGCCCCAATTATAGTGAGGTTGAATAACTAAGAAAATAACAAGGTGTTCACATTATAACACTAAGATTAAGTCATAGGTTTGTAGATACTCTTATCCACCCTCATCACAGCTGCCAGGGTAAGAGAAGGTGTTTGTGGAAGGTAGGCCTTAGGGAAGGGACTGCTATACACCATCAGTTAGTAAAGGTGTATGTACTAACTTATCTTCTGTTCTTATCTGTTCCTTCTCTCTAAGTTAGGCTCTTTGTCTCCAGGCAAGACTTGATTTTCCAGTTATATGCTTTATTGCACCAGAGAGCCAACCATACCTTTAAAGAGTTTAGCTTATTTCCCAATAAGTAGAATAGCCTCTACGAGTGCATTTACCTTTGTGTCTACTTTTATGATTTCTTGAATAGCTAGGGCATGAAAGACATTTTTGGTTAATTGATTTGCATGTTGAGCTGTATGAACATCTTGAACTAACTCAACAGTAGAAACAGAATTGTACATGTAAAGGTCAATCTTTTATGATTAGGGGTCATTAGCCTGTTCATAGCTCAAGGGAAAGTATGGAGAGAAACAGGAGCTGCTGGAGACACGATGTCTGTTCCCATAATCAAAAGAAGAAGTTCCCACAATAAGTTCCTTCACAAGGTGCTATCATCATACCAGGGCCGGAATAAGGAGACAAGTCACTCCTGATATTGATCAACAAGGTACCCTAGGGGTCAGTGCTCAAGCAGAAATAATTGAGTGGGGCTGGATATCGGTCATCATTTGATTGGCAAGAGACTATGCAAACTTGCTTTAACCTCACCAGGAGTTTTCTCGACTAGTGGGCTCAGAATGGCTCCCAACAGTAGGTTAATTGGTAGCATAAATTATGGATAGTGTAATCAAATGTTTCTTCTCTTATTATTTATTTACTTTAAAAGCAAACCTTCATTGCCTTTTGCTGCATATTCATATCTTTTTAGTATTTTTGTTGAATAATTATGTGCTACATTTTATGTTTTATTCAATAAATGTAGTAAGACTGAAAGAGATTTCTATAGTTTTTTCTCAGACTTATGTGTTTGAGATTTTATTCTTTTTGATGCACTATATTACTGTGAACATTAATAAAATGAAGTCATTATTTTATAGGCATTATTTATAAAAAGTAAGTTTTTCTTAAAATACCATTTTATCTAGTCCTTTAAAAATCATGACTGCTTGATATTTTTGTCTTTTGGAGGAGGCGGCTGTTCATAGTTTTGATGGCATTATAAATTTAAATTTTTGAAATCATTTTGACTTTTCATTATAAGCTCTGTTAAAGGCTAATGAATCACCTTTTATCTAACAACTTCAACTATGGAAATTGTAATCATATTAGGGAATTTGATTACTTTTGTTCTACATCAAGAAACTAGGGTGATAAAGAAGCATCTATATGTATTATCAGATTTTTAAGTCCTTCGCTTATTTAGTGAATTATTTCTGAGTGTCTATCTTTAGCTTTATTATTTAAAACCCACTATTAGCAACTGTGAACTGAATTGAATCATTTGATGAAATGAGAAGCTCCTTAGTGTTTTTATACCATTCCTTAGCAGAATAGCTGAATCAAAGTAGGCACTCAGTAAATACCTATTGAAGGACAAATTGAATAATGGTGATGATCTCTCCATCTGTACTGTTTAAATCCTCAGTGAACCCAGCTCTCATGTGACACTCTCAGTAGTGATGAGTAGTGATGAATCCCAGAAGTGATGATCCGTTGTTATGTGACAAGCTTCAATGTCTTGATTAATATAGGAAGAAAATGAAAATTACTTACCTGCTGGCAGCATCTTCTAAGATGACTCTATATTACTAATTAATAGATTATTGTAATTAATAATTAATAATTAGTTNCGAAAGTCGGACGCTTAACCGACTAAGCCACCCAGGCGCCCCGAAGGATTATTGCTTCTTTTACCCACTGTCATCTACCTGCAAATGCGCATTATCCTTCTTTACTTGGTTGATAGCTTAAACAAACAAACAAACAAAGGAACAACAACAACAACAAAAACTATCCTAATATCCATAGTCTTAAATCTTAGCTCAGAGAGAATATCTTTTCAGTAAAATTTAGTGTGTGTATGAACCAGTAAGTTGGGCTATTTGTTATTTACTTCCATTTGACAATTATGGCTGAGTTTCATTTTCTGTTAAGGCTTAGATTATTACAATTTAGATAAAGTTGGATGGAAAGGAAATAATCCTCTTGTAATCTTATATGTCCTGGAGAACAGGTTTCTAAAGGAAGAAATGAATGTGAACAGCAATGTCAGAAATTTTATTAAATTTGTTTTCTGGGGAAACAATTCTTAAAATATGGTTTTGAGACCCTTGTCATTCTCTGAGATTTTTCAAATCTCCAAGGTTAAAATTCTTTTCAAAAAGAATTCTAAAATTTTATTTGCCTTTTCATTTTCACTTTTTCACTCTTTTATTTGTCTTCTCTCATGAATATAGAGTTGAGCTTCCCAGAAACCAAGGATGGATGAAATCACAATAAGTGGAATGTGAAACAGAGATTCTAGATGTCTGGTCTTCAGATAGACATTAAAGGAAATTTCAAAACATAAAACAATATTATTTTTCTCATATTTTTTCTGGAAAATATTGTCTTTTTATTTAAAAATGTCATTTTGTTAACACATATTAAGTTTATTATAATTTCAAATAGATTGATAAAATAATAGTTTGAAAAGTCTCGGTTCGAATTACTAATTCAATAAATATCAATAGATATAACACACACATGAACAAAAGCTCTTTATTTTTTCAGTAATTTTTACACATGTAATAGGGCCTAAAAAAAAAGAGAGAGAGAGAGAATTTCTGCCAAGAAGAAGTTGGCAAGTGAGAGATCCAGTCTTGAGCATAGGAACAGAAAAGAAACAAAAATAAAAACAGAAAAAAACCAGAATAGCTTATGGTATCAGAAACCCAAGGCTATATAGTTTAAATTGCTTCAACAAATTACCAACCTCAAATTTCATATTCTCTAATTTTTTCATGTATGATACTATGTTCACAAAGGCCTTCTTCTCTCTCCTATCACCTCATGTGCTTGTATTGTCATTATACTTCATGTGTTATTGGTTCATCCTTTGGTGGCAGGAGCAATGTGGTGTGTGTATGCTATTTTGTCTTGTTTTCTTCTGGCCTTCTGAGAGTCTTTCCTTTATTTTCCACTTAGAAATAGCATTATTCTTGAGAAAATGGAGGTCATGCAGGATTAGGTTAAGACAAATTGAAACAGAATGTCACCATCTTGAATGGGTGATAGGGAAGATGTTAAGGAGCAAGGCTTAGAGGGAGTTGATGAAGGAAGTGTGAAAAGCTATAAGAATTCTAGGTGTTGGGGCCCCTGGGTGGCTCACTTGGTTAAGCACCTGAGTCTTGATTTCAGCTCGGGGTCTCAGGTCATGATCTCATGGCTGTGAAATAAATTCCCAAGCTGTGTTCTAAGTTGAGTGTGTAGCCTGCTTAAGATTTTGTCTCTCTCCCTCTGTCCCCACCCCTACTTGCACTTTCTCTCTAAAAATTATTAAAAGTAAATAAGTAAATAAATAATTTAAAAAATCTTGGGGATTTCCTCAGTTTTAGAAATAGGGAGTGAGGGTCCTTGGAAAACACTTTGCACTAAAATAATGTTACTACTTGTAATATAACATAATTAAATTTTATATTTCACTTAAAATTTGAAATAGAAAATTTAACAGCTCCCGTATATTTCTGGGCTATTTTAAAAAGTCAGCATTTCTGCTAGTTGTTGTGTACTTCAAATATCCTAATTTGTATTGTACATTTTTGAATTTTGATCGGGCTCCATATATTTATGTCCTGTGAAAAGGTCATGCAGATTATGACACCTTAAATGTAAACTATTTCTCTAGCTAGTAGACTGGAATTACTATGTTAATGAAATAAACAATTTTGGATGTATTCTTGGGGAGTAAATTTACCTAAATGCCACATGTGATTTATCATCCATAAATTGAACCTTGAATTTTTAAAAAAGACAATTTGCTAATGGCATAATAAAGATTTCTACATTAGTTTTGCCAACATAGTATAAAGATATTTTAAACAATATCTCTCAGGGTGCCTGGAGGCTCAGTTGGTTAAGTGTCTGACTACGGCTCAAGTCATGATCTCAAGGTTCGTGAGTTCAAGCCCCAGAGTTTGCTTCAGATTCTGTGTCTCCTTCCCTTGCTTGCACTCTGTGTGTGTGTGTCTCTCTCTCAAAAATAAACATTAAAAAGTCTAAAAATAATAAATAATAAATAAAAATAAATAAATAAATAATAAATAAGATCTATCAACCTCTTGATATTTTTATAAGGGAAAAATGTTATAGCATGATTGTTTCATCATCTAAGTTGTTCTTAAGTTCCTTTGGGCTCTAGTACATGACTCTGCAAGTTTTATACCATTCAACACTTAGCATAGAATTTACTAGGATTTTCAGGTGAAAAGTACTCACTGTAGTATTACAATGGGCAACCTATGCTGTTATGTACAGTACTTTTGACTCCCTTTCCTACATTATTGCTTAGTGAGTAGTGGCCTCTCATTATAGGCATGGGTATATGTATGTAAGTAGATACATGTATTTATGGGTATAAAATACTATTAAAAAGTAAAGTACTATATACATACATACCTATTTATCTATTGATTTTTGTTGGAATCTAATTTTTTACCCTTATTAATTCTCCAACTTTGAGAATTTGGTGAATATTATTTCTTCAGTATTTCAACTGGTATTTCTTGTGTCAGGCTCTGGGCTGACAGCTAGCTCAGAGCCTGGAGCCTGCTTCAGAGTCTGTGTCTCGCTCTCTCTCTGACCCTCCCCTGCTCACGCTGTCTCTAACTCTCTCTCAAAAAAATAAATAAAACATTAAAAAAAAAGAGAGAGAGAGAGAAATGGTTTGTTTCCAGAGCACCTGGGTGGCTCAGTTGGTTAAGTTTCCAAATATTCATTTCAGCTCAGGTCATGATCTTATGGTTTGTGAGATCCAGCCCTGCAATGGATTCCACACTGATTGTGTGAATGCTGCTTGGGATTCTCTCTCTCTCTCTCTCTCTCTGACTCTCTCTGATCCTTCCCTGCTTGTGCTTTCTCCTTGCTCTCTCTCTCACTCTCTCTCAAAATAAATAAATAAACTTTAAAAAAACTGGTTTGTTTTTAGGTAGAATGAACAACTGATCAAGAGTAAAGAGCTCTGAAACACATGACAGAGAGACCAGATTTTCTCTTTACCCAAATGTGTGTGAATGGAGGTATAGGTGATAATCATTGTCTTATTTTACAAACAATAATTTCTTCACAAAGCAACATACCAAAATAAAATTAATTCTTTTTTTAATTAAAATCTTTTTTTAATGTTTATTTATTTTTGAGAGAGAGACACAGAGCACCAGCAGGGGAGGGATAGAGAGAAGGAGACAGAATCTGAAGCAGGCTCCAGGCTCTGAGCTGTCAGCATACAGCCCAATGCGGGGCTCATACACACGAAATGTGAGATCATGACCTGAGCCAAAGTCAAACACTTAACTGACTGAACCACCCAGGTGCCCTTAAAACTAATACTATTTGAGTGATTAAAAGTGTACTATGTGAGAGTATCAGTGTAATTTTAAATTGACCTTAGAACTGGATACAACTTCTTGCTGCATTATTTATTAGTAATGTGCTAAGACTCAATTTTTCCATCTTGAAAGGAATGAGGAATAATATCTACATTTTAAGCTTCTTAAAAGTAAAACACACATAAAGTATATATAGAGACAGGCAGACAGAGACAGATATAGAGACAGAGAAACAGGGAAGGAGGGAGGAAAGAAGGAAAGGAAAGTGAGATAAGGACAGAAAAAAAGGGCAAGAGAGAGAAATTGGCATAATAGTAGCAGTAGTGAAATTATTTATTTTTGTTATTAAGTGTTCCACTAAAATTTGTTACTGTAATTCTTATTATAATAAATTTGATAAAGCAGTGAATGGGAATAACTACATAAAATTATCTAGCAGTGTTCTTCACATATTATAAATGTTTAATACATATTTTTTGAATGAATGGATATATTTTAATTTCATTGCCCCTTATTTTATCCCCTTATTTTATTTATTATTAAATACATAATATACACAACATATATAATATATATAATAATAAATAATAATGAAATGTACACCATGAAAAGTAAAATTTTCAAAACCTATGAAGAACCCTGAGTATTCCTTTGTATCCTCTCTCTGTCTCCTAGCCAGAAGTAACAAAAATGCTGAATGTTATTATTTTCACACTTTTCTTTGTAGTTCTACATATATGTAAACTTTATTAAAATATAATTATACTCTGCACATTCTTTGACTTCTTTAAACAACCAATGTTATATTCTGATGGTTCATTCAAATGCATAGTTCATACATGTTAATACATATAGTTCATTAAATTTCACTGTAGTGTAATATTGCATTATGAATCACAATCTATCAATCATTTTTCTCTATAATAAGTTTTTTTAACATTTTTTTGAGAGACAGAGAGAGAAAGAGAGTGAGTTGGGGAGGGGCAGAGAGAGTGATGTAGACACAGAATCCAAACCATGAGAGTCCCACCTGAGCCGAAGTTGGATACTTCATCAACTGAGCCTAGACACCCCCCTACCCAGTTTCTGTAATAATTTGTTTCTAAGGTTTTTGTTTGTTTTGTCATGATATATTTTTCCTGATGGATTTAATGATTATTTTGTCTTATCACCCAGAAATGAAAGGAATGTTGACATTATTTACTTATTCAGCTTCAGTGAGTAACGCCAAAGTGTTATCCAATTGGTACCAAATAAATGGTGCCAATTTACAGACCTATAAGTGATATATAAATATTTCTCTTGTTCTATAACCTCACTAATGTTTGATATTATAAGACTTTTAAATTTCATGAGTATAAAATAATATCTCATTAGCATTTAATATGCATGTCCTTATAACAAAGCCAACTGTCTTTTTACGTGTTGTTAAGCCATTTGTTTTTCATCTTCTGTGAAAATGTGTATTTTTTAAATTAATTGTTCACATTTAGGAATTTTCCTCTTTGTAGTTAGGGATGTGCTCTATTGTACTGGAGACTTATATATTCTATTACCACCACTTGAGGAATTGATTGAGGAAATATAGGGTTTTCAGCAATAGTTATATTTTCCTGTTTCTCCAATAGTCATTTTTTAGAACTCCTCCTCACTCAGAAGAAGTAAAAGTTAAGGGTCCCCAGTCAGTATGTGATATTCAGAGAGGACATTCAAGACTGTGTCTTCTAACGAGTATCAGTAGAAATGAGCCGGTGTGGGGAATTCTCTCATGCTGCCCCAGTGCTTTCTCTGGAGTTACTCTTAGAGGCTGGGGGTGGGTAATGGTGAAAACTTATGTAATGGTCTTTCTTTATTTAGAAAAACTAATGTTTATTTTATTTTTGAGAGAGAGAGAGAGAGAGAGAGAGAAAGAGAGAGAGAAAGCAAGCAGGGAGGAACAAAGAGACAGGAAGACAGTGAATCCCAAGCAGGCTCTGGTGCTGTCAGCACAGAGCCTAACTCAGGGCTTGAACCTGAGTTCAAACCATGAGATCATGACCTGAGCCAAAATCAAGAGCTGTCGCTTAGCCAACTGAGCCACACAGGTGGCCCTGTAATGTTCTTTCAATTCACTATATTCTGTATATGTGTATGACATATACAAAACTTAAAGGAATCTATAATATTTTGTTACTCAGAGGACCTGAATATATAGAATATATATATATCATCACAAGCCTTTTGAAGTTAAAATAATATCAATATCATTTGTAATAAAATAGAATTAGCAATGTAAAACTATGGGAATATAATTGACAGGTTATTTTGGTCATTATATGCTTAGAGAAGAGAAATAAGCATTGACTTAATAGCAAAACACTATGTTATCATAAAATTTAAAGCACAACAGATATAAAGCATTGTTGCAAAATTAATTTTCATCATTTTGTTAATTTTCAAATTATGATAATGTTTAAAGAACAATACAATGATCATATCTATATTCTTCCCTCAGCTTTACGTTTATCCTCTATTGCTATCTAGTCAAGACTCTCTCTCTCCATCTCTCTCTTGTTCCCTCTTCCATTTATCTGGCAGTAGTTCTCATTTTGTGGACCACTGATCACCTCCTCTCTTTTTTGTGCAGCATCTACCTAACTTTCTAGTAGTCTCTGGATCTGGCCAGAGTGGAAGTGAGAATGTAATTTCATTTGTATACATAATTTAGTTTATGGAGTGGGTAGTTATGAGATACCTACTTGCCTACATAACTGATGTTTTCCTTATGGTTCTTCAAGTCTATTAGTATATTGACTTTGGATCTCATATATACTTCTTTCCATCTATAACCAGTTCCAAAGACTAAAGTTTACAATATATTACTACATCTCTTTACATATGGGAGGTTTATGATAAATGCTTTTATTTTACAAAGTCTTAATTAAGAAGAGCAGAGGAAATAACTGTTGTGACCATTAATATATCTTTGTGTTTTCTAAGAGAGTGACAGATTGACCCATAACCATTATTTAGTCCCAAAGCATATTCTGGGAAATTAATAAATACCATAACACAATGAATTTATTCTCACACACTTAAATATCAACTCAGTACTTAATAAAACTCACTGCCCATAAAGGAATTACACACCCTCTTCCCTGTTCTCAATTCTCCTCTAGAAGTATTAAAATGTATTATAATTTACCTCAAATTTCAATAATGCTACTACTAGTTAAAATGCACGATACCTTTTAGGGGACTGGTAAAAATATTGTGGAACAACCTTTGGTAAACTGCACAAAAATGGGAAATCTGGAGAGGTCTTCTTAGTTAACAGCTGGGACAGATGCAGGTTATAAATCATCTAAGTAATGGAAATGGCTTACAAAAATGGCTTTTGGTAACTCTAAACATTTATTTTCCTTCTGTAGAGTAGGCAGCTTGGAGAATTCAGTTTTGTAATCTATCTGTTACGTTTCAGTAAGGAAGATACAAAACAATAATTGACACTCCATAGACATGGTTCTCAAAGCTGTTTCATAAGCTTCACTCATAAACTATACTCATATTAGTTTTAAGTGACACAACATGATCCCCCTAAGTGCAGGCCCAGAAGGCAACCTGGGGTAAGTGATTCCTGTCACAACACAACTCTGCTTCACTAGATGTGTGTAGGGTGGATGACAGCAAGATGGCCAGGAGCTGCGGGAGCTGAACTACTTGACACGTGATGCCACAGGGGTAGCAGGCAGAATAAATTCTTTTAAGGACCTGCTGAAATGAACCATGACTTCAGATAGGTGGAAAGACTGGGAAATAATAAAAGACCAACTTACAACTGAGGTTGTTCTTAAAAATTAGAGAAGTTAGAAAGTGTGACCAGACTCAATGTTAGTCAGATATGTAAAACTGAGATATCATTTGTTTGCAGAAGGGTAGCTTCCATTTATTTGTGTTTTTTTTAAGCCTGTCTGTTTACATACGTGGTTTTTATTATGAATAGGTTTTGAGATATTTTTGTTTCATTTTTTAGACATGTTTACTGCTGTTGAAGCATAGTAAATAACACCTAAATTTGTTTTAGACCAAAAATTCCAGTATTCCTATATACCATCCTAAAACAATAATCTTTTAGTATCTTTTCATGATTAATTTTGTCAATGATAAGAGTCTTCTTTACAGTTTACAGTTTATCTTTTCAGTAAATGCATTTTCTCTTTGGAAAATTGACAAGGAGCACATCTATGTCCCCTGTAGTTAATGGCTGTTCTCACGTTAGGTTTTTAGATGATAGATTTTCTTCTAAATACCCTCAAGGGTGATCTTTATATGTCAGTGCTTACTTTGCTGTCATCTCCTGAATTTGGATCAGGTCAATGGGAGTATGCCAGTGCAGCAATGAAATTTCCCTATGTCCTAGATTTTACCATATTTTATATTTGCAATATTACCAAAGATACACATACTATGTTCTTTCTTTATGAAATCATTTATGAGTGAAAGCTGTAGAAGTATATAAACCCATTGAATAATTAATGAAAATACACCATACATTTATTTTATTTCATAATGAGAAAATTATGTTCTGTATCAAAACCCCAAAATTTGGCAAATTGTTTAACTGTTACGTTTACCATAATGTCTCTCAGCTAAATTATTTTTTCATTGGGATGAAAATGAAAATAGAGGAGACTGCAATTTAGTTTAATGTTTCAATTTTAATGCAAACTACTTGCGAAGCCATGGTGATATGTCTATTTTCTATTACCATGTCAAAATAGTTCCTTTACCTGACTTCTTGGATATATCCATTATACATGGCAAAACATCACCTCTTTTTAATAACAATCTGTAAAGGTTCAGGTTGACAAATATTTATTCATGGAATCTCATGGTGTAGTGTCTGTGAATTCCCAGATAAAAACATAAATCTGTAGTATACCAGATACAGTAGTTCATCATAAGATATAAGAAGGGTAAAGCTACCAAATGTAACTGATAGTGTTCAGGTCTTCATGGTAACATTATAAAGAAATAGCCTCAACTTTTTGAGAGAGATTTATTCTGAAATGTCCTAGATTGAATATATTCTATTTGAATGTTCTATTTGAAATAGTGTCACATTCTCTTCTGTGGCAGCCCAGTAGAGTAATATTGCCGTATTCACTGTTCATCTTGACTATATAACTTGCAAAGTCTCTTCCATATTGGAATTTATCAATCATGACATGTAATATGGTCATAGTTAGATCTTTGTAGTAGCGTTATTATTGATCTCAATTTGTTTCAATACTATGAAAAATATTTCATGTTATGTATATCTGGATTTTACTAGTTTCAGTTTGTTAAAGCATGGAGAGCAGAAATTGAGATGCAGTTTCAACAAACATCCCAAGTTATATATTTTTAAAGAAAATTTAAATTTTGAGTAAAAGTGTGTTTGTTTCTGTATCATGCTTTAATAATATTGTATTTTGTGCATATATTTCATACATCCTTTATCACTTTAGAAGTGTTGTTACTTTTGATTTGTAAATAAGGATGTGAAACACAGGTTTAGAAATACTTCTTAAGCCAGAATTGGGGGTGGAGGGGAGCGCCTGGGTGGCTCAGTAGGTTAGGCGTCCAGCTTTGGCTCGGGTCATGATCTCGTGGTTTGAGGGTTCAAGCCTCACATCAGGCTCTGTGCTGACAGCTAGCTCAGAGCCTGTAGCTAATCTTCGGATTCTGTATATCCCTCTCTCTCTGACATTCCCCTGCTCATGCTGTCTCTATCTCTCTCTCAAAAATAAATAAGAGACATTAAAAAACCTTTTAAAAAGCCAGAATGAGAGTCATTAGTATGGACTTTCCTAGTCTTACAATACCTGGACATCATTCCCATAACCCAAAGAAGATTCACAGCATGTAGATCATATGAATTAACCATTAGGTTATTTAATATTTTAATTTAAGGAAACATAAGTATTTAATAAATGTAAACACATGAAATTTCAAGTCTTTGTAAACAGTGAAACAAGATTACAATATGTAAAGGTTCATAAGTGAACCCATTCAACAATTCACGCTACAAAACTTTTATTTTTACAGGTTAATAAATGTATAACACTCAAACAATTTTTATGGAAACATATACACCTATTGATAAATCAGTTTATATGAGAAAATTAGTCAAAATGTGAAACTGTTATTTCACAAATGTCCAAAAACATAATTATGAAGGGTAAAGATGCCACTGCTCAGACTAGTATAATGCCAACAAGTCTCTTTTTATGAATAATATAATCATCAGATTTTGACTAGTCTAATTATGAATGTATAGTGCACTGTCCTTTGATAAGGCTATTTATGGTTTTAATTTTTAGCCCTTTATCTTTCATATAATCTAGCATAGTTTTATGACCTATCTCAAGGAAACACAAGCTACAGCACACATAATTCTAAAGGACTACTGATAGATTACTCAGCTCACCTGTTCAAACACTGGTAGGCACTATTGAAGTTTCTATAAAACTCTTTGTACCTCAGTGTGTAAGGGGCAAATGACAGCAGATATAACTCAACTCAAACTTTCAGATAAGTGGGGAAGAATCATGATAAAGAGGAACTTGTAGAATTTGTTCTAAGCTGATTATCTCCAATGTGGAGTCCAGCCACTCTGACTGGTTCCGACTCCTGTGCCCCCTTTCCCTACTCTGACCCTAGTGGGATTTTTGAGAAACATTTAGTCCATCTACTCAAGATCATCCCATTGCAACAGCTAATAGAATCCTGAAATGACACCAGGTTGGTAGTCATCTACAATAGTGACTTTCTATAGTTCCTATTATAAGGTGGAAATGGGGGGATTGAAGGTGGAGGAAAGCAATAATATTTATTCTAAAATATATTAATATTAAAAGTTCAAGTCACGTTTATTAACTTAAAGTATCCCAATAAGGGTTATTGTGTAGAGGCTATAAATTTATTTTTCATGACTTCCAAAATGAGAAGTTACATTCTTGTTTTTTTCCTGTTTTCAGATGTGTGTATTTTGAGAAAATATTAGACTCCTGAGACATAAAATTTAGTGTATACTCATTATAGATAGAAAAAGAATGGTATCTTGAAGAGTATAGGAGCTATAGTGCCTATCCCCACATTTGTGTTATCTTAGTTGGCCAGTTTCAGAATACAACTTCAGAAGGCAAGGATGCTTGCGTACTGTGTGTATGTTTGTGTGTTTATGTGTGTGTGTTGCTTTTATTCTTTAAGTTGTGAACCAATAAGGTTGAATTCTAGAAATTCTGAAGTCTCCTTGCATTCTAAACTTTCATGGATCTGATGTTACTTTTCACAAAAGCACTGCTAAATGTATATAAAATAATTTGATGTTTTGCTTCTAGTGGCTGTTTTGGTTAACTGTTTAAGGAGTTCATTTATAATGAACGTGTGTGTGTGTGTGTGTGTGTGTGTGTGTGTGTGTGTTTATCTCATAATTTCTATAATAGTTACAAAACAATGCTTAATTTCAGAAAATGGATTCAGCTATTTAGGGAAGTTTTGACCTCCATTACAATGTTTTATTATAGAGTTTAACCCCTCTCTTCAGTTGAAGAGTGAGAGACACAATAATGGTATATATCCTAAGAAGAAATTAATCTTCTTTTTCTATGAGCAGAAAAAGACTATTCTGACCACTGGAAAAATATAGACACTTGGAGCATAGATTTAGAATTTAGAGTGGATTTTAAACACATTTTTAACTTGGTCGAGAGTCTTTGCTATTATGCAGTTTGCCACCAAATTGAGTAGGCTAAATAGAGGTTAACAAAATCATATAGCCATCTGAGGAGAAGTGTTTTTTTATATTTTTTATTTACTTTATAAAATCATATTGCAACTCTCCTCCATTGATTTCTTTGACTCATTTGATGATCTGGCTTCAGGGTTAATTGCTTGCCTGTTATCTGCACAAAGTTATTGCTTTGGTCATCCAGGATTGTGATTGTTGCTGTTTTGAATACTGAATTGCTGACATTTATTTCCTCCTGGAAAATAATTGCATTTATATTTGATTTTTTGACATGTGAACAAAAATGGAACAAAACAGCAGGATAATGAGCATCCTATTCTAAGTTAATTGTGGCACTGTATGTAATTTGTATACATGAATTCTGTTTCAGCATGTAATTCTATCTGAACTGAGCTTCACTAAAGCTAAACTAGGTGTCTCAGGGAAAAAAAATCACCTTATTCTGGCCCATTTATTCATTGTAAACATGGCAATTTTTGAAGCTCTTTGGACAAATGTACAGAAATAACACTAAAATTGAAGTAAATTCAGTATGTAAAATATCTAATTATTTTATAAAATAAAACACATAGAATCATTTTTAGCAAGGTTTGAAATATGAAGATAGGTTAAGTTTATCATCAAAATTAATATCCAAACCATTGTGCCAAAGCAAATGGACTGTATATAAGCACCAGAATGCATATTAGATTCTACCAGCTCTGTGTCCCTCAGCAAATGACCTGCATCTCTAAAAAGATAATGAGTTTCAATGTGCCATTAGTGTATATGTAATATCTACAACATTTAAATGGTCCATCGTTGTCAACTACATGTTTTGTATATTTAAATAAACAAATAAGTCTTGTCAAATAATATCAAATTCTTTATAAGAGAAATTGACATTTTATGTCCGTTCATCTCATCAGCTCCCTAACTATAAGAAATCTCACACACATATATATTAATGATAAGCCCCTCCTTGTCTTACCAGTAATTTGTGAGACAGTGTGATACTATCAAGGAAGCACATCAATTGGGAATGAAATTGATGCTGCTCCTGCTAGCCACTTCATCTTGGATAGTTTACTCAATCTTTTAGAACCTCACCTTTTTCTTGTGTGAATTCGGGTTGGCATCATTAAGAAATTTGAATTAGGTAAAATGTGTGGTGCTCTTGAAATTGCTCAAAATACTACTTACTATTATTATTACACATAGAGTTAACTAAATGAAATAATGCAGTAGAAGAATGTTAAAATATCACATTTCAAATTAAGCTGTGAAAAAAGTTTGAAATGCATTATATTAAACTATACATTTAGTGAATAACTGATGGCAAGACAATAAAGTAAAATATCTTAAAGCAATGTACTGATTTATAGTTCATTTCAGAAAACTGCAAAGTATAAAAGCTGTAATGATATTAAAACAATATAATTTGCATTTATAGATTTATATAAATATAAACATGTATATAAATTTGATTACCTACTGCTAATATTTTAGGGAAACTCTTAGAAGCTCTTTTTTAAAAATATTTTTTGATGTTTACTCATTTTTGAGGAAGAGAGAGTGGAAGCATACATATGGAGGAAAGGCAGAGAGAGAGGGATACAGAGAATCCCAAGCAGGCTCTGCAGTATCAGCACAGAACCCAATGCAGGGCTTGAACCCACGAACTGTGAGATCATGACCTGAACTGAAGTCAAGAGTCAGACACTCAACCAATTGACCAACCCAGGCACTGCAAAAGCTCTTTGTAGTTTAAATATTGATCTGTCAGTTATCCACATACATGACAAAATTAGATGATATTGTATGTATACTGTTTATTAAAATATAAATAACATTCAGTGTTAAATTAATTTTAGGTGTACAATATAAACTTTTTTCATAATCTGCTAAAATTTTACAACTATTGTTTGAAAATTTATGTTTACCAAACATCAAATTGAAAGTAATGTTAAATCATCATAAAATTTTATATATTACAGAAGGCAAACATAAGTGTATATTTGAAAGAATTTCATCTAAAATGTACATTGTCTGTAAAATTTTGTCATTATGCTATTATGATGTTTAAAGGAAAGTATAAAATAACAAAAATTTAGTGTTTCTAATAGCTTTTACATCATGTAAATGATTAAACAGTCTTTGAATGAAAGAAAGGTGTTATATATTTTAAAAATATATGCTATTATTACTGAACATATTGAAAAATCTCTTGTCATTGAAGTCAATTTTCATTATAGAATACTAGATAAGGGTGTCTGAGTGGCTCAGTTGGTTGGGTGCCTGGCTGTTAATTTTAGCTCAGATCAACATTTCACAGTTCCTGGGATCTAGCCTCCGTGCTGACAGCACAGGAGCCTGCTTGGGATGTTCTCTCTTCCTCTGTCTTGTCTCTGTTTCTCCCCACCTTCTCATGCATGCTGCTTTGCTCTCTTCAAAATAAATAAATTTAAAAAAAAAGAATAGTAAATTAACAATGGCGATGATTTATGTTGAAATCTCATGAATAGCCCATCTCTTTTCCAAAATTATACTTCTAAATGATTTTTCTTTTTATAATTTTGGATACAGCAAAATTAAATTTAAGGGGCACCTGAGTGGCTCAGTCAGTTGAGCGTCTGACTTGGCTCAGGTCATGATCTCATGGTTTGTGGGTTTGAGCCCCACATCAGGCTCTGTGCTTACAGCTAGCTAAGAGCCTGGAGCCTGCTTCAAATTCTGTGTCTCCCTCTCTCTTGGACCGTCCCCTGCTCGTGCTGTCTCTCTCTCTCTCTCTCTCTCTCTCTCTCTTTCTCCCTCTCTCTGTCTCAGAAATAAATAAAACATTTAAAAATTTCAAAATTAAATTTAAAAACTTAAAAAGTATTTTGGCACCTTCATTGCTTTAGATGGTATATGTAATTTGTAGAATTATGATGTATATGTCAACTAAACTCTCGAAAAAATATAAAAACAAACTGATATAAAATATCATATTGATAAAATATTGATTTATAAGAAAGCAAAAACAAGATATTTTCTTATACCAAACATGGATCGTACAGAAGTATTACATAATATTTTCAGTAATAATGTATCAGAGATGTTTGTGTATAAATCTGTAGTGATTTGGATGTGTTTTACTTTGCCAGAAATGACTGGTGAAGTAGAAGGTAGGTGAGAACTGACAACATTCATACTATTTCCTTTATTCTAATTATTTACTCAAAATGTACTGAGTCTCTTTAAATTTGCATTAACATATTGTCAGACCAAATGGTAAATACAGTGCAAAAATCTGTAGTGGTAAAAAGCTCTTAGTAATGCATCTTTTTGAAGAAAGAAAGGAAAACTACAGAGAATTAATTTATTCTCCTGGGAATTGTGAAACCATAATGTAATGAAAACTGAATGAGGAACCAAATGTATTAGTCCAGGGACAAAGCTTGAAATGAAAAGAGAAAATGGTTAAAATGAACCTGTACTTGGAGCCTTAAGGTCTTCATCTCATAACTACCCTCAAACACTATACATTGAAAATAATTCTGTTACACCACTATATTGGAAATGTAACTACAGTTCTTACTGTTTTTTGGAGAATAGCTTACTCTCATTAATTGGTTCTAGTACTACTAAATATGAGCAGAGGTAAAATTCTTCATACTGATTTGTTTAGAATATTTCATTATTACATTGATCATCAAGCGAAAATTTGGATTTCTATGAATGTTTACAGAGTAGATAGAATCTGGAACTCAATTTCAATTTTCAACCAAAATACTACATATTTATTGAAGAGATATGAAGGCTTATAATTTTATATACAGATTTAGATAGTTATATCAATATAATTTTTCCTATTTCAGTCTTTCAACTCTTCAGAAGTTCTGAAAGATAATTAAGTGGTTTTAAAACCAGTGATTATATATATACATATATAATTTTATTTTACATTATTTAATCGAAATTTTAGATTCATATTTATTCATTGTAAAAATTCTAAAATTCTATGGATGAATATGGAGTAAAGTAAAATACTCCATATTTTGTGAAGGGACATGTAATGTCCCTTTACAAAAACAAAAAACAAAAATTGCCAATTTACTCCTATCCCCACAAGTACTACTACACATATTCTTAAAATTATTTTGTCCATTGAGATTTCCTAGAGATCTTTATTATCTGTATGCTTCATTCCTTTTATTGGCTACTTACATTTCCTTAGAGAGGATTTTATTATATTCATGTTTACGTTATAAATAATGCATTACATAAATGATTATTTTTGTTAACAACACTACAAAAATTATCTCCACTTTGTTTTGCTATTATAAGCAATGTTCCAATGAACAATTTTTAAACAGTTTTCTCTCTGTTAACATGTGATCGTTTCTGTAGTATAGAATCCTAGATTTGAGAATACTTGGCTCAATGATTAGGAGCATTAAAATTTTAGATGTATCTTGGTTGTTCTCCTAAACATAATGTTAATGTTCATCCTCAACAATAAAATATGGGAGTACTTTTTACACCACACACTTGCTTGTGAAAAATCAGATGGGTAAATGGCATAACATTTTTGTGTTAATTTGCATGTTCCTGAATGATAGCATGCTTGAATATCATATTTTCATTTTTAAAAGTTAAGTATGTTTTATCTGGCTGCCTTTCTTAATCATTAATAATGACTCTGAAACAAATGACATTTATACCATCAATCAGGAAAAATCTCCTTAGTAAGAAGGAGAAAAAGAGGACAAAATAGTTATTTTCAGCAAACTAGTATGAATCAATGCAAGCCAGTCGGAAGGGCACTACTTCAACCCAGAAGCAGTCTGTTCTGAATGTAGATAAAGTGAGCTTGTGTTTGGGTAATTAATTCAATACAGATAACTTCTCTGTGTCCTAAAAGAGGCTTTCAACTAACAATTTTATAAACTGATCTTACAGGCTTATTTTTTTGCTTTGGGCAAGGGCATTTTAAGTCAAGGCAGCCATAACAAAGGGAAAAATCTTAAGTGTACTCATAAATGATGAGTGTAAAGTGACTGTATTTTGTAACATAATCTTATGAGACCTAGTTTAAGCTCTAAAGAGGGCATCCACACAACAAAGGTGCACATTGAATAGCACTGGGTTAAGATATTTTAATGTAGCGGGTGATAGCGGGTGAATATCAGACCAATACATGCTCAAATTACAGAGGCATTTGAGAAATTTCTCTCTCCACAGTGAAAACTAAAATTAATTTTGTGGGTTACAAAATATTAGTGACGTTTTAAATTTAGCTTACTTTCCCATTTGATAGGAGGCAGATACTGTGATATTTTCACAGGATAAACAAATTATGATCTTTCTCAGTTTATTTGGAAATCAATACCTATAACAGGAATTACTAGAGGCTCATTAACCTCCAACTTAAGAATGTCATTTGATATCTACTTTCTGACCATATAAGATTCATATGAAAATATTAGAAAATTATTCTACTAGGTAAGACAGCTGAATTACTAAATTAATATTTAAATTATAAATTCCAAACAATCTTGTTTGCTCTTATCAAGAAACAGAGGCAAGGAGGTTAGTTTCATTTACTCTAAAAAAATACTATGTAATGCTGAATACAAATCATATTTGTGTGTGTGAAAACATCCTTGTATTTTTTTCACATTCCATTACAAATGACATTTATTTAAAGAGTGTCCTGTGATCAATCATAGTCTATATCTTTAAAGATCCAATACAGTAAATTTGAATCTGTAAGCCAGTAACTTCCTCTCTTATGCATCCAGAATGAACACAAATTCTTTGGTTTTTCTTAATGGAATACTGGGTTGATGAAACCTTCAAGGTCTATTCTGATATTGTCTTCCTTAAAGCATTTAACAGCACAGTACTTCTTGACCTGTCATTGCTCTTTTAATGAGTGATAAATATTGTCAATGATGAATGATAAATATTTGGAAAAATAAATTTGCATATTTAAACTAACATGCACTTAAATTACAGCAGTCTAGACAGCTGAAGAGGCTGAAAAAGTCTATTCTAGACTGCCTATTCTCGGACATTGATGAATCATGAATAGTTGAAACAATCACTTGAAGTAAACAAGACACTTAAAGGTTTCAAAATGCCACACCACCTATATTTTCAATTATTTCATTCAAGAAACGTTATAGCCAAACAAACAAAACAAAACAAAACAAAAAAAGAAAAAACACAATAAAACAAAAGACACAATTAAAACAAAAAATACAAAAACAAAAAATCATGCGTTTTTTACAATCAGGATTCATTATACATCTGTTATTTGTCAAGCTCTGCACTCACATACTATGGAAGAAAATCTTAAATTCAAAATCCAAGGTTTCTCTTTAGAGGAATTTTAAAAAATATTTTTCAATAGATTAATTTGAATCTGTCAAAACTTTGTTTACACTAGAAATGTAAAACAGTCCAAAAGTGAATTGCAGGTCTCTTTCTAGCTCCTAAACCCCAGATCCCAGTAACCTTCTCCAGAGACAATCAATGTCAAGTTTGTGTGCATCTTTCCACTAGCAAACATGTTGTCTGTACTTCCTTACTTTCTTTACTCAGAGTGACATAGTTTTCACATTGCTGTTTTCCCAATAATAAAACTTGCAATTTTACTATATAGTCTTCTTGGTTTGTGTGTGTCTTTGTGTGTGTGTTTGCATTCATGTACACAGAGATCCCTCCCTGTAAAGGCTTGTATGTATTCTTCTGATATTTGGAAGAATGTTTCAAGTTATTATAGTATATACCTTTAAAACTCAAATCTTTTATCAGTCACCCTAAAATAAATATCCTAATATAAATGCTCATTTATTTCTTCACTTGCATATTTTGACTTATGTTACTCTATTATTATTTCTACATCTTTACAATATGCTATAATTTTGAAACTATTGTTCTTTGATTTTTTAGTCTATCATTATATCATATGACTTCCAAGTTTACTGTCATTTTTTTTACTGCAACTTCACTTATATTTTGTCACCTGACTAAAACCCCAGTCTCTACAATCTTCTTATTAGTGATATTTTCTTATCACTCTTGAATATATTTAAACATATCTTTAAAATTTCCTTTATATGTGAGTAATGGTTTAGAGGATGTAAAATCATTGGATTATACCCAGATTCCCAAGGACTTGGTAGATACTGTTCCATTTTATTCTCACTTTGAATGCTGGTTTAAAGAAGGCAGGGGCCATGTTGTTAATTAACATTTTAACTTCCTTTACTCTTAATTCCAAAACACTACTTTTATTCACTTAGATTCTGAAAATGTCCTCCTTTTTCCATAATTTTCATGTAATATATTGAAAATTTTTCCCATTTTAGATAGTTTTTTTTTTTTTTCTCCAGCTAATCCATGTTTTAAACAAGGGACTGTTGATATTTTCTCTCAGGATGTGCTCCTTGATTTGGAAAGTTCTATTTTGCTGATGTTGCCTATGATCTGTAACTTCCAGCTTTTTGTTTCTTTCTGGTCAATTTTGTCTGCTTTTAGCAGATATTTGTTTATACATAGATTTCATTTAGAGCTTATTTATAAGTGCTCCCTGATTTTATTGAATATAGTTTCTTTTTCTGAACTTCTGACTTTTGATTAGTTTCAGAGAAAAGATGGAGACAGTGATTTGTCTTTCTTGAAAAAATGAGTTCTGATTTGAAATACATAGGAACACGGGGATGTTGTTGGAGACAATAGGATTGGATCAGTTTGTGTTAAAATACAGAAGCTAAAACAATAAAGCTCTTTTGGGGAAAGCCAATAAATCCATTTGATTAAAGAAGAATGTTTTATAGTAATATCGTTCTAAGATTGATGATATAGTGATGGTAGGCCAAACTGAGGAAAATGGACTTAATATTTTAAAGTAGAAAAAAGCATAAATGGAAATATTTTGAAGCTTAGTGACTTTTCTGGGGTCTAGAAATGGTTTAGCAAAGATTGAATGGTTTAGCTAAAATAAATGACTTCCTAAAATATGAATGGAGTAAATATTCAAAGAAAAATGAGAATAATAAGCAATTCATTAGCAGGTCAAGATCTGTTAGCTTACATAAGAGACAAAATATCCAGTATGAATTTCATATTTTCCTTCAGTGTAATTAAATGTTTTCTAATTTATGATTTCTTCATTGAAAATAAAAGATGAAAAATTGGCTACTCTAATAAGTCATATTTCTAACTCTGGCTACTTTGACCTTTAAATCTTAAAACAAAACAAGGGTGCCTGGGTGGCTCAGTTGGTTAAGCGCCCGATTTCGGCTCAGGTCATGATCTCACAGTTCGTGGGCTCCAGTCCTGTGTTGGGCTCTGTGCTGACAGCTAACTCAGAGCCTGTAGCCTGCTTCAGATTCTCTACTCCCTCTTTCTCTGACCCTTTCCTGCTCACACTGACTCTATCTCTCAGAAATAAACAAAACATTAAAAAAAAATTTAAAAAATTTTAAACAAAAATATGCAGACTGATTCTAATTGTTGTACTTAAGACAACTTAATAAGACACCTGGTGACAGACTCCAAATGAATGAAAAAATTATGAAAAAAATTGCAATCTTTTCACTTCCTTTCACTGAGTTCCTTAACTTAATCTAAGTGAATGCTATCCCACCAGATTTTTGAAAATGACATAACTAGATATTTAGAAATTCCTGAAATATTTCTTTTTCTCTACTATCTTTATTAATTGTAAATGAACAGCTTTTTAGTTACATGAAATTTAACTGAATTTTTATATCTACTGATGTGCTTGCAGATTTTATCCCTGCAGATAAGTCACCTTAGAAATAAACCCTTAAGTGGTGTCTGAGTGGCTCAGTCGAGCGTCCTACTCTTTTTGTTTGTTTGTTTTTGTTTTTTAATGTTTTATTTATTTCTGACAGAGAGAGAGAGAAAGAGAGAGTGAGCAGAGGAGGGTCAGAGAGAGAGGGAGACACAGAATTTGAAACAGGCTCCAGGCTCTGAGCTGGCTGTCAGCACAGAGAGTTCTTGGCTCAGACCCAAGAACTGTGAGATTATCACTTGAGACAAAGTCGGAGGCTTAACCGACTGAGCCACCCGGGGGCCCCAGTGAGCGTCCTACCCTTGATTTCAGGTCAGGTGATGATACCAGGGGCATGGGATCGAGACCCACATAGGGTTCTGCACTGAGAGTGGAGCCTGCTTGAGATTCTCTCTCTTTCTCGCTCTGTCCCTTTTCCCTGCACTCTTTCTCTAAAAAATAAAATATGAAAGAAATAAACCCTTAATTGTAAAAAAGGTTCTTATTTTATTTACTTATGTATATATTTTGCTGAAAGAAGTAGTTTATCTTATAAATATATTGATTTTTATTGATTTATAATTGATATATGATCTTTTATTAATTTCAGGTATACAACATAGTGATTCAAATTTTTATATTATTACATAATTACACTTCTATGAGTCTAGTTGCTATCTTTCGCTATACAAAATTATTACAATATCATTGACTATATTTCCTATGCTGTATAACTAGAGTTATTTATTTTATAACTAGAATTATGTACTTCTTTTTTTAATGTTTATTTATCTTTTGAGAGAGAGAGAGAGGCTGTGTGCATGAGCAGGGGAGGGGCAGAGAAAGAAGGAGAGAGAGTCCCAAGCAAGCCCCACACTGTCAGCATGGACACGGGACTCTAACCCACAAACTGTGAGATCATGACCTGAGCCAAAATCAAGAGTGAGACACTTAGCCAACTGATCTACCCAATACCCTTAGAATTCTGTACTTCTTATTCCTCCTCTCCTATTTCACCCACCCCCCTACCCTCCTTTCTTCTGGCAACCACGATTTTGTTCTCTTTATTTCTCCTTTGATTTGTTTGCTGGTTGGTTTTTTAAATAAGTGAAATCATAATAGTATTATGATAATTATTATTATTATTATAGTATTTGTTTTCCTCTTTCTGACCTATTTCACTTAGCATAATACCCTCTAGGTAAATGCAAATCAAAACCACAATGAGATACCACCTCCCATCTGTCAGAATGGATCTTATCAAAAAGACAAGAAAAACAAGTGTTGGTGATGATGTGGAGAAAAGAGAATTTGTGCACTTTTGGTGGGAATGTAAATTAGTGCAGCCATTATAGAAGAGGGTCCTTAAAAACTCAAAAAGAGAATTACCATAAGATTAAGCAATTACACTATCCAAAGGGGGAGGAAGAAAAGAAAGCTCTTTTTAGAACCCTCATCTACTACAAAGAAACAAAAACCGTAGTTATCTGACCTTGCTTAGCCGAAGGAAACTATTCAGTGTTTATGAAAATATAATGATCGTTGGAGGCAAAGCGATTTGTTTTAGAAGTCCAGCTCTACCATTTTTCTCTTTGGATGACACTGAAATAGTTTTACTTTACCCCTTTGAATATTATTAATTAACATGGGTAAATTGGGATTATAATATATACATCATCAACTAAAATTTTCCAGTTTCTCTACTCCTTGGTAGAACCCAGGTTTGAAGCATTTGGTCTATTTTGCGAATTTCTAAGTGTTCGGGATACTAGCTGAAAGCTCTGTTTTCCAGACTTAGCATACCATAAGAGAACAGCAATTAAGTAATCAAATAAATAAGAAAATTTCAGAGAATGACAAGTGCTAGGAAGACTACAAACCCAGGTAGTAGGAGATAGTGACTAAGAAGACAAGGATTGTTTAGTTGTCATGGTCAAGGAGAATTCTGTGATGAATGGCACTTGAGCTGAGACCTGAATGATAATTAGAGTGAACCAAGTGAAATGTTGAAGAACACAGTAACATCCAGGAAAACAAAGTTGTTCAGGGATGGTGACAGAAGTGCAAAAGGAATAATGACAAAGGAGATGAAATTATAACATTTGATGGAGTTTAATGAGATCAGTGTGGCTGGACAAATAATGAATGTGAGAAAATACAGATTAAGGTAAGCCTTGAGAGAAAGATGGGTCAGGTCATATACAGTGGCCTGGTAAAGGTTTGGGATTTTATTTTGATTACAATAGTTTTGATAAAAATCACTTTTATTCTTTTATATAAAGGAAAGATGGACACAAAAATATATATTTTATATATTTTCTCATGTAGTAATTCTGACTCAGCATATGATAATTTATAAAACCACATGGCATTTGTAGATCTATCCACCTCTAATTTCTTTTTTTAATGACATTTTTTTTGTTTAATTTTTATATATTTCTGAGAACAAGTGGGGAGAGAGAGAGATAAGGAGACACAGAATCTAAAGTAGGTTCCAGGCTCTAAGTACAAAACCTGTCTCAGGGCTCAAACCCATGAACTATGAGATCATGACCTGAGCTGAAATCAAACACTTAACCTACTGAGCCACCCAGGTGCCCCTTTACATCTAACTTCTTTATCCTTCAGTTCATCCATCCATCTGCTCTAGTATTGATGAGAGTTTATATAAAAGCATCTATCTATCTATCTATCTATCTATCTATCTATCTATCTATCTGTCTATCTATCATCTATCTATATATCAGTTATTGCTGCATAACCAAAAAATGAAACAAACTCTTATTTGAGTACTCCAATAATATGTATTTCTACCAAGGTTGGAGAGATTCTGCAGATTCATTTGGTTAGGAGTCTGTAAAGGGGCAGGTTAGGATTGGGTTGACTTCATGAGTAGCTGATATTCACTGGCCTAGGGGTATAGCAAGGGCATGTACTACTCATTGCAATGACATAGAAATAGCACATATTAGGCTAGAAATAAGCACATAGTCTCTTTCACCTACATTTTATAGGCAAAAACAAATCTATAACCATGACTGTGGTCAAGAGACTTAAAGAGCTTCCTTTAAAAGGAAGAAATGCCAGGTTATATGGCAGAGAGATTAGATACAAAGAGAGGAAGAATTGTGAACAATAATCTAATTCACTAGGAAAAAAGACACTCTATTTTCCAGAATAGCACAAGAAGAAGGAAGGAAGGAAGGAAGGAAGGGAGGGAGGGAGGAAAGAAAGAATGAAAGAAAGAAAGAAAGAAAGAAAGAAAGAAAGAAAGAAAGAAAGAAAGAAAGAAAGAAAGAAAGAAAGAAAGAGGGAGGGAGAGAGAGGAAGGAAGGAAAGAGAGAAAGAAGGATGGAAGGAAGGGAGGAAGGAAAGAAGGAAGGAAGAAAAGAAGAAAAGAAAGAGAAAAAGAAAAAGTCTGATTAATAAACCCCAAAGAGTTATTTTTTTTTCTTACAAAATATACTTCTTCACTTGAAATCTTCAGGTTCAAATTTCAGGTACGCAATACTGTTTGCCATCTCTTATTTAAGCTTGAGTCAGTAAACCTTGTATTTATTGTATATCTTCCAGAAAATCTGTACTCCACATTCACGGGTTAAAATACTTTAATGCCTCTGCCTATAATTAAACAAAAGCATTATTTCCCAAATCACAGTGTATACTTAAAATATTCAACTTTGTCTTGCTTCCTGCACTGATATTGACCGTGTCATTTATACCTGGACACATTTGTTTATTGTTGGGAGCCATTCTGAGCCCACTAGTCAAGAAAACTCCTGGTGAGGTTAAAGCAAGTTTGCATGGTCTCTTGCCAATCAGATGACGACCGATATCCACCCCCACTCAATTATTTCTGCTTGAGCACTGGCCCCTAGGGTACCTTGTTGATCAATATCGGGAGTGACTTGTCCCCTTATTCCGGCCCTGGTATGATNTAAGGAGACACAGAATCTAAAGTAGGTTCCAGGCTCTAAGTACAAAACCTGTCTCAGGGCTCAAACCCATGAACTATGAGATCATGACCTGAGCTGAAATCAAACACTTAACCTACTGAGCCACCCAGGTGCCCCTTTACATCTAACTTCTTTATCCTTCAGTTCATCCATCCATCTGCTCTAGTATTGATGAGAGTTTATATAAAAGCATCTATCTATCTATCTATCTATCTATCTATCTATCTATCTATCTGTCTATCTATCATCTATCTATATATCAGTTATTGCTGCATAACCAAAAAATGAAACAAACTCTTATTTGAGTACTCCAATAATATGTATTTCTACCAAGGTTGGAGAGATTCTGCAGATTCATTTGGTTAGGAGTCTGTAAAGGGGCAGGTTAGGATTGGGTTGACTTCATGAGTAGCTGATATTCACTGGCCTAGGGGTATAGCAAGGGCATGTACTACTCATTGCAATGACATAGAAATAGCACATATTAGGCTAGAAATAAGCACATAGTCTCTTTCACCTACATTTTATAGGCAAAAACAAATCTATAACCATGACTGTGGTCAAGAGACTTAAAGAGCTTCCTTTAAAAGGAAGAAATGCCAGGTTATATGGCAGAGAGATTAGATACAAAGAGAGGAAGAATTGTGAACAATAATCTAATTCACTAGGAAAAAAGACACTCTATTTTCCAGAATAGCACAAGAAGAAGGAAGGAAGGAAGGAAGGAAGGGAGGGAGGGAGGAAAGAAAGAATGAAAGAAAGAAAGAAAGAAAGAAAGAAAGAAAGAAAGAAAGAAAGAAAGAAAGAAAGAGGGAGGGAGAGAGAGGAAGGAAGGAAAGAGAGAAAGAAGGATGGAAGGAAGGGAGGAAGGAAAGAAGGAAGGAAGAAAAGAAGAAAAGAAAGAGAAAAAGAAAAAGTCTGATTAATAAACCCCAAAGAGTTATTTTTTTTTCTTACAAAATATACTTCTTCACTTGAAATCTTCAGGTTCAAATTTCAGGTACGCAATACTGTTTGCCATCTCTTATTTAAGCTTGAGTCAGTAAACCTTGTATTTATTGTATATCTTCCAGAAAATCTGTACTCCACATTCACGGGTTAAAATACTTTAATGCCTCTGCCTATAATTAAACAAAAGCATTATTTCCCAAATCACAGTGTATACTTAAAATATTCAACTTTGTCTTGCTTCCTGCACTGATATTGACCGTGTCATTTATACCTGGACACATTTGTTTATTGTTGGGAGCCATTCTGAGCCCACTAGTCAAGAAAACTCCTGGTGAGGTTAAAGCAAGTTTGCATGGTCTCTTGCCAATCAGATGACGACCGATATCCACCCCCACTCAATTATTTCTGCTTGAGCACTGGCCCCTAGGGTACCTTGTTGATCAATATCGGGAGTGACTTGTCCCCTTATTCCGGCCCTGGTATGATGATTGCACCTTGTGAAGGAACTTATTGTCGGAGCTTCTTCTTTTGATTATGGGAATAGACATTGTGTCTCCAGAAGGTCCTGTTTTCCTCCATACTTTCCCTTGAGCTATGAACAGGCTAATGACATTTACTCATAAAAGATTGACCTTTACATGTACAATTCTGTTTCTACCGTTGCATTAGTCCAAGATGCTCATACAGCTCAACATGCAAATCAACTAACCAAAAATGTCTTTCATGCCCTAGCTATTCAAGAAATCATAAAAGCAGACACAAAGGTAAATGCACTCGTAGAGGCTATTCTACATATTGGGAAATGAGCTAAACTCTTTAAAGGTATGGTTGGCTCTCTGGTGCCATAAAGCATATAACTGGAAAATCAAGTCTTGCCCGGAGACAAAGAGCCTAACTTAGAGAGAAGGAACAGATAAGGGCAGAAGATAAGTTAGTACATACACCTTTACTAACTGATGGTGTATAGCAGCCCCTTCCCTAAGGCCTACCTTCCACAAACACCTTCCCTTACCCTGGCAGCTGTGATGAGGATGGATAAGAGTATCTACAAACCTATGACTTAATCTTAGCGTTATTAAAATGTGAACACCTTGTTATTTTCTTAGTTACTCAACCTCACTATAATTGGGGCAGTTCTGCAAGAAGACTTCAGTAAAACCTGTTTCTGTACATTTTCCAAAAACATCTTATCACAGAGAGCTATCCATTGTGAAAATTCCATTTCCTGATGCCATGTTAACATTTGACCTATAAATAAAGACACCAAAACTGACAGGACAGAGATGCCTGCCTGGTGATCAGAAAGGATCTCGGGGCTCTCTCACTCTCTCTCTCTTTCGCCGACACCGTCTATTCTTCAGGGATTCCTGGACCTGCCGGAGCCGGCCTCCGACAGTTTATGTCATTCCCTCTACTAAGAAATTCCTTCCAAATAGTAGGTATTCAATACACATTATGTAACTAAAATACTAAAGAGACAACATAAGGGATAAAATGTCATTCTGCGTACTAAACAAAAACAACATTGAGAATTAAAGCACAAAATCAATATTACCAACTTTAGCATACTGGGAAATGTTTGAAACAAATTCAGTAAAACAAATCCATATTATTTTAGTTTTCTTGGTCAAAAATATAATTATGAGCAGTGAGGAATGGGGAGAAAAGTCTAGCAAGTGTAGTATAAGTATAATTTAAATCTTCTTTCAAAGAGGTGAGAATGTTAATGTAAAAAGTGTAATTCTCTAATTATAAGGGGAAAGTGACATAAAAGAGCCCAAATCAGATGAATTAATACCAAGAGCAACTGAAAGAAAAAATAGAAAATGTTAAACTTGTGAATGTTGCATATTGCTCTACTAGGATCATCATAAAAGGATTATTCATCTCTAGTTTTTATTTGGATTAATGACAATTATTAGTAAGACAAAAGAATAAGCGATTATATGAACTTAATGAAATAAATCTGAAGACTCCACCATCTGGTAATGATGATGGCATAAAATACTACCACTCTGTATGTAAAATATACACATAATATTTTATAATATCAAGATATCCAAGTTAAATACCTTATTAAATATGTGGTTTATGGGACTTTCAAATTAGTCTAAACTTGTTTACATCAGATATTTACTGACATTGTGTGGACACCTACAAGTCATGTTATGATTTATATATATGTATATAAACATATATACATGTGTGTATATAAATAAACTGATATATAAACTTATATTAAATATATATATATTTGAGAGGTGGTAGCCATGGATCCAAGGCAAACATCAGAGAATTTTGTACTAGCTTGTCAGCATGTTTTATTGATAACATGAATACTCATTATTTGAACATAGTTTTAGTGAGAACTCCGCAGAGCACTCTTTAGGGGTCAGTCATGTAGCAAGAATGTGCCTATCTGACCAGCTTGGTATAAAAAGTCCTGGCTGAGAATCCCTCTTGAGTCTCCTTATCCCAAGGTGTTCCAAGCATACATCCTTGATTTCTGATTCAAGAGAGAAAATATATCCTCTATTGCCCAATAGACTGTGCCTAGTCTTGTATTGTTTGCTGTGAGGCAGATTTTGGCAAAGAGAAGTATCCTTATTCTACCACTATTACATTAAACTGTAAAACAGCATAAACTATAGCTTCGGAGGCATTGCCATTTAAAGTCCTGTTAGTTTTCTTTAGGAATAAAATTGGTTTGGCTTCCCTAGCACAATTACAAATGCTGTAACTATAAAGAAAATAAACTTGCTTAGTGAAGTCAAAATGTTTTCCTCCAGCAGGCAAATTCCCTTAATGATAGGGATCTAGGGGCTTACATTTTAAGCAAGTATTTCTTTTGTCCCACATTGATTGTACTAACTGTCCTGCACACCATGAACCAGATTTCTGAGTGCACTTGGGGAGATGCTGCATTTCCTGGCCACTAAAAGTACACTAAAACTGAAATAAATGCAAAGATGTGTGACTGCTTTGTCAAATAATCAAGGGTAATAAACAAAGTTACTTAAAATGAATTCACTTTTACAAATGAATTTTGCTACTCTCACAGCATGAGATTGAACTTTTCAAAATTGAAACCGATTTTTTTTAAATTTCATGTGTTTAAAATTTATCATCTTATATTATTATTATTAATTAGTATCTTGTAATTTGAAGTGGACTCAATTCCTTCTGATTTTCCAAGCTATTTTTCACAAACACAAGATATATTGATGGACAAGCAACAGCATTCCTCCTCTATTTTTATCTAAGTTCTGTATATTTTCTGAATAGTTCTAAGCTTAAGATGACATATATGCATTTGAGATCTTCATACAACATACACAACTTAATCACTGTGTCATTTTCCTGTATTCTTGAGGTTTTTCAAAAGGAACATTGAAATTATACTCTTTTGGTTTAAGTGAGCTATCATAGATGTTTGGTCATGATAATTTGGACATATTTATATTTGTAATCCAAACACTAAACCCATAAAATGTTCTATCTGATTTATTATATGTCTGTTGCACTATGAAAGAGGGATTGTTTTTAACTAACTCTTTTTGAAATTCTATATTAAAACCATTAGTATCTACTTATTAATTTTTAAAAATTTTTAAATTTGTTTTTGAGAGAGACCATTATCAGTGGAGTGACAGAGAAAGAGGGAGACATCGAATCTGAAGCAGACTCCAGCCTCGGAGCTGTGAGCTGTCAGCACAGACCCTGACGTGGGGCTTGAACTCATAAGCTGTGAGATCATGACCTAAGTCAAAGTTGGATATTTAACCTACTGATCCACCCAGCTGCCCCTATTTAATAATTTGAAATAGCCCTTTAAAGGATGTCTTCTGACAGGGCCATGATTGTTTGCTTTTTCCTTTTACCAGCAGCATATCCACCATCAAAAACAAAAAATAATAATAATAAAAAAAGCCACAGCTTTAAAAACAGATTGTTTCCTTTTATGTACATGATAGACTGAAGTAATTGTGAATGTAATAGAACATGCATTTTCAGAGGGAAAAATGTATAAAGAAATCTCAGGAGATTAAATTTCTATTTCCTGCTTCAGCTGTTTGCTAGGTGGCTAAAGGCAATGAGTTTCAAAATGTGGTACTATGGAGGTGATTGCATTGCACTTTAAAATAAGCATGTGTATACTTTCCTCAAATCTTACATTTGAAGTGTGAACTCATATGTTTTTATGAAGGCTAAGAAGATGTCCCTAAAGGTCTATGAAGACACATAATAGCATGGTTATTCAAAATGTTTCCCCGATCGAAAATTTGTGATTCCACAAATGTGGTTTTTGCACCTACTCATGTTTGTGTCTTGACAAAATGAACTCTGTAAGACCATTCCACCTAGTTCATTACCTCTTCTTGCTAATTTACAGCCATAATTCCCCTCATTCATTGTTGCTTCTGATTTTGATTGATTTGACATGCTACTTAGGCAAAAGATCTGGATTTATTTCAAATTCAACTATATTCTACAAAAATGACATGGTTGTGAGACTATAGGTACCATATTCCCCATTTTATTTTCTACCTCTATGGCTACTAATCCTTGAACTCCTCTACAGTTTTATCCTCTTCTATCAGACTAAAAATACATTAGTTACTAGCCCTCTCTGTCCCCTGTTTTGTTTCCTTACATAGTGTTGACACTTTTGGCAATATCTGCATTCAAAATTTTAATCTGAATTCATAGGCAGATAACTATCAAACTTATAATTCTATCCTTGAACTGTTCTTTGGGCTCCAGAGTTGAGTATTGTTACATTCATTCTCTACTATTACAGGTCTCAAAATTTTCTCAGATTCATGTGTAAAACCAAAATCAAACTTTTGATTTTCAATCAAATCAAGAAGTTTCCAAGTATTACTCCTTAATTTCCTACAGAACTGTCAGTTCCTTCATATAGAATCACACACTGTAATTATATATGCATTTTTCATTAGTTGACTGATGCTTGCCTTTCCTATGAGAGGATAAAGTCCATTAGGACAAGAAGCCTATCTCTCTCTGGTCAATCTCTGTATCCCCTTTGCTTAACAAAGTCTCTGGAATGTAATAGGCATTTGAAAAATATTTATTGAACATTTAATAAAGTAACTCTGGGAGTAAATACCAAGAAGAAGAAAACATTGTAAAATACTAAGTTTTCGTGATACTCATAGGTTTAGCAAGTAAAATTGTAACTTTTATTAGGCAATAAGTGAAATAATTTTGCATATAAAAATTTTTATTAGTCATATCAAATAAACAATTCCAAAAATAAAATATTCCTTTATTATATGTCTGTCTATAAATAGTAGATAGGTGATATATACATCCATCCATCCATCCATCCATTCAAACATACATACTTACATAATTTTTGCAAGAGGAACCTTTGGTTTGGAGGCATATAGCAAATTTAGGAAAAGTATCAAGGATTCTGTGCTTTAGAAAACACATTCAAAATCTAATAAGTTTGTTTTGTTTTGTTTTTTTTGAATTTTCTTTTTCAAAAGAAGGATGTGATAAGTCCCCATGTGTGGCCTAGGATAAAATGACACAATGTGTGAGTGATCTCTGGTAGTTTAGATTTCACTCCCATTCAGGACCTATCTTTTCTTTGTCAAATAATCTTTGTTAAAGATGTGCTGGTCTGTCTTTGAAAGAGATGAAAAGACAATTTAAATCAATAGGTCCCTAGAGCTCTAAAGAGTTTAATTCCCTCGTGTGATTAAACTCTTTATCCCTAAAGACTCTATTCCCTTGGTTTTAAAATGGAATAAAATTCAGCGTTTATCTTATGCACACACACACACTCACACACACACAAGCACACATACACAAAGAGTTATAAAATCATCTCTCTTTTAGGAAGTAGGCTGTGTATTTTTAAGGAACAAATATTCAACCTTAAGAAGAAATAGCACTAGAAATTTAAGAATTTACTTTAGGAAAGTGGAGAACACACTTAATAAGATAGGAAGTTTTGTTGTTTCATCCTAATGAAGTGTAAAATTAGGAAAAAAACAGCACATTTTTTGACATTTAACATATTCTTTTGTTCTCTGATATTACATTTATGAAACGATGATAAAAAACATGACATAATAATATGGAAAGTTTTCTTGTTTTTACCACTTACCAATATATTTAATGAAATTGAAATCTTAGAAAAGTTTGAGAACCTCTTTTTCTATCTGCAGATATTTTCAATTATTAAAATTCATGCACTATTTTGGAGTTTTAAGGCTAAGTTACAGCTATTTTGGATTAACAATATCGTAGTTACACTGAATTAATTATATCATAAATAGTAAAATAATAACATTCGTTGATTAATGCTAATTTACAAATTTAAAAAAAGTCTACTTAAAATTCAATGGATTCTTAATTTATCCATTTCCTATATACTTATTTAACCCACCCACCCCATTTTTTAGAGAGTTTATGTTTCTTTAGTACTTTCCTTTTTCCACTGCAAAAAGAAACATTATTCCACTTCGTTCTCCTAACTTTAAGACATAGATAATGGTTTGTCCTGATTTTGTGAATGAAGGTATGGAAATTAAGAAACTTGGTCAGAATCATAAAAAAATAAAAACAGAAAATTTATAGAAAAGAAAAGGGCAGAATACTTTTAGTCATGGCTGACACCAAATCTACACTCTTCACACCTTCAAGCAATCCTTTTCAAATTGTGTTTTAAAACATCAATAATTTGTTTTTTAAGTATCTCATCTTTTAAAACAGTATGAAAACTATTGCCTTAGAGTGAAAGTTATGGATGAAGATAAATACATCATCCTAATTTCTTTTGAATGCCTCGCTTTGATTCTATATCAAAGCTTATCATTTCCATATCTCTGAACTTGAAAATATCTTACTGAATGTCTATTTAAAATACATTAGTTTTCTAGATATACACGTATATCCTCAACTATGGCTGTTGCTTCACATTAAATTCACTTCTCTAATGTTCCAGGGTTTTAGTATATTTGTTTCTGTTTTTGTCTTTAGATAACACTGGTGAACTGTCGGAGGCCGCGCCGGCTCTNCGTCATCTGATTGGCAAGAGACCGTGCAAACTTGCTTTAACCTCACCAGGAGTTTTCTCGACTAGTGGGCTCAGAATTGCTCCCAACAGTGAACAGTTGGCTTTTTCAGTCAATTCTGATTGTTTAATATATAGAATATGCCACTGTGATTTCTGATCAGTAGTTGCACATTGTGTAGTTATCTTTCTAGGTTTGGAATAGCATATTGGTTATAGTATGCAGAAATGTTCCACATTTGTTGATTCATCTGATTCAACAGGTATTTTAGAGTAAATTCTATGCTAAAACAATGTGTGAATTGCTAACTTACTGTTTTTGATGAGACTCACATTCATAGTAATATTTTACAAAGAAACTGCCACCTTTAAATAATTCACAAAAATATTAATTGGTTAATTTATTTTACATTTTTTCAGATATTTAAAAACCTTAAAAGAGTGAACTTTTAAAGTATAATGTGGTAGTTTAGAATCACGTTTCTATAACATCAATATACTGATCACAAATAATTCTTATTCATTGACTCAGTCCTTTTTTTTTTTTTTTTTTTGGAAGTATAAGTAAGAGTGTTATATTAGTTTCAGGTGTACAATATAATAATTCAACAATTCTATACATTACTCTGCTCATCACAGTAAATTTACTGTTAATCCCCTTGACCTATTTATTACTTATTAATGTTTATTTTATTTTTGAGAGAGAGAGAAAGAATGAGCAGGAGAGGGGCAGAGAGGGAGACAGAGGATCCAAAGCAGGCTCCATGCTGACAGCAGAGAGCCTGATCCTGATGCAGGGCTTGANCTCTTTGCTTTTTTTTTTTTTTTTTTTTTGGTAATGTGTTTAATCAGAACTGATAGTAATTTTAAATCCTGGAAAGTTATAAAGTTGAATCTTTAAACTTTTTTTTAAAGTTTACTTACTTATTTTGAGACAGAAAATGGGGGAGGGGACAGAGGGAGAGAGAGGATCTCAAGCAGGCTCCATGCTGACAGCACAGAGCTCAGTGCAAAGCTTGAACTCACAAACTGTGAAACCATGACCTGAGCTGAGATCAAGGGTCAGACACTTAACCAGCTAAGCTACCCCCTAAATTTGAATCTTAATAGTCAAGTGTTATTCAAAAGTAGCTACTGAGTTCTTATTATATAGGAGTTAATGTACTAAATGCACATATACTATTATATCTTTAAGAAATTAATAAGTTAGGAATAACAGGTATCTTAATGTCTCAATCTGCTCAGGCTCCCACATCAAAACACCATGATGGGTGTCATAAACAGCAGTAATTTATTTCTCATAGCTCTGGAAGCTAGAAAGTCCAAGATCAAGGTGCCAGCATTCTATTCTCTGGTGAGGGCTCTCTTACTGACTTATGGACAGCCACTTTCTTGCCATGTCCTTCCATGGTAGAGAAAAAGAGAAAAAGACATTTATTATTTATTAGGAATTGGCTCACAGAGTTATGAAAGCCTTATGTCTGCCACTGGAAAACTGGAGACCAAGGAGACTGATGGTATAGTGTCAGTCTGAGTCCAAAGTCCTGAGAACCAGGAAAGCAAATGGTGGAGGCTCCAGTCTGAGTCTAAAGGTAAAAGAAGATTGATATCCAATCTCAAAGGCAGTTAGTCAGAGGGTGAATTCTCCCTTAGACCATCTTTTTCTTCTATGCAGGCCTTCAGTGGATTGGATGAGACCCATCCACATTGGGGAAGGCTATCTGTTTACTCAGTGTACAGAGTCAAATGTTAATCTCACCCACTCTCACAGATACACCTAGAATAATGACTAACTACATATCTTGCTCCTCGTGGCCAAGTCAAGTTGAAACAAAATTAACCATTGCAAACAAGCGTCTAAATAAGCTTCATAGCAGGTAGAAGTTATCAAATGTCATAAGGTAGTTAAAAATCTTGATAGATCAAAGTCAAGAGGAAGAATATATTACTTTTTATTTTCCAATTTGATAGTAATAACATCTAATACATTATAAAAGTTGACAGTTTTCTGTAAAAATTGAACTACCTCAAAAATGCATGAAGCAAATGATCTCAGTAAAACAACAATTTCCACTCTATACTTAATTGGTCTAATGTAACCAAAGAATAGAACACTAAATATTTTCCTAAAATGCTTGCTTCTTCTAAAGTTTTTGGAGACAGAGGTTCTTAGCATCGTGCTATATTCTGCCTTGTATTGTACACTGACAGATCTAATCCCCACTAGAGCAGTATTTCCCATCAACAGATATTTAGAAAGTGTTTTCATTCCAAGGATATTTGAGTCTGAAGTTACTGACCTTTGTCCTGATGCAGAATCAAAAGTGTTTCCATACTGTTGTCTCCTTGAGTCATCTCAATTATAACAAAACAATATAAATCTTTAGGACAGAAATGCACTTAGGATAGCTGATTTACTATAGTTCCAAGCTAACAAAAGTCTGTTTCTTTCTTCCTAGTGCATTTCAGATGTGATAATAACAAAATAAATCTCTTAGAAACAAACAAATCTCTTTGGGAGCTAGAGAAAAGCTCTTAAAAGACTCATTTTGAGGTACCCAATTTCCTCTCTTCCACGTTTGGATGTTCAGATATGTTTTGTGGAAAAAGACACTAAAATTCTAGATGTCAGACACCTTGTCTCCTTTTTGGGACACTTTGTGAAAAACAAACCACTTAAATGTGCTGCCTAGTAGCTCATTTTATATTTATTTCTTCCATCCGTTCGAAGGTGTCAAATGTGTTCTAATGGACTCATATTTAGACTAACATTTATATATAATAAAAGGAAATGACTTTGAAAAAAAACATAGTCGTGTTTATGCCATACAACACCAGAAAGAAACAGACTAATATGTTTCTCTCCTCACTGCTTTTACATTTTTTCTGATTGCACTTTACCCATCATCACCTCCACACTGTGATATTACCATTTTCCTACAGAAAACTTATGCTTGTCATGGTGGAAACCAAACTGCTCATTCCCCACCCATGCTCCCAAAGCTCTCTTCAAATGTGTCTTTGTCCCAGCTAACAAATGGCAGTGAGTCGCTGGGTTTCCTTGTTATTTCCCGTACATGCCAAAAGGGCACCGGACAAGCTTGTAGTCCTGAACCACCCATGGCACAGACAAGAAGCTCCAAGTAAAAATTCCTGTTTCCCTTAATCAAAGACCCAGAAAAAAGGATGACTAAACAACAGAAAACTTTTTTTGACAGTATTTTCCCTGCTCCAGCCAAACAACAATGGAAAAACTGCACCCCTCCCCCATATCCTTCACAACTATGGCTTCTTCAGGGTCTAGTGAAAAGCTGATCTTCAAACTCCACCTCCCTCAACTGGGGAAGCAGGAGGCAGAATGGTGTCAATTGGTCACAGCAGGGAGCTGGTTCTTCACCCCTCAGACTATAGAGGCAGGCGGAACTCTGATTCCACCCCCAGCTAGTATCTGTGGAGTCCAGGAACTGAGCCTTCACCACTGCTAGTCGGTACTGAGGCTCAATGAGACAGGGCTTGTAACCATCCTATTCCACACGCAGCACCCAGTTTCATCACCAATCTGAGGAGAGCAGGGACCCAGCCTCCACATCCACCTGACATCCATGAGACAGAACACAGTCTGGGGATATAGATGGTTAACATTCTCAGCTTCTCCCTTATTTGTCAGCAGTGCCTTAGCTAGGAACTGAGTCAGAAGGAAGTGCTGCAATATTTTCAAGTACTGAAAGAAAAGAAGAGTCAACCACAAATTCTATATCCAATAAAATATATCAGGAATGCAAAATGTATCAAGAATGAAAGAGAAATACAGACAAAGTTAGATGAAGGCAAACAGAATTTGTTTCTAGCAGACCTATTCTTGAAGAATGGCTGAAGGAATTCTCTGACTAGAGAGAAAACAGTAACAGAAGAAGGCTTGGAACTTCAGAGAAGGAAATAACAACAAAATGGACTACACAAGAAAAGAGTAACAAAATGACTATCCCTCATCTCACGTTGTTTCTTTTACCATATTTGGTGTCTGAAGCAAAAATTATGATACCAGCTGATGAGATAGATACTTAATGTATGTAAAGGATATACTTAAGAGAATTATATTTTAAAAGTTGGGAGGGTAAAATGAACTTTATGAAATTAAATACAGATCTGTTCATGTGACTCCACTATATCAACACTTTCCATGGTTAAAATTGCACTTAGGATAAACTTCCAAATTCTTTTTTTTAAATGTTTTATTATATTTGAGAGAGAGAGAGAGAGAGAGAGAGAGAGAAGATCTGAAGTGGACTCTGTGCTGACAGCAGACAGCCTGATGTGGGGCTTGAACTCATGGACCACGAGATCATGACCTGAGCTGAAGTCTGACACTTAACTGACTGAGCTAACCCAGGTGCCCCTAAACTTCCAAATTCTTAATAACCTGGGAGGACTTACATACTCTGGTGACAACTACATCTTCTTTCTTAATTTTCAATCACTTTCATCTGCCCCCGACCCCGTACTCCTCCTGCTCTGACTTTCTTTCACTTGCCCTTTCAGGACTTTTGTTCATGTCTTCCAATTTCTGAAATGTTTTTCATCTGGCTTACCTCTATTCATTCCTTAGGTTGAAAGTCAAAGGTCACATCCATAGGGAAGATTTCTCTGATTCCAACCCAATCTAATTTATATACTTGTTTAAATTTTTTCATTACACCCTTCCTAGTCATTCATAACATATTACAATATGTACATATTAAAATATTACACATATTTCATGTGTTTAGGCAATATTTTTAAATTTATTTATTTATTTATTTATTTATTTTAGGGAGAGAGAGAGAGAGAGAGAGAGAGCAAGCATGTGAGCAAAGGAGAGGGGCAGAAGGAGAGAGACAGAAACTTAGCAGGCTCCAAGCTCAGCTCAGAGCTCAACATAGGCAGGATTCAAATTCAGGACCCTGAGATCATGACCTGAACTGAAATCAAGAGTTGGAAGTTTGGGGTGTCCGGGTGGCTCAGCCAGTTAAGTGTCTGACTCTTGATTTTGGCTCAGGTCATGATCTCACAGTTTGTGGGATCAAGCCCTGCATCAGGTTCTGTACTGACAGCATGGAGCTTGCTTGAGATTCTCTCTCTCCCTCTCCCTCTGTCCCTCTGCTGCTCTCTCCCTCTCAAAATAAATAATTAAATAAAGAGAGAGAGAGAGAGAGAGAGAGAGAGAAATTTAAATGACTAAGCAATCCAGGTGCCTGCAGGCAAAAATTTTTTATATTTCTTTTCACTTGATTCTTTGCTCTATATGGGCAAAGGAAAAGTTCTTTTCACCACTGCATTTTCACTTTGCACAGGGCCTGACCCACAGGAGAAGTCAATAGGATTTGTTCATCCAATAAATGAAGTAAGAGTGGCTTTTCCCCTGGAATTTGGCTTAAATACATTTAACATTATAAGTACACCTGATGTCTACATGTTTATTAAAGGCTTATAAAAAAGTTTAAACCTGCAAGAAACACTTGAATATAAAACAAGGATTAGTTAAAAATTGAATTATTAATGAAAGGATGACAAAATATTCTCAAATTATTTAGAGGTAACAAGAAAATAAACTATGTATGTATGGTGAGAAAAAAGAATGTGAACAAGAAAGTGGCTAAGTGAAAAAACAAATTGGAAAAACATGAACAGTAGGTAAAACTAGGAAAATATCTGAGAGATTTTTGTAGAATTCTTCCAACTTCATAAATATGAAATTAAAAATACAAAGTATCAGAAGAAATAGATTTATGTAAGCCTATAGAAAACCATTGTCTAATACACTGGAATTATATATTTACACACACACACAAAATTATTAAAATGTTTTCTTGAAGTTATGGTCTCCCTGGTAAAGAGATCAATTAACCCCAGAAACTCAACAATATTAAAAAAAGAAGTATTACATAAAAGATGAGCGTTTGATCTGACTTAATATAATATATGATCATGAACTCATAAATAGAGAATGAATCAAATTATATTTCCTTACCTATTCACAGGTATGGAGTATTTTTTTCCACCCATGACATTAGGTCTGCCAATGACATAAAGCAAAGAAAAATATTTAAGTATTTTAAAAGATTGTTGAAATTTTACAGAATAATGAGCCTCTAACATTTTATTGTACTGAGAATTAGAAGATTAGTTTAGGACAGGACATTTATATAGTACAAGAGAGTCATTGTCCTCGGCTCATTGAGAAGATAATATATGTAAAGCATCTTATCAATAACCACAATAGCAGCATAGAAATTTTAAGAAATTGTATAGGAAAGCTTAAACTTTATTATAACACAGAATGGCAGTTTAAATTTGAAATCTTTATGTGAATAAATCAGTGATCAACATTACCAAAATGAAAAGAAAGTGTATTTTGGCTTTACAAAACTGAGGTTTATAAAATGCAGAATAAATATTCTAATAAAAAATAGAGTTCTAAAAAGGAAAGAAAGTGCCATATGATGACTTTATTGTTTAAATTTGAGGTTTTTTGAATAGGTCAGGTATAACTTATTCAGAGTTGAAGCTTAGGTAACAAATGACTAAAATAATTATTTTATGTTAAGAATGAAAACAAAGTATCAAGTAACAGTTTTGAGAGAAAGAAAGAAAAAGGAAGGAAGGAAGGAAGGAAAAAGAAAAGGAAGTGAAATTTGGTAATTGAAAAATATAATATTTAAAGAATCCAACCTGATGTGAAAGTTTGTCATGTAATCACAAAATGATATCTATGATTACGTAGCAGATCTTAGTATATGGGAATTTTGGCTTCTGATTATGATTTGGAAAGACAAAAAAGAATATCACTCTTACCCTTACAACAGGAGCAACAAAACACATCCTCCAAAGTATCTGAACAAATTGTCTACAATCCATCAGAGGGTTGAGATCACAAGGCATTAAGTTCACACAAAATTGAAGGTAAAATGGATGCCTCTAAATAAAGGCAAACATGCATTTGTTTATCACTGCAAAGTGTTCAAAAAATTCAGATGAAAAATAAAGGACTGCCAAAGACCAAATAAGAAAACATGAAATCATTGGGAGACACTGACACAAAGGGTATTAGCACCCACTCACGGGTTTTTTCCCCATGGTTCTAAAGTGTGCTGCCATAAAAACTGGGGGCAAGGAAGAGTCCTGAGAAACATCCCTTGTTGCCCAGTCCTGGGGACAGGGGACAGCAGCCACTGCCTGAAAGGCAAGAAGTCTGGCCTTGATCCTTTCTCCTATCTCTTTTATGGAATAAAAACCTTAAATCACCGGGGGGCTGTGTGGCTCAGTCAGTTAAGCCTTGGACTTTGGCTCTGGTCATGATCTTATGGCTGGTGAGTTCAAGCCCCGTATCAGGCTCTGGGCTGTCAGAGCCTAAAGCCTACATTAGACTCTGAGTCTCCCTCTCTCTCTGCCCTTCCCCCACTTGCACTCTGTCTCTCTCAAAAATAAACACTTAAAAACCTTTTTTAAGTAAAAACAAAAACAAAAAAAACCCTGAAAGCACTATGGAAAAGGCAACAAATCCTGGCACCCTTTGTATACTTGTGAAAATACATTGTTGCCAGGGAAAAAGAATAAAAAACTCTTGATTTCTTGGAGAAGGGAAAGAATATGTCCTAGGCGTGGACTCTCAGCCAAGGAAAAGGCACAATGTATGGGAAGACCTTATCCCCAAGATAAAGACACTGTGGCTGTCTGAGAGGGAGGCTTAATTACAACAATAGAAAAAAAAAAAAAGATGAAAGAATAAATTCAATAAAGCAAAACGTTCAAGAACTATGAGATAATATAAAAGATTTTTTTAAAGTTTTTATTTAAATTCTAGTTAGTTAACACATACAGTGTAATATTAGTTTTAGGTGTAGAAGGCAGTGATTCAGCACTTCTATACAATACCCAGGGCTCATCACAGGTGNAGTGTAATTGAGACAGAGAATAGGGTAGAGAAATATTTGATGAAATAATGGCCATATTTTTCCTCAAATTAATGACAAACCCTTATGGATATAAGAAACTCAAAAAACATGATATAGCAAACAGGATAAATATCACACACACACACACATACACAGATACATAGTCATATCATATTAAAACTACTTTAAGGGAAAGACAAAGAGAAAGGCTTGATTGCAGCCAAAACAAAACTCGTTTTGTAAGGGGAACAAAGGGAAGAATTAAGACAAACTTCTTATCAGAAACTATACAAGACAGAACATAATGAAATGACATCTCTTACATCCTTAAAGAATCAACAAAACAAAACTTTAAAAACAATATTCTAAACCAGTACAAATAAGTTTCAAAACTGAAGGAACAAATAAAGTCTCTTTCAGATAACCAAAGATTGGGAGAACTCGTTGGTAATGTACCTGTAGTTTAGTAAATGTTAACAAAAGCCTTTAGGCAGAAGGAATATGATACTAGATAAATACATTAATCTATTTCTTTCTACACAAAAAATAGAGTGCTAGAAATGAAATGAAGGTAAATGTCAAATTCAATTTTTCTGATTTTTAGTAACACCAAGTGATAACTGTCTAAAACAGAGATAATAGCAATATATTATGTGCTTCAAGCATATGTAAATATTAAATGTATGGCAAAGAAATGGAAAGGGGAAATGGGAATGGACTGCTTTAAGCTCTTAGCCAACAGAAAAGCATAAGAATTAATAATTGAGATTGGTTAGGTTGTAGGATAAAAATCAATATGTAAAAATCAATTTCATATCTATGCACCAGCCATGAAAAATTGGGTATTGAATTTTTTAAAAATACCATTTACAATAGCACTAAAAAAGGAGTTGTAGGTATACAGGTTTGGTATTGATTTTGCTACCTTACAATTCCTAAAATGCAAGTACAGTCATGCCCGACATGCTCCTGGGAATATGTTTCTTTTGCTTTTAACATAAGGTATGGAATGGTTTTTTCTGAGTTTTTGTTTAAGGATGTAGAAAATTAAATTTGAACTGCTGAAAACAGAATAATCACACATTAGGGAATTAGGGATTTAAGTGTTTCAGAAAAGCCTTAATAATCTGAAGTTTAACATACTCATTTATATAACACATGAGCTCGAAGACTTTGAGTTTCCCTTATTCTACATGGTGAACTCTAAGAGCCGCATGTGCATATTTTTGAGATATCAGATGTATAATCTTGGAACGGTATTTGAAGTACAAAATGCATTTAATGAACTAAAATGATTCAAGAAGAACATATTGCACTTACAACACATACTCTATACGATGGGCTTCTAAAGAGAGGTGGGTATGATGCTGTGAAGAAAAGCAATTGCATTCTCAGTAGGTTATCACAGTGTATTTTCAGAAGTTTCTAATTGAAGACATGCTTCATTTGCCTTGGCTATAAAAAAAAGCCTACATTTGCTCATGATTATGTCTGTAAATGCCCTCGTAAAATGTACTCTAGCAAACACATCCGCACACTTGCATATGTGCACACACATGCACATAGTCACCAACATTTTACAATTTACTAAGAAATCTTTTCATGTAGATTACCTCTCATTCCTTTCAGTTTTCTTCTGAGATCTCTATGAAAATAGAACAGTTAGATGTGAATGTAAATTAATTTAAATGTATTAACACATATTAAACAACCCTGTTTGATTTTTTAAATCTAATTTTAAAATGGGAAAATGTCAGGAAGGATTTCCTAAATTCTGTATTTCATACCTTGGTTTTTTTAACCAATAATTTAATGTTTTTCTTTAAAGCATTTTGCTTTGTTTAAATTTTCTTTAAAACATTAATAGACAGACACATGCACACCCATACAGAAATAGGTCATGTATATCTACTACCAGTACTTCACTTTATCTTGTCGCTATCTAGTTCCTTGTTCAGTTCTTATTAAGGAATAAGGGGTGCTTCATAACATGCTCATCATATACTTTAAAGATAGTTGCACAAGATAATAATTATTATTATAGAAAAATAAAAGACTGAATTGGGAATTGAATATTAATAGTGCCTTCCAGAAGAAAGCTCATCATGTCAATCACTGATGGTGTTCAGGTTTTTCTCTTCTGCTCTTTAGCCAGAAGTAATCAGAAACCATTGGACACCAAAATAATCTCCATTCTAAATCTCATTGTCATTTACATGATAGTTTATTGTAATACTGAGACTCTCTACCTAAAAAAAAAGAAATCAACTTTTAGGAATCCTACGGACTTGAAGATGGGACAACTTATTTCAGAAATTACAAAATACCTCAAGCTTATTGACCAAAAGACATATGCCAAAACATTGGATCTGGCATTTAGTAAGCTTATGATTTTGAACAAATTACCTAATCCTGTGAGCCCCAGATTCTTTAGAGGTAAAACTGTAAAACTGATTCATAAACTGAATCCAGAATAGCAAAACATGAAGAGTGGTATTCTTGGTCCATAGTAAGACCTAGTCATTGATAAATATTGGAATTATCATTAGAGTGGAAATAGTATATTATTGGAAAGAGAGAATAAAACCCCTCTGTTAGAACACAGGTTTCATCTGGGTGCTGCAAAAACCTATTGTTTACATATTATTACTAATGTATTCAAAATATAGAGATATAGAAAATCAAGTTCAAGATGGTCTTCTGTCCTTAACGAGGATGAGCATAGCCACATCTAGGCATTATATATTATCATAATACATCTGGGGAGAGAGAGAGATGGAGAATTTAGAGCTATAACACATTCAATTAGTAACAGTTACAGAGCTTTCATGCCTAATACTCATCTTTCTTTCATCTGAGCCTAACTTTGTAAACAGAGGTAGATAGGATGAAGTTTTATCCTCCTCAAGATTTTTCAAACTCACCGGGAAATGAGGAAGAGGAAGATGCCCACCATACACGAAGAAATGCCGAGAGATTTCAAGTTGAAATCCAAGACAAGGATGGTCTCCACCAACCCCTAAATTAATCACATTTATTTCTTCATTCAATAATTAATTATGGCTATGAACTTTGGTACTAGCATCATGCTTGACAGACTTTGGAGATACTGTCCGAACAAGACGGAAGCCTCTGCTTTTATGGAATAAACATCTATCTGCAAAAATAAATTACGTTGTTAAAATTACTTTACTTATTTAGTGACTACTGCTCTAAGCAATAAAGAGATGGAGATAATTTCAGAAAATTCTGAAGAAAATGAACTAGAGAGATGTCTTGGGTGATCAAGATCAACTTTGGTTTAGGTAGTCAGGAAGCCCTTTCTGAAGAGGAGACATTGGATCTAAGAACTTCATGAGCAGATTTGAACTTCCAATGATTTAAAGCAATAGCCCTGAAACTAGGATGCTTTCCCTTGTTCTGAACCCCGCATTTATTCTGTTAGAAATTCTAAAGATCATGGTGGATTGAGGGGAGGCCCTTGCAAATAGACAATATCTCAGATCAAGTCCTAATCTACATAGAATACCTGAACATGACATAGGAAGCTAAAATTGGTTCAAGGAAATGAGATTTAGAAAGTTGCTGAAATGAACTAAAGGAAAAGGAGATCATAAACACAAGAGACCCAACCATATTCTGAGATAAAGATCAGAGGAAAAGTAGAATAGAAACCCCCAGATCTGAGGCCTGTGGATCATGTGTTAATATATGCAGTATACATGTATGAATGTTTTCATTTCTACATTTACTTAGCATGTGGGCATTTGTGACAATAGTAAATCAAAGAAAAGATGACAGAAAATTCTATATATAGCTTTAGAGCTACGAAATCCAATAATGTAGCTACTAGCAACATGTGACCACTAAAATCAAAATATGAATTTAAATACAATTAAATATAAAATTAAATACAATTAAAAATTCTGTTTCTCAGTGTTTCTAGCCACATTTTAAGTGCTCACTGTCCAAATGTGGCTAATAGGTACTGAATGATATAAATACAGAAAGTTTCTCTCTCCACAGCAAGTACAAAAGGACAGTACCACTTCAGAGTTTTAAGTGTGAACAGAATTTTTCCACGGATAATGATTAAGTGTTCTGATAGTTATAAGGCAGGTCATGGATATGGATGAATTAATGTAAAATTATAATTATGGTAAAATATATAAAAATAGAGTATTAAACATAAGCCAGGAGACTTAAGAACAAAACTCTAGAGATTATTCAAAGCAGTAGGAAAAGCCAGAAATCCTGATGGGAATGGGAAAAATGATATAGGAGAAAATATGAAATTATCTTTTGTCATAAAAAACAATGAGAAAAATATTTCCTAAAGAATCAGTCAATCTAAAAAATAAACCAACTAAATTAAAAACCTAACAGTTACTGAAGACTGAAGATTAAGAAAAGCTGACTAAATTTGTGAATTAGTAGCTCTAATATATTGGTATGTGCATTTGCAACATTTTCTTAAATTAGCAGAGTTGAGGATGAGAAGAATTTGGATGGGATTCTACAGTGTGGGTTTTAATAACAACATATTTTAAATTACTTTGGTTCACAGTTTGTAATGGGAAGTGAAATAGTTTTGACATACATAATGGAGCATGATTCGCATACTATATCTGGCGGGAGATTAAAATGTCATGCCAAAGCAGAGGTTAATTGTCATTTTAACATACCTATATTTACCATATCCATATATTACACACACACACACACACACACACACACGTTAGAAGTGTAAATGGGAAAATCAGACGCCATAGAGCCCCTAATGCACCTCTAGAATATGAATAAGGAATAACAAAATGTCACCTATATATAGACTTAAAATATCTTTGTTGAAGATACATTATGCAAAATGAAGTTCACCATCAGTATAAGGCATGTATCATGTAAAACAATAGTGCAAATGCCAGTTTCGAGATTTCTTAAGAGAGTAAGTTGTAGACATTACTTAAAAGAGTAAAACCTTTAAAAAATAAATTCTTGGGAAGGAACAATGATCATTTAAGCTATAATTTAGCAAGAGCGTGGTGTTGCTACACTAATTAGTAAGCAAGATTTCCTCCAAGGGTTATCACTGTTTATCACAGAATAGAGTGGCTATGGTCAGACTATGCCATCAGAGAGGGTTGTGCCTTAAGGAACCAATAATTAGTAGGCAAAGCTGACTTNAGACTCCCTAAGAGAATTGCACTAAAAGAGTTTACATTATCCTCTCTTCTTTTCACTGATAGTTAGTGGCGGGCTTCTAACAATGATTCCTGGGGAAAAGGAAGAGGGACATGATATCTTCAGCCCCATTATTCTAGCACCCATAAAGACAGACTGCTCCCAGAAGACCCTGTCTTACTAGCCTCCATCAGATCATACCAACATAACTTCGATAAGGGTTCCTTTCCAGAAGATTGTGTAGATCTCAAGAATGTAGTACCATGTAAGAGGAAAAAAGGTTGTAACTCTCTTTTAGAGATTGCCTTGTATCATGTAAAGCAGACATCACTAGATTATAATCATCTAGTTGAAGACAGAAGGTGCTCTTAAGCCAACTACTTCTTAAGATCTCTCAACTTTGTCCAGACCTTCAACTTTTCTTTCCTTCTGCCCATCCAACACTCTTAATATTTTTAAGTTAGCTGCCTTCACTCCTACCATCTAGGTACTATATTTCTCTTGGCTGAAAATATGTATTTTTGTCTCTTGTTTCTTTTAGCATCATGACCTGGAACAGAACTTTAGCCTTAAGTTAATGAGGTTTGTCTTGGTTCCAAGTGGCAGACTTCATCAGGGGAAGATGAAGTTCAGTGCAATGAAGGTGCAAATGGATGGTTCATCTTAGTTCAATCTACTCTCCAGAGAGACTATGCCTATTTTCTTTGTATGTCAAATAAGAAGCAAACAAACCACAGCTCTCCAAAACAAGCTTTTTCCCCCCTTGTCATTGCAGTAAGCCATTTCACTAACTGCTAAGAAATATTGACACAGTTTTGCTTTTCTTCCTTATAAGACAAAAGAAATCTTTAACTACAAATAACTTTCTCTTTGATATCCAAGTGATATCAGTGCCGTAGAACATTTGAAACATTGTCTTCCTCTGACAAGAACATGGGTAGCATATTAGACATAAGCAAGTACTCATGGAACACTGCATGGACAGACAATAAAAAGACAGCAAAGTATTAATAATCACACAACAAATGTATATTTTTGTTAAATTTAATCTTTATATCATAAATTTTAAAGAGTTGTATGTAATGATATGGAAACTGATTTCAGAACTAACTTTTCTCAAATTTATTCAAATCTGTTTATTTATATAAATCATCATAAACTACCTGACTTCTATTAAATTGGTACAGAGTTCCATATAACAAAAAATACAAGTTATAAACTCCATTTTTCTATCGTTTTGGAAATAATTTGAACATTTTAATTTTTTAGTGAGGGGGTATAAGTTCATAATTCCAAGTGAGTTCAATAGGCAGTACATAGAAAAAAATAATTTATTATTCAATAACTATAGCATTCATAATTAATATGTGCAGTAATGACCACTTAAGTATAAGTATTATACTTAAGTACTATAATGGATTGTGCATTCTAATTTATTATTTTGTTTTCACAATTGTTAGAAACACGTAATGTAGCAAAGAACTTATTATTGCAATTTGCTTTGTTGGAAACAAATATTTATATAGCACCTATTCATAATACATCCTTTTAACCAGAGAAAAATGCTTCATTATTATACTAAGCCAATATACTGAATGTTTAAATAATATTGTTCAATAGGTATATTAATATAATGCTTTTTGAGTGGTTTCTCTGTGTTGCATTTTATTAAAATGTATAAATATATTCAAAATGTTTTATTGTATTTATTAAAAGTAGTATATTTACTTTCCTAACACATAGTTCCCCATGTTTAGTAGTTTGCTTTATATGTGAGATCATTTTATCAGTGTACTTATGATCTGCAATAAGTATTTTTCTTTACTAGTCTTGTGAATTTTATTAGTGTTCCTTCCCCTCACTCTTTCAGGTCACAAAAATAGAAATTATTCTTGTAATTCTTCTTCACCTTTCATCATTCAATTATCAAAATTGGCAATTCTTTTTTGTCCTTGTTTTTAAATTTAAAGTTTACTTAGTTAACATATAGTGCAATATTGGTTTCAGGAGTAGAATTCAGTGATTTGTCACTTACATACAACACCAAATATTAATCAAAAGTGCCCTCTTTATTACCCATCACCCATCTGGCTCATCTCACACCCACTTCCCATCATCAACTTATAGTTTGTTCTCTATCATTAAAAGCCTCTTGTGGTTTGTTTCCCTCTCTTCCCCCCACCCTTCCCATATGTTCATCTGTTTTGTTTCTTAAATTCCACATATGAGTGAAATCATATGGTATGTGTCTTTGACTGACTTATTTTGCTTAGCATGATACATTCTAGTTCTATCCACATGATTGCAAATGGCAAGATTTCATTATTTTTGATGGCTGAGTAATATTTAATATATGTATGAGTAATATTATATATACATATATATACACATTCTAATCTTCTTCATCCGTTCATCAGCCCATGGACATTTGGGCTGTTTCCATAGTTTGGCTATTGTTGATAATACTGCTGTAAACATAGGAGTGCATGTATCTCTTCAGATATGTATTTTTATACTTTTTGGGTAAATACCTAATAGTGCAATTGCTGGATCATAAGGTATTTCTATTTTTAGTTTCTTAAGAAACTTCCATACTATTCTCCAGACTGACTGCACCAGTTTTCATTACCACAAATAGTGCAAGAATGTTCCCCTTTCTCCGCATCCTTGCCAACACTTGTTGTTTCTTGTGTTGTTAATTTTAGCCATTCTGAAAGGTATGAAGTGGTATCGCATTTTGGTTTTGATTTGTATTTACATGATGATGAGTGATGGTAAAGAACATCACAATAAAGAATAAATGGGTTAACCAGGAAATTAAAGAAGAAATTTAAAAAATACATGGAAGCAAATGAAAATGAAGACATGACAGTCCAAAACCTTTGGGATGCAGCAAAGGCAGTCCTAAGAGGAAAATATATTGCAACTCAGACCTATCTCAAGAAGCAAGAAGGTCCCCAAAACAACCTAACCTTACACCTAAAGGAGCTAAAAAAGGAACAGGAAATAAAGCCTAAAGCCAGCAGAAGAAAGGAAATAATAAAGACTAGAGCAGAAATAAATTATTCAGAAACAAACAACTAACAACAACAACAACAACAACAACAAAAACAGTAGAACAGATCAAGGAAACTAAGAGCTGGTTCTTTGAAAGAATTAACAAAATTGATAAGCCTCTAGCCAGGCTTGTCAAAAAGAAAAGAGAAACGACTGAAATAAATAAAATCATGAATGAAAAATCAAAAAGATAACAATCAGCACCACAGAAATACAAACAATTATAAGAGAACACTATAAAAATTATATGTTAACAAACTGGGCAATTTGGAATAAATGGACAAATTCCTAGAATCTCACAAACAACCAAAATTGAAACAGGAAAAAAATAAAAAATTTGAACAGACCCATAGCAAAGAAACTGAATCAATAAATAAAAATCACCCAGCAAAAAAGAGTCCTAGGCCAGATGGCTTTCTAGGGGAATTCTATCAGACATTTAAAAAAGTTAATACCTAATCTTCTCAAACTGTTCCAAAAAAATAAAAATTGAAGAAAAACTTCCAGACTCATTCTATGAAGCCAGCATTACCTTAATTCCCAAACTAGACAAACATCTCACTAAAAAGTAGAATTACAGGCCAATATCCCTGATGAACAGGGATGCAAAAATTTTCAACAAGATATTAGGAAATTGAATGTAACAGTACATTAGAAGAATTATTCACTATGATCAAGTGGGATTTATTCCTAGGCTACAAGGTTAGTTCAATATTCACAAATGAATCAATGAGATACACCATATTAATAAAAGAAATGGTAAGAACCATATGATCCTGTCAATAGATGTAGAAACAGCATTTGACAAACTAGAGCATCAATTCTTAAAAAAAAAAAAAAACCCTCAACAAAGTAGGGATAGAAGGAACAAAACTCAACATCATAAAGGCAATACACAAAAGATCTATAGCTTATATTATCCTCACTGAGGAAAAGCTGACTCTTTCCCCATGGTCAGGACCAAGACAAGGATATCCACTCTCACCAGTACCGTTTAATATAGTACTAGAAGTCTTATGCTCAGCAATCAGACAACAAAAATAAAAGGCATCCAAATCGGTAAGGAAGAAGTCGAACTTCCACTATTGGCAGATAACATGATACTCTATGTAGAAAACTCGAAAGAGTCCACCAAAAAATTGCTAAAACTAATAAATGAATTCAGCAAAGTTGCAGAATAGAAAATCAACATGCAGAAATCTGTTGCATATCTATATACGAATAATGAAGCAGCAGAAAGTGAAATCAAGGAGCAGATCCCATTTGCAATTGTACCGAAAGCAATAAGATTCCTAAATATAATTCAGGAAACCATCAAAATGAGAACACAGGCACCAACTTGTTTGACCCTGAGTGGAGCAACTTCTTACTAGGTAGATCGCCAAAGGCAAGGGAAACAAAAACAAACATGAACAATTGGGACTTCATCAAGGTAAAAAGCTTCTGCACAGTGAAGGAAACAATCAACAAAACTAAATAGCCTGTGGAATGGGAGAAGATATTTGCAAAGGACATATGTGGCTAGTACCCAAAATCTATAAAGAGCTTATCAAACTCAATACCCCCAAAACAAATAACCCAGTTAAGAAATGGGCAGAAGACATTCAGAAACACTCTTCCAAAGAAGACATCGAGATGGGTAACAGACACATGAAAAGATGCTCACCAGAATTGCTTTTCTATAAGTCATTTCATTGGCTACCCTGTGGCAACCTGAAATACGGATGCATTAAACACATGAAGTTACGTTTTTTAACTGAAAACACACTGTTAGCTAAAGCATATCTTTGAAAAAGCCTGTTTATTGACTTCACTATCCATTATCTCCTCTTCTTTAGTGATAAAACACAAGAACTTTAGCTGAACACATGGGTGCCCCAAATAAAGAACCACGATTTTCTAGCTTCTCTTGCAACTACTTGTCACCAAGTACAGAAGTTGTGGGAGACATGAACAGAAATTTCACGCACCATTTGTAAGAAATGACCTTATATAGGGGGTGCAAACTCTTCTCTTGTCTAACCATATTCCTGCTAGATGCAATATGTGTGTGAAAGTTAGAACTAGACTATCCATTTCAGATTATGAGGAGTCCTCTGGGGACTGCAAGTCAGCTGAAGTAAGATGGGCCCATCTGGACTGTGCAACTACTCTACTAATGATGCATTTTCCAGAATGTGATACAAGTTGTAAAGTTTTATGTTTGGCAAAATGTCATCTGTTTTATGATACTTTTTAGAAGATAAATTGTGAATTGTGAGCACCACTAGGGTACTTGCCTTCCTGCCTTCTTTATTCATAGGTTACATGGTTAAATAGTTCCGTTTTTGAAAAGTATGCTTTTTCTAACAACCTGTTGCTCAGTAAATACATGGCTTTGTTGTTATGGTATAAAGAACTTTGGTAAGCAATATTAAAGCAAGAGATACCAAGTATTTTTGCTTCTCAGGAAGATTGCTGTGCCTTGGAAGAACACTTTCACTAGCTGTGTATTCTGAAGCTAACTATGTCACATCTATGAATCTCAATTTTCTAAGTAGTAGCATGAAGAAAATAAGACTACTTCCTTCACCAAGCCATATGAGGGTTAAATATAATATAGAATAAAAATCTATTAATACTGTGCCAGATATCAAGATCTTAGTTAAATCAATGATGATGATGATGACAGTGATCAATAAAGAGGATAATTCTACATTTGAAATGTACCACACTTCAAGGTTTAAAGTTATATTTCACACTAATCTATTTATAAACTTCCTTCATGTTACCTTCAAAACAAAATAAAAAATGGATACTTTGGTCTTGTGGGCCAAAATGCCCCTAAAGATAAGTCTTATATTAAGGAAAATTCTAGGAGCAGTAAGGGGTTCTATAATAAAATATAATCTAGCCTTGGTGAGATGAACGCTTCTGAGAAATTATTTTTACTCAAAATTCCTGCAGAACCCCATCTTAAAGTCTAGTGGCTCAGGACAAATATAGTATTTTGGTATAATTTAGTAAAACCAGGTTTTGTAGGGTTTCTTCCCCTAAAATTTGACTGTACACAGAGTAAATTATCAGAAATAACCAATTATATGGAATTTATATAACAATTTACGTGTACACATGATCCATTTCTATATTTTATGATATGTAATTAAGTGAATGAGTTGAAAAACAGTTTACTACATTAGAAATATCTAGACATTTATTCCATATTTGACTCGAAGGAAAATGAAGTTTGTCAAGTCATGGAGTTTATGAGCATGTTGACTAATCCCAGGCAATCATGGCTACCAACAGTACAACATATGCAACTTAACGATGCAATTTACCAAAAATGATAAAAACAGAATCCCTGCTGAACACTTTTAAGTGGGGTACCTATCTTCAGATGCTCTTAGTTTGCATAATGGCTTCTCAGATGAAATAACATAGCAAGAAGCAGAAAAGACTCACTAGTAATGCTTGACTTATTCCAATTGCCTGTGAATTAAAAGCAGCTGTGGACAGTAGGAGGTTGGTCTCTCCTTAAATACCATGTTAGTAACATGGATAAAGATATTATCTTTTGCTTTACTCAAGAAGGTTAAGAATGATGTAAAAAGAAGCAAAAGCTTTTATAAATGTTATCAAACATTTTCAGTGAGGCAGTTATATTTTAGGGATATTTAGAATACGTTTTATTATTATAGGTTTAGCCTATTTATGAGTAAACTTTTTCAAACTACTTTTAAGTCATTGCAAATATAACCCAAATCTGAGCTTTTTTTCCACATTTACTGTGATTAATATAGTTAACATTGTATAATTGTATAACAATAGGGGATATTTGTATACTTGTGTTATAGGGTCAATATTTTCAGGTCTTAAAAATATATTTTATCATTTCAAAAAGTAATACATAATTTCTGTATTATTATTGTATTCATTACTAACATTTTGAATATCTGTTTTGTTTTTTTTTTGACAGATGTGTGCATGCATACAGACATTGCTAATAACATTTCACAGTTCAAAGAAGCTGTAACATTGCTTACAAATCAGATGTTGCTCTGTTTCTGAATAGAATTCAGAAATAGAGGACAGTGTTTTGCAAACTGAAACAAGAGAGTATTTTTAAGGAATTAATAGTAGCAAGTTTTATGATTCAATAATGTGTGTTCATAAACAAAAAGTGCCATTTCCCATCTGTTACTATTTTTCTCTCCTCAGTTGGTAAACATATACTCATAGAAAAGGTAACTTATCTTCTGGAACTTTTTATATTCTCATGTAGAATATGTGTGCTATGAAAACTCAGTATTCCTGGAAGGGAAAGGTAACACTGTAATCAATAAAGAACTCAGTGGCTGTTCACTGGCTGTAAGTTCAGTTTAGAAGAGGCAGAATTGTAAAGATTGAATTAGACATGAGTTAGGTACCTTAGCTATTATTAATTACCAGTTACTAACCGGCTCCCAGACCTTGGAAAATCTCTTCAAAATTTAATTTCCTCAGTACTGTTTGACATCACAACCTGGAATTTAAGAATTTTAAGAATCTATAAACTAATGGGAAGCCGGAGAGTCTCAGTTGGTTAAACGACCGACTTTCGATTTTGACTAAGGTCATAATCTGTGGGAGGCCAGCTCCAGCATGTCCAGAGGTCCCTGAAGGATGGACTGTGTTGGCGAGAGAGAGTGAGAGAGACCCTGAAATTCTTTCTGATCACCAGGCAGGCATCTCTGCTCTGACTGGGGCTCAACTTTAAGTGTTTTGGAGATGGCACAGAAGTGGCATTTGCCTTTGACAATGATTTCTGACAACAAACTTCTTTGGTATGTAAGAATTTTCCAGAACATAGTTTTGTAGAAGACTCATGCATAATCTTTATCAATAGTGATTGAGGTAGGGGATTTAGATGCTTATCTTATGGGGAAGGAAGGCATCTTTAGCATACCAGACAACGTTTTTAGCATAAGAGGGTGAAGTTACTTCTCTGTGAGCAGGGGTCAAACAGGTCTTTCTGGAGATACCTCTGCTCTCATAATCACAAAAGAAGTTCCTCAATAGGTTCCTTCACAGGGAGTAATCAGCATATACAAGACCAGAAAATGCTCCAGGCAGAAACAAATGGGTGGGGGTAGATATTTGCCCTTAACTTTAAATTAGGTTCTTTGTCTCAGGGCCAGACTCAAGCCCCTTTTGTTGTGTTAAGTCTTGGATCTGCAAGGCCCTTAGGAAGAACCTTTTAATGATCATCCACAATGTTTTTATCTGAAATCTCTTTGGAAAAGGCAGGGACATGTCTTTCCTTATGAGCAATCTGTGTGGGGAATGTCGGTCTGATCTAGAATATTGTGAGGCCTGGTCAATACCAGCAGCCTCATTTCCAACATGAGCCAATAGTAGCAGAAGGAGATACTAGTTTTCATTTCTCATGGCAGGAGCTGTGCAAACACTGCCATTTCCTTGTTGTGACTGCCATCCAGAGAGGCCGGTGCGGCTCCCTGCAATAATCTCGTGGTCTGTGAGTTTCAGCCTGGAGTAGGTCTTCTGTGTTGAAAGCGCAGAGCCTGCTTGAGATATCTCTCTCTCTCTCTCTCTCTCTCTCCTCTCTCTCTCTCATTATCTCTGTCCCTGCCCCACTTGTGTGCACGTGCACAGATGCTCTCTCTCAAAATGAATTTTAAAAATGTTAAAAGAATCTAAAACTAACTTAAGTTTTTCAAAATACCTATTTTTTAAAAAAGATTGTCCATAATGAACCTGTATCAACAACTAAAACAAATAATGTTTGCATTTTGTAGGGGGTGGATTATGTCAATTCAGGTTAGCATTTCTGAAGCTATTTAAAGCTTAATTGGCAATATACATATACATGTACAGACACACATATGCATATGTGTGTTTGTGAGTGCATGCATACATACTGTGATATTGTGGATATATGCATGTATATACTTAATACGAGGCATAAAAATACATTATTTTTTGCATCATAGTATCACTAGCTAGAATACATGGGTCAGAAAATGGAAGCTGAGATATTTTTAAAATAAACATTTAGAACCATTGAAAAAGAATTATTACTATATTCCTTATATATTTTACTTTGGAAACATCTTTCTTGTGGGGGCACCTGGGTGGCTCAGTCAGTTACCCAGCCAACTTGGCTCAGGTCATGATCTCTCATTCATTGTTTGAGCCCCACATTGGGATCCAAAGTATGGATTTGGATTCTCTCTTTCTGTCCCTCTCTCTCTGCACATCCCCCCAGATGCATACACACTCTCTCTAACAAAAATAAATAAACTTAAAGAAGAAAAAACTCTTCCTTGTTACCCAAGTCCTGATTTCAATTATCATCTCAATGTTAACATGCCCTAATATGTCTTTTCTTTAGATTTATCTCATATTTCAAAATATATTCTTAAATTTTATTTTTGTAATGTTTATTTATTTATGTTGAGAAAGAGAGAGAGCAGGGAAGGGATAGAGAGAAAGGGAGAGAGAATTCCACGCAAGATCTGTAGCACAGATCTGGGGCGTGATCTCACCAACTGTGAGATCATGACCTGAGCCCAAATCAAGAGTCAGAGGCTCAACTGACTGAAACACCCATGTTGCAATTTTAAGTATGTAACTTTATTATTACCTCAAACAAAGACATCTACTCTATTTTTTTTCTCTAGTTTCCCTTCCTTTCTCCTTTTAAAGAAAGACAACTACTGGTACTATCTTACCAGTTGTGCTGTCTCAAAGTTTAGCACTCATTTTTAATGTGTTTTGGTGGAAGTATAACATATCCACATAATGTTACAAGTTGATTACTCAATCTAAAGGGAAAAGAGCATATAACTCTTAGCTAGGTCAACAAGCACAAAGCAGGGATATTTATTTATGAAGACCTTGAGTGCCAAAGACCCAGACATTTAATAACTAGCCTATACTGTCCCCATATTGGTAGATATTCTGCTTGGAAAGACTGGCTTCTCAATCTAAGAACAGCAGACAAAACCCTGAAAGGACTTCAAACTTTAAAGTGAGATTCACATGGGCACCTGGGTGGCTCAGTCGGTTAAGTGGCTGACTTTGGCTCAGGTCATGATCTCACGGTTCGTGGGTTCGAGCCCTGCATCAGGCTCTGTGCTGACAGTCAGCTCGGATTCTGTAACTCTCTCTCTCTCTCTCCTCTCTCTCTCTCATAAATAAACAAATAAAAAAAGTGAGATCACAGTTTGAAGGTGACTGAAAAGTGACTCCAGTGAGAGGTGAATTAGGCCATTTGACCAACTGAGAGTACCTTTTCCAGGAAAAAGACTCACACTAATGAGAAACTGCTGAGGACAGAATTTAAGTTGGTCAGGACAGAGATATATGTTCAAGGAAAGAGAACATTCACATATAAAGTGGGGAGAGCTGCAGAGAAAGTAAATCTCAGAAAATATAAAATCAGAATTTTGATAACATTACAAGAAGGAGTCCTCCTTTTCGGGACTAAAGAACACTATATTTGAAAATGAAACACACCAGAGCGCCTGGGTGGCTCAATTGGTTAAGTGTCCAACTCTTGGTTTTGGCTCAGGCCATGATGTCACAGTTTGTGGGTTGGAGTCCTTCATCAGTTGAGCTCCAGCCCTGCTTCCGGTGAACATGAGCCCTACTTCCAATGAGTCCCACTTTTCTCTCTCTGCCCTGTCTCTCTGCCTCTCGTGGGATTCTCTTTCTCTCTCTCTCTTCCTGTCTCTTTTCCCCCACCCTCGCTCACTTGTGCCTTCTCTCTCTCTCTCTCAAAAAAAAAAATCCCTTAATGTAAAAAAAAAAAAAGAAACATGCCAAAAAGACAAGCCTAAATAAGGCAGGTAAACAACTTTGCCTCACAGTTCAATAAAAATTAAATAAATTCAGGAAAATGACAGAAACATGAAAGAACAGTATAAGAGTTACTAAACTATGGTCTCTCAGCTTCACATCCGCCCTCCTGCACTCTTCCTTATGATGCCAGAGCAGATAGTCTACCTACCTGTTTTCTTTGACACCTGTCTCCTTGTGCTTGGTCAACAGAAAGTTCTATACTACCAGGGTTCTGGGAGGCTGGAGGTGAAAGAGGAGATATGAGCCTTGCTGCTTATCCCCCATTCCCAAGTTTTCTTACAGCCCCTGTCAGTATGACTCTATCAATGTCTTAACCTTGACAGCTGAAGTTCATTCTAGTAGCAGCTGTTGATCCTAGTTTGCAGACTTTTCACCCTCACAAAACAAGGTTTATTGCACCCTCTCAGAGATTTTAGCACCAGCACACTGGTGCTATGCCTCAGTCCCATTTGGGTCTCTCATCTGATTTCAGGGAAACTGACAACAGCCAAGTAGTGCAGCCTCCTCAGAGATCTGCGTTTCAGCTCTGCAGGGACTTTCTTTCAATCTTTAAAATCTTCAGTAATTCCAATCTCTCCCTTTTGTTACCTGAGAGCTAGTGTTATAACTTCTTTCTGCAATTGCTATCTCTATTATAATTCCACACCTTCTTTAAAAAAAAATGTTCTTGAAGATCTAGTTAACATGTTTGTATTAAATGTTTTGTTAAAATAGCTAGTGTGTTCCTATCTCTTACTGGAGCCAGACAGATGCAAGTTGAAGAAAACAGAATTAGAGAAACTCAGAAATTAAGATGATAAAATATACAAAAGATGAGACTGAAAAGCTGAGAGAACTGAGTGAAGAATTAGAAAAAATGGAAAAAAATAAAAGTCAAGACAAAACTAGAAGAAAAATGCCAACTTATTAAAATGATGGGAAAAAATCCCTTAATAAAAAACAATGTGGATAGGAGAAAATTAAGAAACAATACACAAAAAGGAAAGATAAATTAGACTAGAGAGACAGTTAAACAGAAGTGGAACAGAACAGGAGTCTCAAAAAAAAAAATAAAAACAACAGATCAGATGAATCTGCAATATCATTAAAAGAAAAATTTCTGAATATAAAAGAAAACTTGAAATTGCGTGTTGAATGTCACACTAGATCCTAGAAAACATTGACTTATTGGCCAATATTAAGGCATAATCTAGTAAAATTGTTGGGATTTGTGAAAGATAAAAATTTCTATGGTATGAGGAAAATAGAAAGAATATATTTTATAAAAGATAATTGGGGACACCTGGGTGGCTCAGTAAGTTAAGCATCCGATTTTGGCTCAGGTCATGACCTCATGGCTTGTTTGAGCACCATGTCAGGCTCTGTGCTGACAGCTCAGACCTTAGATCCTGCTTCAGATTCTGCATCTCCTGTCTCTGTCCCTCCTCTGCTCATGCTCCGTCTCTTTCTCTCTCAAAAATAAATAAACATTAAAAAATTAAAAAAAAAAAGATAATCAGATTGACATGACATTCAGCAATGCTATATGTAGAAGATCACAAGATCTATATTTTTTCAAGTTTACTCATTTACTTTAAAAGAGAGAGTGAACAGGGGAGGGACAGAGACCAAAGGAGAGAGAGAATCCCAAGCAGGCTCCATGCTCACTGGGAGCCCCGTGAGAGGCTTGAACCCACAAGTGTGAGATCATGACCTGAGTCATAATCAAGACTAGGACACTTAGCTACCTGTACCACCCAGAAACTGCTAGAACTGTATTTTAAATACTAAACAAAAGGCAATGTGAGGCCGGGATTTCATATTATGCCAAACAGACCCTCGAATTTAATTCTGAAGAAAAGTTGTTTCATTTGCAGGAATGCAGAAAATATTGTTCCCTTCAGTTTTTCCTGAGAAGACAACCAGACTATGGGTTTCAGATAGACAAAATTACTAGAAAAGTCTGAACCTATTTACTGGTAGAACATAGTGAACACATTTATATTTACCTGTATAACTAATTTTATGTCATAGATGAAGAAGATTATAGCTTATGTAATGCTTACAGAATCTAAATATGTAATTATGAATAATCAAAAAGGGTTCAAGAGAAAAGAGAAAGTAAATGAAAACAGAAAAAGATCCCAGATTTTTGCATAAATATTTTCTGAAGGTAAAACAAGTATTACTTCAATTAGATGCTAATAGGAGCAAAGGGAAGAACAAGAAGAGGTTTTAAACAGTATCGTTTATAGTAGGGAATTAATAACAAGTACTAAAGGTACACACACACACACACACACACCCCTTATACAAAGAGATTAAGAAAGCGAACAAAATGTATATAAAATTATGTGTATTTAAATAAAATATAAAACAATACTTGAACTAAGGCCAAATGACTGTTTATATCAATTAAAGTAAATGAGCTTTAATCATATATAAAATTGTGTTTATTGGTTAACAAAACAGAAGGCAAACATAGGCTTCAAACAAGATAAAAACTTAAAGAAATTCATAAAGTTTCAAAATAAAAGATGGAGATTTCCTATTTAAGCTCAGAGATGTAAAGCTGTAGAAAATCACCACTCTTGTCCTCACAGGAAGCAGAAGATGTGTAAAAAAAGTCAAAGACCTTTTTTTCTGGGTCACAGGACAAACTACCACATCCTAATCTGGAGAGACAAGTAAATCCAGAGTCACAGACAAGATCTACTTACCTGGAGCGGAAGCCACTAGACCCACATAAATTAAAGGTACAATTAAATGGTAATTTTGATGCATGACTAGAGGCTGAGTTTAAACTAGTATGATAGTGAATCACTGCTAAAAGCTGTAGTATTAGGGGACTGTCGGAGGCCGCGCCGGCTCCGACAGGTCCAGGGGTCCCTGAAGGATGGACGGTGTCGGCGAAAGAGAGTGAGAGAGCCCCGAGATTCTTTCTGATCACCAGGCAGCCATCTCTGTCCTGTCGGTTTTTTGTGTCTTTATTTAAAGGTTCAGCAACAACATGAAGTCAGAGAAAGGAATTTCTACAATGGGAGGCCTTTTGCGATAACAAGTTTTTGATATTCTGCAGAATTATCCCAGTCATAGTGAATTTACAACCAAGGAATTAACAGGATGCTCTTAGTGAAAAACAGGATAATATATAGTTACGTTGTATATAGATAAGCTAGGAGTCATTCTGTCTGGCTCTCAAGAGGATGAATGTTTCTGAATTGGTTTGTGTGTGGAAGCCATCATGGGGGCCCTAAATGTGTCCGTCTTTGCACCTGGGTTTATGTTTTAGCTACTCTTATCTATCTATCTACTGGCATCCCAGTTGCCAGTGTAAGGGAGGGTGTTTGTGGAATGTAGGCCTTGAGGAAGGGACTGCTATGCTTCACCAATTAGCAAAGATACATGTAGTAACTTATGTTCTGCCCTGAAATAGGCTCTTTGTCTCAGGGCCAGGCTCAATTGTAACTCTTGTGTTCTTAACCCCTTAAGTCTTGGATCTGCAAGGCCCATAGGAAGAGCCTTTTGACAATCGCCCATAGAGCTTTCATCTAAAGTCTCTTTTGTAAAGGCAGGAATATGCTTTTCCTTATGAGGTATCTGTATTCAGAATATGGGTCTGATATGGAATATTGGGAGGCCTGGTCAATACCAGCAGGCTTATACCCAGCATGAGCTAATGGTAGCAGAAGGAGATACCAGTTTTCATTTCTCATGGGAGGAGCTGCAAACATTGTCACTTCCTTGCCGTGATTGCCATCCAGAGAGGCCGGCGCGGCTCCCGGCAGGGGACTTCACTATTAGGGGACACTTTCTTTGCAGGAACCAAATAAATTCTTATGGTGAGAATCTGAGAAAGATTTCTGCATGACCTTGGCAGGTGTAGCCATCATAAAACCTACCCAAATTCTTGTTTCTAACAAAAACCCAGTATCTAGAGAAAAAGAACAGACCGGAACGTATTTTGAGGCATTATCTCACTTAGAGATCATTCTTCACCATTTCAGCCCATACCTGCCTTTCAATCTCAACCTAACTGGGAAAAATACACAGTTAACAAGAGAGAAACTTGGAGACAATACATTGAAAATAGAATTATCAGGGAAATGAGTAGAGGGCAGAGTGAGGGAGAGGAGCCTTGGAGAAGGAAGGTAATCAATTGTGCAGGCCACACCGCCAAAACACAATCTCACTAGTAGATTGAGAATTATCAGCGTTTAAAATGCTGCACCTCCCCTACAACATGTCACTACTGCAGCAATGACACTATAAAATAAAAGTGGACTGAAAGCTGTAAGAGTTGTAAGACACAGACGGTCTCTCAGAGTACAAAAGAAAAGCCTAAAGCTTCGTATTGAGGAAGAAAAAGTAAGGACACTAGAGGAAGCTGAATCCTCCAGCACATAGCAACTACAAAAAGCATTTTTTATTATGTCTATTTATTTATTTTGAGAGAGACAGAGACAGTGTGTGTGTGTGTGGGAGGGGGTGTTACAGGATGTGGGGTAGTGGGAGATGCAAAGACAGAGGAGGAGAGAGAGATTGAGTCCCAAGTAGGCTCTGCACTGTTAGTGCAGAACCCTTTGCGGGGCTTGAACTCATGAAACCACAAGATCATAATCTGAGCCAAAACAAGAGTCAGATGCCTAACTGTCTAAGCCACCCAGGTGCTCCATCCAGCAAACATTATAGTCCAGCTCCTATCCAGATTAATACATATGCTCCAGTAAAGTCTGTTTATATTGATCATCTGATACAACATGTTTAACCTTTACCAAAAGCTATACAGCACCCACCCCAAAAGAGCAGGAAAAAATAAAGAATTTCTCAGAAAACCAAAAGCTGTGAGAATTCATTGCAAGCAGACATATTCCACAAGAAACGTTAAAAGAAGTTCTTCAGGTAAAGGGAAAGTGATATAGTCAGAAATTTGGATCTGCATAAAGAAAGGAAGAGTGTAGGAAAAAGAATAAATGAAAGTAAAATAAAATCTTTTTGTCGTTGTTCTTAATTGAGCCAAAAGATGCATGTTTATTTAAAGCAATAATGGTAACAATCTATGGCTGATCATAGATATGTTGAACTAAAATGATTGACATCAATGTCACAAGCAGCAAGAGAAAGGGAATGGGAATAATAGTGTACCTGTTCTGCACATAAAGTGGTACGTTGTTATTTAAAGTGGACTAAAACTATTTGAAAATGTATATTGTAAACCCTAGAGCACTTACAAAAGAGTTCAGTAAAAAGTATAAATACTGGGGCGCCTGGGTGGCTTAGACGGTTAAGCTTCCGACTTTCGCTTAGGTCGTGATCTCGCGGTTCGTGGGTTCGAGCCCCGCGTTGGGCTCTGTGCTGACTGCCAGCTCAGAGCCTGGAGCCTGTTTCAGAATCTGTGACTCCCTCTCTCTCTGACCCTCCCCTGCTCACGCTGTCTCTCTCTCTCTCTCTCCTAGAAATAAATAAAACATTAAAAAAAAAGAAATAAATAAAATATTTTTAAAAAAAGTATAAATACTATGCCAAGAGAAAAGAAAAATAACATCAGTGAATTCTAAATTAAAAGCAGAGAAGGCATAAAGATGGGGGGAGGGGCACAGCGATAGAATCAAAGAATAAATGCACAATAGAAACTAATTACAAAAACAGTAGATTTTAATCCAATATGTGAACGAGCATGTTCATGTAAATGATCTAAACCAACTACTTGCAAGATATAGAATGTCAGATTAAATTTAAAAGTAAAACCTCTAAATATATCATGTCTACACAACACCAACTTGAAGTATAAAGACTCAAATAAGTTAAAGTAGAGGAATGAAGGAAGACATGCCCTAATAGAAAAGGAGCTGGAGTATCTATATTAATTTCAGCAAAGCAAAACTTCAGATAAAGAAAACTGTCAGTGATAAAGAGGGATATTACATAATTAAACATAAGTCAATTTTCCAGCAGCCATAACAATTTTAAATTTGCATCTAACAAGATGTGACAAGTGACAAAATACATGAGGCAAAAACTGACAGAACTGAAAAGAGAAATAAGCAAATCGACTATTACAGTTGAGACTATAATATCCCTCTGTCAGTAATTGAAAGATCAAATTGGTAGAAAATCAATAAGTATGTAGTTGAACTGAACATCATAATCAATCAACTTTTCTGATAGAATACTCCGTCTAACGGTGGCAACATTCCATTTCTTCAGAAAAGCACATCAAACATTTGCGATTATAAATCATATCCTCAACCATGAAACAGACCTTATTTGAATTTACAGTTACAGAAATCTTACAAACTCTGATCCCAAAATGCAATAGGATTAAACTAGAAACTAATGAAATGAAGGTAACTGAAAATGTTCCATATGTGGACATTAAATAACACATTATTAAATAACTCATAATTTAAAGAAGAGGCCTCAAGAGGAAATGATTTCATAAAAATATATGCATAAGAATGGAAAAGATCCAATATCAATAACCTAAGTCTCCACCTTAGAAAATTAGAGAAAGTAGAGCTAAGTACAAAAAAGAACATATGTAGACCATCAATATTCATCAATCACAAATTAAGTCAAAAAATTTTAAAAACATCATTATAAGTGTAGGTGAGAGTGCGAAGCAAGAAGAACTCACATATATGACTAGCTGTACAGTCAGTTGGTGCAACCATATTGGAAAAGTTAACATGTATATAGCCTACAACACAGAAATTATACTTCTATGAACTTAACCTGAAGAGATTCTTGTGCTATGTGCAGGAGGAGTGTGTAAGGATATTGACAGATAGGTTCATAAATCTTTTTAAAAATGAAAAAAAGTGTAAATGTCCTATAACTGTAGAGTGGATAAATATAAATTAATTGTAATAATACAAATGAGTTTTATTTGAATTGAAAATTAATGAACTACAACTACATTCATCAAAATGGATGTGGCTCAAAGCAAATATTGAACAACAAATAACACAGAAATGTAAAAATTATATTTTAAAAATATTTAAAACATGGAAAAATAAATATTTGTACTCATGCCTACATATATATGTATATATGTGTATATATATGTATTTTAGATAGATCTACACATATACAAACATATGGCAATCTATTAAAAGAACAAAAGAAATATTTCACACAAAATTCAAAAAAGATGTTACCAATGGAAAAGGAAGGTGATAAGTCAGCATCTGGGGTGCTGCTAAAACTGAAAATGTTATCTCCAACTTAGCATGATTACAAGGCTTTGTTTTATTTCTCTTTAAAGTGTATATCCCCATTATAGACAGCATTTAAGCATTTGTTATATTTCTCAATAAAAATTATTTTAAAACTGTTTTATCAAGATTTCTGTAATCAAACATATCTAAAGTTTTATTAATTTGACAACCTAATGGATAAAGTAGCTTTCAGAATAAATAGAAAAATAATGAACAATAATTAAAGACTATAGATTTTCCATTAAATAACACTACTAAAATAGCTATTCCTTTTTTTTTTTTTTGTAACATTCTTTGGTATGATTTAGTTTTACCCTTTAATTTGATTGAGAAATAAAAGTACCTGGCAGACAATTAATTGGAAATTCAACTCCTATTCCATTGTGCCCAAATTCTTTTAGTATTTATGTATTTTAATGCATTTCTTGTAATTTTATAAATGTCTGAAGAATTTTATAAAGCTCAATTAGTGTCATAGTTATATAATCATTGTTAACTACTAAAACCATTATTTGATGTGTTCTTTGATAAATTTTCTTCAAAGTTATATCCATTTAAACTTTCAGCTAATCATGTGTAAATGAGGTAAAGTTTAGACATAACTGTGAATTCTGTGTAAAATTAGAGTTTGAAAAAGAAATTACAACTTTTATTACTTTTTGCAATGTATTAATGTCAGTATTGTGAGAAGTTGCTTAAAGTATTGTATAACTCAGATGAGATCAAATATTTCTATTTGGCTTATTCAGTTTAAAAAATCTCTTAATTCAGATTAGCCATATATATATATGTGTGTGTGTATATATATGTATATGTATATATGTATGTGTATATACATATATATAGGATCTTGAAGATTTTAACATATAAATCAGAAATATTTTGAAACCTCACAAAATATTTCCAAAAATTCAAGTATTTTACCCTTAGTAAGCTTTTTCTATAAAGAATCATATAGTAAGTATTTTATGTTTTACAGGCCTCTTGGTTTTTGTCTCAACTACTCAACTTTGTCCTTGTAGATCAAAAGCAGCCATAGACAACACACAAACAAATAAAACTGTATTTACAAGAACAAGTGGCCAATTGTCAGGCTTTAGTTTGCCAAACTCTGCTCTAGACTTTAATTAGCAAATTCAGACTTTCACAAAATTATAAAGAGCATAAAGTTTACTCATGTGTCCCCAGTACCCCTTCTTTCTGTCACAATTCATATTTTTCTCTCAAAACCATTTTTCTACATTTGCTGTAAATTCTTCCACTTTAGGTCCTATTAAGTCTCACCCTGATTTCTTACCCTAATAACTCCAATTCACTGCGCCTGATGTGAGATCTATGCACCTTCTATTTATTCTCCTTATTTTAGCCAGAAAAATACTTCTAAAACACTAGGTTCATTGTGTCTTTCTATACTGTAAGTTACTTTAATGGTATCCCATTACTCTTATAACAATGTTTTTATGTTTAAAATAATAATAATTCTGAAATGCAATACTCATGTAATCTCTTAATATAAAACTTAATTACTTAAACAGTATTTGTAAGAGGTTTAACATAAAGACCTATTAAATTACTAAGTTTTAATGAATAACATTTTAATATCTGATAGTGAATTTACATATTACATAAGCAATTTCATTTCTGAGCAAAGTATCTATGCCTTTCATAAAACAAAACACAGAAGCCTTGTCTATAAAACAGTCCCTCTATTAATTCTTGGCAGAATACATATTTGGGGATCACTCTATGTTACTAACATTGATGACCTATGATATAATATGATAATTAACTCAAGATATTTTAGGAAGAATAGAGATTAAGGAGAATTTTTTAGATAACTTACCAACTATCCTTATTCCATAATTTTCATATTGCTGTATGATTCTATCTAAAATGAGGGAAAATTATATCACAAATAAATAATTCTACCACTTCCACCCCTCTAGTTTTTCTTCTTTCTAAGAAATAGGAAATTTATTAATGAAACACAACAGAAAATTGTAGCAGTTACATATTAATTTAGCATATCATGAAAATATAATTTCTTTTTCATATAGTGAGTATAAAGACTTCACCACTTCAAATATTTCAGTGTACTCACAAAACTCCACAGAGCATATTCATGTAAAGCTTTTACTTAAAGGAAAAGACACAGTGAAGCAAAAGAAACAGAGTGCAGGCAACTAGTGGGTGTCTAAGGAATTTCTGGGTATAAGCTCCTGAGGTTCTTATTCACATATGGACTCACTTATTTACAAATTAAACACTAAGAACTTTGTGAGGAATCTTGCTTCAGGAGAGTTCAAGGCAGAATTTCCTAGCAGGTGTTCCTTTTGGCCCTAGGAATCACCAGGAGAGCTTTGGAATTTAAAATACACATCACAGGGGCACCTGGGTGGCTCAGTAGGTTTAAGTGTCTGATTTCTGCTTAGGTCATGATATCATGGTTCATGTGAGTTCGAGCCCAGCATCAGGCTCTGTGCTGATGGCTCCGAGTCTGGAGCCTGCTTCGGATTCTGTGTCTCCCCTTCTCTGGCCCCCCGCCCCCTGCTCATGCTATGTCTCTCTTTCTCTTAAAAATAAAACAAAACATTGTTTTTTTAAATTTGTTAAAATACACATTACAAATTCCATTGCCCTTATCTTAGCTGAGTCAAAGATAATCATTTAGGTAAGGATGTCCTTACCTCTACAGGTAAGGACAGCATTTTCTCAGTGTGCCTGCTTATAAACTATATCCTACACTGTAATATAAAATTTGTATAAACATTTCATTATTTATTTCATTATTTGGTTATTAAAATCTATGCCAGGTTCCCTGCATTAATAATTAATAATTTATTAAAAGCAAGGTTCTCTAATGCCATTAGAGACTTAGTTTTGCCAAAAAGATTTTGGAATGATGTCTTTTTAATTTCCTAACAAAAATAGGAGATCCTCCATTTTAACTGATGGGCATGACATAAAGTCACTTTAATGACTTGGACTCTGCTTATCTCTACTTTTCCCTTAACACACTCTCACCTCCTTTCTCTAACTTTCCAATGTCCAACATACCATGTGCAAACTCTTTTCTATCATCAGTCTCTTCACTGATATTTCCTATACCTGCAGCCTTTCACTGTCACTTAGAATGTACAACTTATCCTGGTTGCCCAGGACTTTCCGTTTGAGCTCTGAAAGTTCGATGATCTGGAAAACCCAGATTTAACCTGTAGACTATGCATGCATTTTATAATTTGCCACAGTATTAACAAGTAAAGAAGAATAAATTTGATACCATAAGTCAAAACATAAATTTTTTCATCGTGTTCCAGTAATACAACAAGGTCTGGATGCGGTGGAGACTTCCAAAGCAACTGCCTTTATTCTATTGCTATTTCAAGTACAATCTGAGTCATTGCAAAGGGAATCAGTATGTTCCCATGTCATTTTTGAAATATCCTCTATCAAACTAATTTATAAATTAAAATTCTTTTTTATGAAGAAGAATAGAATTCACCTCCTATATCAAATTAAGAAATTATTCTTAGAGGGGTCAAATGATTTTTTTTCAAATTTGTAAATAAAGAGTTATCCATCCAGAAATAGACACCCCTGAGCACCTGGGTGGCTTAGTCAATTAAATGTCTAACTCTTGATTTCATCTTAGGTCATGATCTTAAGGTTCATGGGTTCAAGCCCCACATCATGATCACGCTGATAGTGCAGAGCCTGTTTGGGATTCTCTTTCACCTTCTCCCTATGCCTCTCTGCTGCTCATGTTTTCTCTCTCAAAATAAATAAATAAACTTAAAAAAATAGACACCCATTGAAGCATCTATCAAAATACTATGTTTTTCTTACTAATTTTATCATCATATTTAAGAAAATGTAGTATATACATACAATCGAATATTCAGTCTTTAACAAGAAGGAAATCCTGCCCTTTTGCAGCAATATGGATGAACTTGAAGGACAATGTACTAAGTAAAATAAGTTAGACACAGAATGACAAATACTATGTGATACCACTTATATGAAGAATCTAAAATAGTCAAAGTCATAGAAGCAGAGAATAGAATGGTGGTTTCCAGGGGCAGGGGAGCGAAAAATGGATAAGTATCAGTCAATGTGTACAAAGTTTCAGTGATACAAGATGAATAAGTCCTAGAGGTCCACTATACAACATAGCACCTGTAGTTAACAATACTGTGTCGTACATTTAAAATTTTGCCAAAAGGGCAGATCATATATTGTTGTTCAGACACACACAAAATATAATTTAAATAGTGGAAGGAAACTTAGGGGGATGGATATGTTTATGACATAGATTGTAGTAATAGTTTTATGGGTGTATACTTATCTCCAAACTAATTAGATTCTATACATTAAATATGTACAGCTTTTTGTGTATCAATTATACCACAATAGAGTGTTTTAAGAAATGTAGATTATGTTTTTTCACAGTAATAAATTTAATTATTGATAAATGATGCATCCAAGACAAGTGTTTATATCAAAAAAAAAGAAAGAAGAAAAAGAAGAAGAAGAGGAGGAGGAGGAAGAGGAGGAAGAGGAAGAGGAGGAGGAAGAGGAAGAGGAGGAGGAGGAGGAAGAGGAAGAGGAGGAAGAGGAAGAGGAAGAAGAAGAAGGAGAAGAAGAAGAAGAAGAAGACGACGACAAGGAGGAGGAGGGGAAGGAGGAGAAGGGGGAGGGGAGGAGGAGGAAGAAGAATATTTGATGCTCACTCAATGAAGATATGTCAGGAACTGTTTAATTTTAGAACAAACAGTGTTTGCCAGAGAGAAAACATATTGCTTCATGTGACAAAGTGAAGTTTAACTCTGATGATCTCAAGTAATTTTGAAATAATCTTGTCACAATATTGCATTAATTTGAAAGTATAATGTATGTTAGATGCTAGGGACTGCTTAGAAAGCAGTGCAATGTGTTGTTAGTTAATAATATATGTACTCTATTTTTTATTGAAAGAATATTTGGTCTGAGTACCATTTTTAGAATTTCTACTGAGAAATACAATAAAATTCTACTGGAAGCCATTATATCAAGAATATAACTATAAGGTACTCCACTTAGATTTTCAAAAATAACTTTTATAACTGATTCAACTTGGGGTGAATAACTTAGAGCAATATTTTGGGATGTAAAATATTTAGAAATACCCCTTTAAGTGAATATTTTGACAATATTACTTACACATTTAATTTTTTGAAGACTTTATCAATTTAGTTTATTTTTAAAATTTTATTCATTTATTTTTGAGAGATGAAAGAGAGAGAGTAGGGGAGTGGCAGAGAGAGAGGAGGAGAGACTTAAACCCAAGAAGGCCCACACTGACAGTGCAGAGACTGATGCAGGGCTTGATCTCACGAACCATGAGATCATGACCTGAGCTGAAATCAAGAGTTGGATGCTTAACTGACTGAACCACCCAGATGCCCTCAAAGACTTTATTAATTTGGAGTTTTTAGGTCGATTTCTGGGAGAAATAATCATCCAATATTTTATAACTAGTAATTCATATCTGTCTATTTTACACACATATACCAAGGTAATCTGGTTCATTTTCCTTATAAATTTTGTTGATAAATATTTTATTGAATCAGTATATCTATGAACACACATATATATGCAGGTCATGAGTTTAATGATTTATGAATTAGCATAAAGCAAGCATCACTATTTAACCAACAACAATCTCAAGATAAAACCTCTTCAACAATCCTAAAAACCTGTTCCAATCCCCTTCCCAGTTGCTACCAAGTTCTTTCTCCTAAATATAACTACTCTTTTGCCTCTTACAACTTAGATTTTTTTTTTTGGTGTGTTTTTAAATTTGATATAAGTGTAACATGCAGAACATGTTCTTTTGTGTCAGGTTATTTTTACACAGTGTTATGTTTTTGATACTCAAAATGCTTTGATACTTAAAATGATCAGGAGTCTGATCATTTTAATTGCTATATATTACTCTATAATTAAAATATACCAAAGTTTATCAACTAGTGTTACTATTGCTAAAGAAAAACTTTTCTCCAATTTGGGCCCATTATGATTATACTTGCCATAAATATCTTAGTGCATATTCTTAATGTTTATATATGGACCTATCAATTGGATATCTGCAAAACTGTGAATTTATTGAGTGCAGAATATGAATACAAATATATGTGAATATATTTAACCTTGTTAAAAAGGTTCCTACAGTAACTATACCAACTGCTTCGGAGGAGCATGGCCATGTAGGTGTGCCACATTCTTGTCAATACTTGGTATGGTCAGTCTTTCCATCTTGAAGCACTCTCAGTGTGTAGAGGTATGTCACCATGGTTTCAGTTGGTACTTCTCTGATGAATAATGAGGTTTCAAAACCTTTCTCAATGTTTGTTGAGCATTTCAATATTTTTTCTATGATATGACAGTTCAAGTCTTGGACTGTTTTTCTATTATTATGAAATTTTTAATGCTTTTTGAGGGTCCTTTTAATTTTCAAGATGCGACATTTATGTATTTTGCATATATCTTTCCCACTCAATGACTTACCTTTTCAATATCTTAATGGTGTTTTTGGATAAAGAAAGCTTTCAATGTTTAATGCAGTCAACTTTATCAATATCTTTCAATTATTTCTAATACTTAAATTATGTTGAGTATTCTTACTTGTTTTAAAGAAAATCAGTATATCAGAAATCAATTTCTATTTAAGTATTACATTTCTTTTTTTAAAATAAGAAATAACACATTTTTGAATTTATTTTTAAGCCTTAATATTATTACTGAGATACAAAAGAAATAAATTTATGACTATCAAGGATCTACAGGTTAGATACTTTGAAGATATTTACACAAAGTTTAAATTTGGATTTTTGCTTTTAATTTTCATAGATGTGATTTAAAAATGACCATATTTTTAAAACAAAAAGTCTTTAAAAATACACCAAAAGTTGGACTTAACTTCAATAGTTCAAACTACTATGAGATAAGTAGGCTTTTGATATCAAATTTGTGAACAATTTATTGAAATTGCATTGAAGAATTCTAAGCAGTATATTCTTAGTCTTAATCTAAGTTTTATTATTTCAAGTATTTATTGTGTCTTTAAAGCCCAATGGCAATCATAAAGTGCCCTTATGTTACACTAATCAAGTCTTTAGAAATCTAAATTTGAAATAACATATAAAAATTGTAGAGTGCAGGATAATTGACCTAGTAAATATCTTTCCAGAGAAATATATTTAAGTAGTCCTTTCCTCCATTCATTCCTGGAAATGACTATAGCATTGTTCATTACCTTTATTGGCTTGAACTGATCAAACCCAATGAATATCTGAAGGGATGAATATGGTTTGATTATTATCACTTGTTTTTTGACATTTTCAATTTGCATTTGATGATAAGGAATCTGAAGTTCTATTTAGTTGTTTTTTTATTTCTGTGTATTGAGGATTTGTTGCCTATTTGGAAGGAGAGGAAAACACATTTACTGGAAAATAACTTGTATCTCTGACATAATTAGCATTTTGATGATTTGAGTATACTCTTCAGAGAGTATCTTACTCCACTCTTGTTCCTCAAAGTAGAGTTAGTAGTTTGTAGCAATAAGCACTCCTTGAATTCCTGTGGGATTAAATAAATTGCATATATCTAAATCTTTTTATTCAGGTGAGTCAGTATTATATTCTTATATTGTAAAGGATATTACAGTATGAAAATCTCTGGAGAAATTTATCCAAATCTCACTTCTTCATAAGAAAGTAATGCAACTTCAAGATAAATTAAGATGGGTAGTTATTTCTAGGTAATAATTTAATTTAGCCATGCCATAGGTTACAGTATGAAAATAAAAATGTTCTTTTTATCTCATTACATGGAAACTTATTTTATTGGTTGAGTTTCACGTCAATAAGAGATACACAATAATAGAAAATATCATTGCATCTAATCAGTTAATTATCAAGCATTTCTTCTGTGTTAGAATATTTGAAACGCAATACATTGTGGTTACTATTACATACACATATTTATAACCACTTGAATGGGAGTTATTTTTATTATAACCATAAAAATGTAAAATGCATTGTCTCTACACTAAAGAAGTAATCTTTTACTAATTAATATTTATAATATTTAGGGTTTCTATACATTAAAAATGCTCCTGTATTAAGCAACTACATACATATGTGTGTATATGTATGTACATATTTGTATGTACATATATGTATGTACACACACACACACACACACATTCCTGATCCACAAAATAGACAGAAAAGCTGGAGCAAGCAGTGCATATTGAGAAGAGGATATGAAACCTGGAATGAAGCCATGGTTAAAGAACTTAGAAAAAAAATGTGTGAAGTATGTTATGAAAAGGGAAAGAATGTTGGTAGTTGGATAAACAGATGTTTTACTCAAGTTATAACACAAGTGATGGTGTTAGATTCATGTTGGCACTTCAGATACTATTGTACTTTTGAAAAACATTCCTTCTCTCTGTTTTTGTTGTCGTTGTTGTTGTGAATGATTTCTCCCCAAAGAATGAAATTATCTTAACTTAATTTGGTACCTTTTTACAATAGTCTATTTTAATTGCATGCAAAATGCATTATTTGCAACATACAATGGAATTAATGTTTATCTCTGGGTTTTTGAAAGTTAGTGAAGTTAAATAGTTGGCAAAGCTAAATAACTTATTATTTTAATTGTAATTATTATTTAGTTATGATTTTAACATAAAAATCCAAAAAAGCAAGTCAGTCCAATGTATATTTCTTTTGGCTAAATGTAAAAAAGCAATGCTTTGAAAATGCCAGGTAGCTATAGAGCATTTCAGTCTAAACAGTACCCTTTCGAGTCCAGAGGCTCTAAAGACAGCCAGAGAGAAGCTAAATGGTAAATGATAAAACAAGGGAACACCAATTACAGTTTCTTCCTTAGAGTTTTGCGCTCTTGCATAATTTCTCTCAAATAGTCCAGTGCTCTTTATGAAGTTTTCCATTTTATGTATTTATTGGGTTTCTTTGTTATGGTAAAAATACTTAACATGAGATTGATCCTTTTAATGAATTTTTAAGTGCACAATGTAGTGCAATTACAATGGGTACTCTGCTGTACAACAGATCACTAAACTTTACTCATTTTGCATGACTGAAACTTTATATTCATTGAACAGCAACCTCCCACTTAAAAACAAAATTGTCAAGGGAATTGTGGTACTTGGTGTTATTGGTGCAATAATATAATCAGGGAATTCGTAATGCAAAATTTATTCAGAGTAAAAGTAAATAATTTTCCTTCATATTTTTGCTCAATAAAATTTTACTCCTGTCAAATATACCATCTATAATATAAAATAAATGTATTTCTCAATCATCCTTTGTGTTATACTGACTCTGAAAAACAGTTTGGATTAACCTGTTCCTCTCATTTGGATTTGTTAAAAATTTGCAGACTCTAAAACATTGAGGCTGCTATAGTGACACAGTATTATAGAAAAATGTGTTGTTATACATGGAATCACTACAAAAAAAGCTAAAGATTTTTTTCAAAGAAAATGTCTCTTTGAAAAAACTGACTTAAGTAACTAACATTAGGTAAAACTTGACTCCATTCTATGAACACATATAAACCACATAAGAAAACTTTGAAATATATAAAAATCGGATACTTTGATATGTGTTGAGGTCACATTATGGAACACATAATCTATAATTTTAAATGCACATACAACATAATATCAAAATAATTATTTTTATAGAGTTTGTCTTAGTCAGCTAGGGTGAACTAGGTGGCTTAAACAATGAACACTATTTCTCAAGCTTCTGGAGGCTGGAAAGTCAGAGACCAAGGTGCCCGCAGATTTGGTTTCAGGGGAGAGCCCACTTCCTCATTCACAGAAATTGCCCTTTTCTTCCATCCTCACATGACAGTGATTGACATATATATACATATATGTGTATATATTTATTAGTGCCTTCTCAGGGCACTAATTTGATCACGAATGTTCCATCTTTACGACCTCTTCTAAATGTACAGATCTCCCAAAGGCCTCATCTCATGATACCTTCACATTGGGAGTTGGAGTTTCAATATTTCAATATAAAATTTGGGGAGACATAAACATTCAGTCCCCACCATTTTCCCCCTATGATCATCATTTTCTGGAGGATTATTATTTGTAGAACAGGGGTGCCTGGTGGCTCAGTGGGTTGAGTGTTGGACTTGATTTCAGCTCAAGTCATGATTCCATGGTCTTGGGAATGAGCTCCATGTGGAGCTCCATATTGAGCATGGACCCTTTCTCTCTCTCCCTCTCTTGGTCCCTCTCCCCTGCCTATGTGCTCTCTCTCTCTAAAATAAAAAAGTAATAATAATAATAATAACAGTAAATAAATAAGTAAGTATGAGAGTGAGAAATACCACAACCTGGGAAAGGAGGAAGGGGGCTGGTTGGAGAAATGGAGAGATGTTACTCAAAGGGTATAAGGACTCAGTAATTATGCAGGATGAATAAGTTCTGGAAACCTACTATACAGCATGGTGACTATAGCTAATAATATTCTTGTATACTTCTATAGTTAAGAGGGTTGATCATAAGTGTCCTTACCTCAAAAAAGTTTCATAACAGGGAGCTTGGGCGGCTCAGTTAGTTAAGCCTCTGACTTTGACTCAGGTCATGATCTCATAGTTCTTGAGTTCAAGCCTGGCATCAGGCTGTGTGCTGACAGTTCGGTGCCTGGAGCCTGCTTCGGATTCTGTGTCTCCCTCTCTCTCTGTCCTTCCCCTGCTCATGTACTGTCTCTCTCTCTCAAAAATAAACAAACATTAAAAAAAAGTATCATGACTATATAAAGAAATATATAAGTTAATCAGCTTGAATTTGGTAATGATTTTGTAAAGTTTTACATATACCAAAACATCACATTGTACACCTTAAATATATATAAATATATACATACATACATAATATATATTATAATTATATATATAATTTATATANATCTTTCCTATTGGGAAAAATATGTAACTCAGAGCTCATAAATCTCAAGGAACAATGTATAAAATAAATATATATGTTATATAAATTAAAAAATACAACTTAAATGTAAGGACAAATCTAATTTCCAAAAATCTCTCTCTCTTTCTATTTTTTTTCTTCAGGCTCTCCTTAAATTTCTCAGGAATGAACTGCTGTTTATAATTTCTTTGAATCAAAGATTTCTTCAAAGGAAAATGTATAAGTTAGCCTATTTTGTAGAGTAAAAAAGCATGCTAAGAATAATTTCCACTTGCACATATGCAGTATTCTTTTCTTGTATTTTAAGCCATTGTAAGAGAACTGAATATGTTCTCAAACTCAGATTATTTTTTGTACATTTATCTCACTAGATTATCACTATCTTAGAAGGCACTGGCAGTGTTTCCTGTCCTCAGTTCCATTCTATGAGATACTGCTGCATTTACACTTGTTGAGGGACAAACCCTAACTGATTCCTCAAGATTTCTCTTTTCTACAACTTTACTAAGAACAGTTAATCTATAACAGCGTAGCAGATTTTTATGTTGTATGAGAAAAACTTTGTCTAAACAGGCTGATGTGATTAGCTGTGTCAATCATATTCTTTATCCCCTGCAAATCTGAACTTGTGATGTGTCATAAAGATGGTAATTATGTTCACAGTAGTAGCAGAACGATGTCCATTCAAGGATAGGATAGGCCAAATATATATTTCTTTGTCTTATCTAATAAACAAGGAAATGAACTAAACAGAAACAAAAAGATTTAGTCAATAGAATATGAGTTTGGAGACAGGTAGTTATAGGAGAGGTAAAAACAGAGACAGTTGGAAATGGATCTGATAATGTGTGATCAATAAATCCTTGCTGCTTAGTTTCCAAAAAGAAAACCTTCTCCCTTAAGTGACTTTAGATCATTCACAATATCCTAGGACCAATAACTATAAGATGTATTCTTTCCATGAGGCCTGATTTTATATTTTGAATTCTGGCCAGGTGCCTAAGATTTCTATTCTCTTGATTTCTAGGTCTTTATTATAAAATTCCTTACGAAGGCCAACTGAATAAACCTCTGTTGTTGTTTTTTTTGTTTTGTTTTGTTTTGTTTTTGTTTTTTAAACAAACAGCTTTCCTTCTTTTCTTCCTCAATGTGATTGAATCAAAAAACCAAGGGGGTACTTCCTATTTCCACTACGGGGAGGCCTGGGGTTTGAATTGTAAAGAAAAATGCTCCCAATATTATGAAAAATGTCAGACAAACAGTAATTTCATAATGTCTCTTATTCCCATCTGAATATTGAGGTTAAAGAACAAGTGGCCAAAAGCCTAGGAAAGACAATTGCCAGCAGGGAATGACTAGACATGAGCCCTCAGTTAGCTGGAGAAATATAATTAAAAGCAAAATCTTCTCCAAGCCCAGAAAACTTCTCCACAAAAGTTGAAAGAAAGAAAATTTTATTGTTGAATAGGCATTAAACCAGAATGTGATGTGCATAACAGGGAATCCACTAGGAGATCACAAAAACAGAGAGAAATCTTGCCATTTTATGAAGCCACAGAGATACAACCAATTATAGGTGTCCTCAAGATAAACAATAGCTGACCTATTCTAAAATAAGAGAACATGAAGCACTATTTGTCATAGTTCATCCTAAATTTATTTAGTAGTTGAGGTGACCATCTGTCCCATCCAAAGGAAAAATAAATGAATATCTTTATGAGAGGAAGTAGTTTTGAAACTTAGATGAGGCACCCTTTTAGGTGAGGATCCAACTATCCTACAGAAACTAGGAGATAGGGGTGCTGTCTGCCTTAATGATAACATTACCAAAAGATTGTTCTCAAGTCCCTAAGAAAGACATTCTTGTGTCTTAAAGGTGGCAAGAGGCTTATTTAGCTTTCAAAAAATTTTATAAAAAGATCTGCATGTATTTCAAAGACATAAAGATCTTACAAGTTTATAAGTAAATGTTCTACAAGAAAAAAAAAGGAGTGGGATCATTTTCCTTATTTGCAACAGGGTAAATTAAACTTTTGTTTTAAAATTGTTTTTATTTTATACATTTTTTATTAAAAATTTTTTACTGTTTTATTTATTTCTGAGAGAGAGAGAGAGACAGCATGAGCAGGGGAGGGTCAGAGAGAGAAGGAGACACAGAATCTGAAACAAGCTCCAGGCTCTGAGCTGGCTGTCAGCACAGAGCAGACGTGGGGGTCAAACCCACGAACTGTGAAATCATGACCTGAGCCAAAGTTGGACGCTTAACAACAAAGAATCTGAATCTGGGCCCAGGCTCTGAGCTGTCAGTACAGAGCTCAACTGGGGGCTCAAACTCACAAACCATGAGATCATGACCTGAGCTGAAGTGGGACGCTTAACTGACTGAGCCACCCAGGCGGCCCTAAATTTATTTTCATTTTATACCTTCCCGGACAAGACAAAACTGGATTTGGCTACACTGGTTGGTGAATCTGTGGGGGTCAGGTGTTCACTGACCAGAGAAGATAAAACCTGGGTTTTTCAAATACAGGGGAAGTCTCCACCTTCATCCAAGCTTTTCTCTCCCAAACCTCACTGGCCACTCAGATAAGTTCAATGAGTTTTGAGGAAGTATCCTTCATGGCGCAGGCCAGGGATAAAAGAAAGAGCAGCCACTATAGGAGGGTCACAAACTCCCCTGGGATCTCTTCCCCTTATGGAACAAAACTCTCAATCTGTGGGCAGAATGACAACAGACACTGTTGGCCTCAGGATGATGCTGAAAACCTATGACAGCTAGGGAAAGGAATAGAAAAATAAAACTGTATACTCCTGGGGAAGAAGCAAAAAAAGTCAAGCGTTCAGAACTTCAGTCAAGAGAGGGACAGGACAGTTAAGAAAGCCACAGTCAAGATCCACAAACATAGTACATGCTTAAACCTCAGGTTTAACTACAATAAGAGAGAGTGCTCACCCTTACAATGAGACTAAAAGTCTCCAAATAATGTGTAATGCTAGAGCCAGATCCCTTCATGTCTTAGCACAAAGGGAAGATATAAAACTGAGGGTAGAGTAGAAAAGAAAAAAACAACAACTGTCTATTAAGTCAGCCTCTACCTTAAACACTATGAATCACTACAGGAATTGAAATGTGCTGAAGGTAACTACAGCAATATTAAGTCTCAGACCCAATCCAACTATTCATTAGATTAACTCAACTCCTACATTTAAGTCCTCCCTGAAAGAAAGATATACCTATTTCAAGGCATAAAATATATTTATCACATTCTCTACTGTCCTATACAAGATGCTTGACTTTCAATTTAAAAAAAAGAAAAGAAAAGAAAACATACATAAAGGACCAGTAAAAGGACACATCCCTAAGAGACAACTAAATCTTCAAAACTAACTCAGATACGAAATAGATACTGGAATTAACAGATAAGAAATTAAAAATAGCTAATATTTATATGCCAATGCCTGTAATAGAAAAGATGGACCACATGCAAAATGAATTAGGTGATTTCAGGAGAGTTATGGAAATATAAAAAGGAGTCAAAAGGAAATGTTAGAAAAGAAAAACTGAGTAACAGAGAAAACAAATGCCTTCAAGGACTCATCAGTAGAATGCCACAGCTGAGAAAGAATTGATGAACAGGAAATAATGGGTCAATAAAAAGTACCTAGACTAAAAATGAAAGAGAATAAACCATAAGTAAATAAAACAGACCATCCTATTGCCATGAAAAAATATCAAACTACATAAGTGTAATTTAAATCTAAGAAGGGTGAAAAATAGAGAACAGAGCTGAAAAAATATTTGTAGAAGCAATGACTGAAAATGTCTCCAAATTAATGACAGACAGCAGACCCAGGAAGTTCAGAGAATACTGAAAAGGGCAAATGCCAAAAAATAAACAAACAAGTGGCTAGCTAGGTAATATCCATACCTATTCAAAAAGCTAAAAAAAAACAATGGGATTATTATTTTTTCCCATTATTCTTTCCTTTGCTCTTTAAAATTATACTTTCTTTTAGATATGATGGAAGTATTAATGCTAATTACTGTCAAGAAAGTTAGCTACTGATCTTTCTTGAGAATAATTGTGCTAATTTTGGAAATGCTTACTGAAGTATTTTTGACAGAATCCCAAATCATGTACTTGATATTTAGTTTTGAATAATCTGAGAGTGAAAGAGGTTAAATGGCTGTACAATAAGGATATATATACATATAGACCTTTAGGAAAAATTACAACTAGGCAAGGCTACTCAGCAATTCTGAACTCAATTCTGTTTTCCTGGCTAAGAATGACTTCTAAGTTGGCAATTCTCTTCTCTTCTCAACAGAATAAACAGAAAAAGCAATCAGCAGTCTAGTGACGGAAAATATTAGTTGGTGAGATGTAATTAGGAACAAAATTTAGTTGCCATTTTGATCATATTTTATGTAGTCAAATCCTACTTGAAGACTAAATCACACCCAAAAGTCTTTATTAAATATTAGAAATTTATATACAATCTATATTCTTTTTAGAGACCACAGTTAAAATGTTCCCTTGAGGAAATCCTTAGACTCCCATGAACAAATATGGAAGATTTGTATCTATTAAAAATTCCATTATCATAAATATCAGATACCTAAGCTGTTCTTTAAGGTGTGTGCATTATTATTATGCACTAATAAAATATAAATATTTGTCATGCTGTTGTGGCTGGTTGAGGAATTTTTCATTCTGTAAAAGAAGAGAATCTAAACTAAAGATATATTTTATGCGTAAATAGTAAGAATTGCCCTTATATTTATGGTTCTTCCCTCATTTCCTCATTGAAATTTAAATTTCAGTTTCAAATTGGTTGAAAGAAATCACTGATCATCTATTTCAACTCCTTCATTAATGCAGTGGTAGAAACAGAGCTAGAGGGAATAAATAACTGGCCTATGGACAGGCGAGTGGTCAACAGCTAGCAATAATGGCAGTTTGTGTATGTGTGAGTGTGTGTGTGTGTGGTGTATGTGTGCATGTGCATATCTGTATCTGTGTTTAAAAATAGGGTGTCTGTGTACCTCAGTTGGTTAAACATCTGATTTCAGCTCAGGTTATGAGCTGAGTTTGTGAGTTCGAGCCCCACTTTGGGTGAGTGCCACTTCTCTCTCTCTTTCTCTCTTTTTTTTTTTCCTGCCCCTAGCTCATTTGTGAGCGCTCTCTCTCTCTCTCTCTCTCTCTATCAAAAAAAAAAAATAGATAGATAAACAAAACCTGAGGGGCACTTGGGTGACTCAGTAGGTTAAGCGTCTGACTTTGGCTCAGGTCATGATCTCACAGTTCCTGAGTTCAAGCGCTGCGTCAGGCCCTCTACTGTCAGTACAGAGCCTACTTTGGATCCTCTGTCACCCTCTTTCTCTGTCCCTCCCCTGTTTGCACTCTCTTTCCTTCTCTCTCAAAAATAAATAAAGTTTAAAAAATTAAAATAAAATAATTAAATAAATAAACAAAACCTGAGTCCATATTTACTGTTTTTGTGTCCTGGTAATGTGGCTTAAATTTTCTGATATTTAGTTTTATTTAGATATAAGATATAGGGTATTAGTAATTGTAGTGGTAGAAATAAAGACAGAGTATAAGTAAAAGCAATATCTATCTGTATATTTTCACCCTGACGTACACTGCAGTAAGCCTTCAAACATGCTACACACAAAAACAAAATAATTACTTTAAGTTTCTACTTTACTTCGATGAATAAAACCAGTATATCATCTCACAAATTGGTCAGTTAGGCCATTGGTTTTCAATGTACATCATAGATGATAGATGATAGATAGATAGATAGATAGATAGATAGATAGATAGATGATAGATAGATAGACAGACAAAGTAAATTTCAAGATTATAAAGGGCAGAAGTGAAAGGGTTATTTTTTGATGTGTATACCACAATGTTTTTTTTTTAATGTTTTTTATTTATTTCTGAGGGAGAGAGAGACAGCATGAGCAGGAGAGGGTCAGAGAGAGAGGGAGACACAGAAGCTGAAGCAAGCTCCAGGCTCTGAGCTAGCCATCAGCAAAGAGCCCGACACGGGGCTTGAACCCATGAACCATTAGATCATGACCTGAGCCGAAGTTGGGCGCTTAACCAACTGAGCCACCCAGGCGCCCCTATACCACAATGTTATGATATATAGCACTATATCCATTTTGAAATAAAATACATAATCTAGGACAATCCAGGTTTTGATATATGAATTTATATAGAGATGGCTTTGGGCTTAAATTCCATTCTTATAAACATCATGGCAGCAACATAGTTATAATTCACACACCAAAGATCCAATCATGTTTTTTGCTCGACTCCACTGCAGTTTGCTCTAAAGTGTACTGTCAGTGCCATCTCCAGGAATCTATCCCTCCTTTCAGTGCATCATCTTTTGATAATTAAGAGACTTTTAAGAAAGAAAAAAGTAACTGTGAGCAATGGAGCATTTTAGTTAAGATAGTTAACCTGCTTTGTCTTTGATTTCTAGGTCTTGGTAACTCCTTATTCTTAAAATACCTAAACTATTATTTTGAGATTGTCTGAAAGCATCAAATCTTTTTGAAAAAAATTTTTAACCATCAAGTAATTGTTATCTAATGGGCTTAGATAAAATAACAATGCTTAAGAAATCTTCCTAATTATAGATTATAATTTATAATTACTAGCCCTCAAGGCTAGCCATGTTTCAAAATACATAATAGTCTATCTTTTGCAAAATCAAGTATTCTCCATAACGCCACAAGACAGTGTCACAGATCATTATTTCTCTCCTTTTTTAAATAGAATTGAACCAAGCAATATTTAACATTTAGTATAGGAAAACAATGATTCTATGTCATATGTTTTGTCTTTTGTGTATTTAAATAATTTGTATTTTTCTGACTAAAAGATAACATGCTTATTATAAATGTTTGAAAATTACACAAGCTTTTACATTTTTTAAAGCTTATTTATTTATCTATTTTTGAGAGACAGGGAGAGGGAGCAAGGGAGAACAAGGGAGAGGCAAAAAGAGAAGAAAAGAAAGACTCTCAAGCAGGCTCCACACTGTCAGCACAGAGCCCTACATGGGGTTTGATCTCACCAACCATGAGATCATGATCTGAGCTGAAGTTGAATCAGTGGCTCAACCAACTCAGTTACCTAGGTGACCCAACAAGTTTTAACATTTTACCTGTTTTTTTCAACCAAAAATTCCAATTACAAGAAAAATGTATAACATCCATAAACCAACATCCAAAAATGATTCTGTGAACATTTTTGTGTATTTTTCTTCCTAATAATGGTGTACATTCATGTAGCTCACATATATGTACATACAGATGTATTGTTTATCAATGATGATATAATATTCTATTGTGGAAATAAAGTGTTTTTACTTTTTTGACTATTTGCACGATTTTGAGATATTTTTCTTATTGGAAAAATGTTTCTAAAGTTTATAAAAATTCATTATACATTAAGGATTTTATTACATACATGTCATATTATTTACATGTGTTCCATTTGCATCTTGATTATGTTAATGTAATTTGATATCCATACAATATTTTAATGTTTTCATGTATTACATATCCAATTTTTATACATGCTATTTGCCATCATTTCAGGTATTTCTTATTTCTTATCAGCATCTGTCCTTCATGTGAAAAATCAGGTATCTGGGAAGGTTCTCTTTTATAGAAAAAGTGGTATTCCTTCCACTGTAGTCAAGAGCTGGAATCTTCAGTGATTAGCTTAGGACTCCTAGAGCTACCTCAGGGCTTGCCCCAGCACTCAAAGGCTTTAACTTCTTCCTGCAACAGAATTTAAGCAAGAGAATGCATGATTCCTTAAACACTGGAGTTCTTAGTCACATAAAATCTACCTTGTGCATTAGTAGACTTCTTTGCTGGCTTTCAATGGGATGAAGAGTCAGCTTTGCCAAGAACTGTTTAAAGTCTCCCTACTATACAAAGAATCTATTCTTCCATGATAAAAGTACAAGACACCTCTGAAAAGCCATGGTGTTTTACAATATGCTTAATTACATTTTCTTATTAAGTCATTAATTCTCAAATCCTACTTATCACTCTCTAGGCAAAAACCTGGTTTAAAAAAAGACCTGCTTGCAAGGCAGGAGACCGCAGAGAGACAATCTGTGCAGTAGAAAAAGGAAGTTAATAGAAGACTATTTATTTGAAATAATTGCTATTGTTTACTTTAATTACCACACTAATTCAAGGTTATTTGTGTCAATCTGTGGAAGAGATTATCCCTTATAACTCCTGTGTCATGATTGATATATGTATATATATTCCTTTTTTCTCTCACAGTCCTTTCTGGACACAAACCTGTATTTGTCTAGGAGCACACTCAATATGCTTTTTGTTTCAAGACACCAGAATGCTTCCTCAAGAGTGCAACTTGACACTTGAAAACTTGATCCAAGTCCTGACACGTTTATATGTGTGAGGAGGCCTATTCCAAGCTATTAGACTTCTCAACAGCATAGAATCTTTGACTATAACAAGTTTCTTAGCCATGATTAACCCTGGATATCCAACAAAATTATTGGGAGGCTCAAGTTTCATAATGTGGTGGTGTTCTATAAAGCATACATTGCTGTTTGGAAATAACATGTTATTAATACATGTGACCTTGGCTCAAACTAGTTATACATTGAACAGGTTTTTTCACCAGCACCTATTTTTCTATTGGAAAAAAAAAGGAGGTTTAGACTGAAGAATCCTTAATCCAATGCCATAACTTAAAATACTGCCATTGACACCCATGCCTACCATGCTTAGCACCCATCTCAGTCATGTATAAACCATCTCAACTTATATGCATGGGTTGAACTTTTTCAAGTGAATCTGTACAATAATGTTTGGCTTAATTTATTTTTAAGCTCTTATTTTACCATTATGATACATCTATGCCGAGCAGTCTGTATTCTAAAGGAATATTTTTGCTTAGGCAGCCTATTTATAACTATGTGTTGGCTTGCATCCTTGGGAGCCTCCCCTGGTGAAATCCAAAACTGGACCCCAAATAGAGGGCAAGGAGAGACTGAAGAAAGAGGCAGGCCACTCCTGATTGGTAGGTAGCAGGTTTAAGGATGAGGGAACTTACACAGAAGGCTTGTCTAGGTAGTTACAAGACAGTGGATCTCTGTACCCACCTACCAGAATCTTAAAAGTTTATGTAAAGATTTTAACTAGGTCAGTCATGTATCATCCAGATGGTCTCAAAAACACATTATTCTCTAACAACCGTGTCCTTGGAAAGGGCTCCAACTGTGGAAAGGGTGGGCAGAGCCTACATTCCGAAGTCATGAGGAGCCTTCCACTGTGGAGGCCTGGTCTGGTGTCAACCAGGGGTCATGTCCTCTGGATGACCTCCTCCAGTGTCATGATACACTGGTCAACATTTTTCGGCAACTGGTGACATTTTATATATTATCAAATAGAATTTTATTTGGTGGACATGGAAACTCATACAATTTATATAAATGTGGAAGCTCCTTAGTTATTTGTTAGTTTGTATAGGTCATGATGGATTTCTTCTAAGTATGTGACTGTTTGGGTGAACCTCTTGAAAAACATTTTATTACTAAAATGCAATGGTCTTTTGGGGAACATATGTAAATTAATGAAGAGTAGAAATATCTTTCTAAGGAGGTTTAAATAAACTTTAATAGCTGCTAACAGCAAAAGTGTCTTTCATATTCATTAAATTTCTCCAGGAATAAATTAATTTTCTCTTTATTCTCATCTATTCATCTTTGCATACCTATAAAATGGAGATTTTACTGAGATAACATGTAATCTGCAGTGCTTGGATAGAGATGAATCAATATTCATGTCTGTTTTGAAGTTAATTTTAAAATGATGCATTTTGGGGCACCTGGGTGGCTCAGTCGGTTGAGGGTCTGACTTTGGCTCAGGTCATGATCTCATGGCTGGTGGGTTCAAGCCCTGCGTCCGGCTCTGTGCTGAAAGCGCAGAGCCTGGAGCCTGCTTCGGATTCTGTGTTTCTCTCTCTCTCTCTGACCCTCCCCTGCTTACGCTGTCTCTCTCTCTCTCTCTCTCTCTCTCTCAGAAATAAATTAAAACATTAAATAAATAAATAAATAAATAAATAAATAAATAAATAAAATTATGCATTTTAACTTCAATCATATTCTACTTTGTACAAAATCTTCAAGTATACCTTGATTCCTTACTTATACTCCTGAAAATATATTTAAACTCCCTAATTCAAGTTATTTATACTAAGATAACTGTGGGAATAACCCCAAGAGTGTAAGAAGAAATGTTTAAAGATAACATCATGGTAAAAAAGTGTTTGTGGGTTTTGCCTATTTTATCAAGTAAGTTAATAGGTCACTCAACTAACAAAATAAAAAAAACACTATGAAGTCTTACTGATTTTAAATCTTAATTATTTTCAAGATAGTATTATCTATTATGTTCCATATGTTTATATTATGTAATTTCTATTATTTAATTTCTTTTGTATTAGTTTAGATGCTAGTAATATTAAAAATGTTAATAGTATTACCTTGTCAATGCTTCTATTTTTATTTATTTCTCTATTTTTAACATAATCTTTTACTACTTGGTCTGTTATTTATTACTTTATTACTTTATTACTTTATTACTTTATTTATTTATTTATAATGTTTAACTATGAGAGCACAAGTGAGTGGGGGAGGTACAGAGAGAGAGAGAGAGAGTGAGAGAGAAAGAGAAGGAGAGAGGGAGAATCCTAAGCAGCCTCCCCATTGTCAGCACAGAGTCCTACGCAGGGCTCTATCTCATGAACTGTGAGATCATGACCTGAACTAAAATCAAGAGCTGGATGCTTAACTGACTGAGCCACTCAGGTGTCCCATGGATTGTGTATATTAAATAATGTACTTTGAATTCCACTTACCATGTATACTATATAATACCAGTGATTTCATTTTCCTTTTCAATTTTTTATCCCTTTTCCCATATATTTAATTGCAGATATCTAATTTGTCATAACAGAAAATATTTAAATATTTCTCTTCTATAACTCCGTTTGTGTTTTAGTCTTAATTTTGCCATATTATGTCTTAAATTTGCAAATAAATGAAATTCTCACCACCTGACTTTTTGCCAAAAATTTCCCAGTCATCTCCCAGTTGGACAACTGGGACATTGGACAATCCTCCATTAGAGAGCTCTGCAGCAGACATATATTTTTGTTGTTACTGTTAGCTTTATCCACAAGTTTTTTTACATTTTAAAAGATTGTAAAAATAAATAGAAGGAAAAAAAGGAAGAAGAAGAGGAACACTCAGAGTAAGAAGAATGAAGAACAGGAGGGGACAGGAGGAGGAGTTGGAGAAGGAGAAGGACCAGGTGGAGGAGAAGCCACTTTATATGGCCCACAAAGCCTAAAACACCTATTATCTGACCCTTACAGAAAACTGCTGAATTCTTCAGTAGTACATTTCTCAGAAAGAACACATGAGTGCGGTATTCATGAACTTTAGTATGTTATTTCTAACTTCGTTATTTGGGGGACACTGTAGATACATATTCTATCCTTGGTTCACATTTTCTAAACATGATTCATCGCTTTTGCTTTGTTTGTATTTTCTATTTTTGAAAAATTAGAGGTTATTCTCTTGCTTTTCTAAGTACTTCATCTTTCTGCTTGTGATCTCTCAAGATTTTTCTTCATTATGCTTACAATCTAGTAATTTTTATAGGATATATATCAGTAAGGACTGTTCTGGGTCAGTTATTCCTGGTAGATGATGAGCCTTTCAGTGTGGAAATCAGGCATCTTTTTCCAAAATGGCTTTTTGGATATCAAAAGCTTTTTCTCTAGCTCTTTCTACTTGTAGCTTTATCTTATTACCGCCTCTGATTGTTTTCCTGCTTTTTCTCAATATCTTCTATTACCTTTTTATTTTAGTCTATTCGACTTTGGTCATCTTGTAATTTAATATTAATATCTCATATAATTTTCTTTTTACTTCAGTTTTTTCTTCCTGAGTTCCATTAAGTCTTGTTTTAGTTCTTTTTTTATCCATATTTTTTATTATTTTATGTATTTGATTCAAAGTTTTTCTTTTTTTCTTTTTATCCTTAGGGTGTTGTGTTACAGATTTCTTCATCTTCACATTTGTTTATCTGATGAGAACTACCTTTAACTGAAATGTATTTCCTGTTTTTATAGTTTTGTATGAATGTGATCTGATTTGCTCTATTTCTACTCATGGGGTTCCTGATTTGAAAATACCGTCTTCTGTCTTTCTGTCATTTTTTATGTAGATTTGTTTTGCATTTTGGTGTGTTCTCATTGGAGGGAAGTGAGCTTTAGGATGTCTTTCTCTTCTGTTTCTCCAGCATCCTTGATGTTCCTCTATTGCTTTTTCCTATGCTTAATGCTGCTTTCAAAAAAGAACTTCCCTCTGTCAGTGTAGTTAATTCTCCCCCAGAAACAGTGCTGAGGACTCACTCAGCTTCCCATCACACTGGCTCAAAACTCATCATTGTAGCCTGTGCTGTGGCTGATCAAGTTCCACCAGTGTTCTGGCAAATCTTGCTGCATTTTTCTTTCTGGGAGTGATTTTAACTGTGCTTGTCCAAGTCCTCCATGCCTTCCAAACTCTATTGTGGTTTCTTCAGCTTCCCTTCTCCTGCTGTCCCTCATCCTGCTTAAAATGAACAAGCAGTGGGGACTGAATTTAAAACTCAGTGGCAATTCACGTTAGACCCAAATGCACCTTTATCCACAACCAATGAATTAAAAACTACTCTTAACAAGACCGCAAAGCAATCTATATGTTTATAAAATCAACAGACAATTTTTTAAATTTATTTAAAAAACTTTTACTGTTTTATTTGTTTCTGAGAGAGAGAGAGAGAGAGAGAGAGCAGGGGAGGGTCAGAGAGAGAGGAAGATACAGAACCTGAAACAGGCTCAAGGCTCTGAGCTGTTATCAGCACAGAGCCTGATGCAGGGCTCGAACCCATGAACCCTGAGATCATGACCTGAGCCAAAGTAGGATGCTTAACTGACTGACACACCCAGGTGCCCCTCAAAAGGTAAATTTCAATCTCATCTGTTTGTCCTACCATTTTGAGTCCTCCCTCTTTCTTTAAATGCTGTATTTCCTAGACTTCTATTAATTCATGTTCTCCCAATGTTCCTCCCTATATCTCAAGCATCTCCTCTCTAGTCTCCTGAATATGTTTGTTTTCAATTAAAAATAATTTAAATGTACATGTTCCCAGTGTTCTCTCAGGTTTTCTTCTTCTATTTCTCTGCCTACTATCACAGGGAGATCTTATTCACTTTCATGGATTCGATGTCTGATTAATCCATGCCTGGCAGATCTGTATCACTAGTGCATCTCTTTATGGTGAGCATCAGATTGGCTAATAAAACAATCCCCAGGATACTATCAAGGCTACACCCAACATCTCTCCTCATCTAATGAATCCTGTTTGTTTCTTGAAAGCCATCTTTATTATTCATCCTACCTCTTTCATAACATAAAGACCTGAGAAAACATTATTACACCTTTCTCCTCCCCTAAAATGCAATTAATCATGAAATCATTTAGATTTGACCTTCTATGTATTTATCGTGTTTCACAATTTCTCCATATTGCCAACCTCTCAAGTCTTGTCCAATCAAACGCACTGTGTCCTCCATATGAGACATTCCCAGAACCCTGAGAAATAGAGTTCAGGTTCCTGGGTTATATATAAAAACAAGTTGTATATTTGTGCAAGTGTGGGTATAAGAGAGTATAAATATCAGGAAAACATGTACTGCTGGATGCCATAAGAAGGCTCTGAATCTGCTCACCTCTAACTGCTGTCCAGTCCTGTTATGGGACTCTAAAATATTTGGATGATCTGGCATCATAAACTCTGGAAATTAACCTTAATTTGATTAGAAAAAGGAAAGCTTCCTGCTCACCTGAAAGAATAGAAAGATACAGCTGGAAATAGCAAGGGCCGGTCTTGTTTCCATCCGTGTTGCCATAACCCTCTCCAAAGGGCTAAAGTATCTCAGTTTTCTGAAGTTTCAAGCCTATTCCAACCTCATTTCTGCTTTGTCATATTTGAATGCAAATTTACTTGATCGACAAGTGTGGAGAAACTATGATGTCCTAGTAACTGTTTTAGGAGCTGGGGGTATAGTTGGGGACATCACAACTGCCAAAATTATGGAACTTACACCTAGTCGGGGAGACAGAGAAAGAAGATGATAAATAATTAAAATATATAGCATGTTAAAGGATAATAAGTGATAAGAAATAACATAAACCAAGAAAGGACAATATAAAAAGGGAGGGTAGAGATTTTAGATCGTCAGAAAAACCCAATGAAAACATAAACATTGAAACAAAAAATATGAATAAAGTGAGGGGAATGACCATGTGGATATCTACAATAGGTTAGCCTTATAGGTTGTTGGGAGCCATCTGAGCCCACTAGTCGAGAAAACTCCTGGTGAGGTTAAAGCAAGTTTGCATGGTCTCTTGCCAATCAGATGATGACCGATATCCACCCCCACTCAATTATTTCTGCTTGAGCACTAGCCCCTAAGGTACCTTGCTGATCAATATCAGGAGTGACTTGTCCCCTTATTCCGGCCCTGGTATGATGATTGCACCTTGTGAAGGAACTTATTGTGGGAACTTCTTCTTTTGATTATGGGAACAGACATAGTGTCTCCAGCAGTTCCTGTTTCCCTCCATACTTTCCCTTGAGCTATGAATAGGCTAATGACTTTTACTCATAAAGATTGACCTTTACATGTACAATTCTGTTTCTACTGTTGCCTTAGTCCAAGATGTTCATACAGCTCAACATGCAAATCAACTAACCAAAAATGTCTTTCATGCCCTAGCTATTCAAGAAATCATAAAAGCAGACACAAAGGTAAATGCACTCGTAGAGGCTATTCTACATATTGGGAAATAAGCTAAACTCTTTAAAGGTATGGTTGGCTCTCTGGTGCAATAAAGCATATAACTGGAAAATCAAGTCTTGCCCGGAGACAAAGAGCCTAACTTAGAGAGAAGGAACAGATAAGAGCAGAAGATAAGTTAGTACATACACCTTTGCTAACTGATGGTGTATAGCAGCCCCTTCCCTAAGGCCTACTTTCCACAAACACCTTCCCTTACCCTGGCAGCTGTGATGAGGATGGATGAGTATCTACGAACCTATGACTTAATCTTAGTGTTATTAAAATGTGAACACCTTGTTATTTTCTTAGTTACTCAACCTCATTATAATTGGGGCAGTTCTGCAAGAAGACTTCTGTAAAACCTGTTTCTGTTTTTCAAAACATCTTATCACAGAGAGCTATCCATTGTGAAAATTCCATTTCCTGATGCCATGTTAACATTTGACCTATAAATAAAGACACCAAAACCGACAGGACGGAGATGCCTGCCTGGTGATCAGAAAGGATCTCGGGGCTCTCTCACTCTCTTTCACCGATACCGTCCATCCTTCAGGGACCCCTGGGCCTGTCGGAGCCGGTACGGCCTCCGACAATAGATAGATACTAAACCAGGAGCAAAAGCTCTAAGGTGAGAATTGGATGGCATTTTCAAGTATTAGCTGAGTCAAACATGGAGAAAAGATAATCAGGAGTAAGTAGTATGAGATGATGTCAGAGAAGTTACAGGGAACCAATTAAGGAAGGACCAGATAAGTCACTCTTAATAATTTGTATTTTACTTCAAAAAACATGGGAGTCCACTGAGAACTTTTGATGAAAGGGGAAGGCATTAGCTTATTTTTGGTTTAATAGGATCACTCTGTCTGCTGTGCTGGTATTAAATGGTAGGAGGCAAGGGCAAAAACAGAGAGAGGGGCGAAGAAGCTAGTGCAATAATTTATGTGAGAAACTATAGTAGCTTGGACCAAAATTTTGGCTGTGGAAATTATGTCAAAGGGTCAAATTCTAGAATAAATAACCACTTTTTTTTTTTTGAAGAACTGGCTTTCATGTATAAACTAAGAATGAAGTCACATTCAACACCAAGATTATGAACACATAAGATGAAGGGAGTTTCCAATAACTTACAAGAGAAAGAGCATAGCATAAGATTTATGAGAGGGGCATCAGGGGTTTAGTTTGGGACATGTTAATTTGAGATGCCTACAATACTTCCAGTGTAGCTTTCAAATTTTTTAATGTTTATTTATTTTGAGAGAGAAAGAGAGAGAGAGAAAGAGCATACACTCATGATAGGGGCATAAAGATAGGTAGAGAGAGAATCCCAAGCAAGCTCCTCGCTGTCATTACAGAGCCTGATTCTTCCCAGACTTGATCTTATGAACCTGAGATCATAACCTGAGCTTAAAACAAGAATTGGATGCTTAACCAACTGAGCCACCCAGGCACCCCCTAGTGTAACTTTCTAACAGGAAGTTGGGAAAATACATCTGGAGTCTGGGTCAGAATTTCTATGTGAAAATATAAACATGGTAATTGAAGCCATGAAACAAGATAAGAAAACCCAGGCCAAGCATAGACAGAAGAGAAAAAATCCAAAGTCAGAATGTTGAAGCACTGTAACATTTTAAGGACAAAAAGTTGTGGAGATCCTAGCCAAGGAGGGTGTAAACGAGTAGCCAGATATATTGGAGTAAAGCCAGGACAAGAAAAGCAGGAGCAAGCAGAGAATCCAACAAGTTTCTTCAGAAAGTTCCGGGCAAGGGTGATGGATTTGTTTCCTGTGGCTGCTTTTATATAAGCATGATAAAAAGTGGGTAGGATAGGAAAACTTAATGTAAGTGTTCCTTTACTAATACATCTGATTATAGGCTTTGTCTGTCTATATTTTTGCACTAAAATCTTTACTGCTTCAGGACTTTGGAGTTTATTTAAAATGTTTTAATGTTTATTTTTTAAGAGAGACGGAGAGAAAGACAGAGCCTGAGTGAGGGAGGGGCAGAAAGAGAGGGAGACACAGAATTTGAAGCTGACTCCAAGCTCTGAGCTGTCAGCACGGAGCCTCTTGCAGGGCTTGAACTCATGGACCATGAAGTCATGACGTGAGCTAAAGTCAGATGCTTAACTAACTGAGCCACCCAGACACTCCAGGAGTTTGGAGTTTAAATCCCTATAATGGTGAATTTATTTTATATTGCCATTTTTTTTCTGTTATCTCTCAGCCATACTTCTCTTCCTCCAATCTGTATGGCTAGGGATGGCAGTCCGCAAATATTTCCAGATTCCTTGCTCATGATTGTGATATTAATTTCAGCTTTCAGTGGTACTTCAAAAATCAGAAGAGGTTCAGGCAGTTCAGAGATGTTGGCAGCCGCTCGCTCCTTCTGATGTGGTGGCAGGAATGACTGTAGATTCCAGCAACCCAGACAGAACCCTCTTTTCTTTCAGAGGGTTCAGAAAAGAAAAGTCTGCCTCTGTTCAGAAGTTCCCACATCAACTTTGACAGCACAGGGGCAGGTACAGGCTCATGGGCGTCATCCCAGGGACATTAGGAGAGTCTGATCTCTGAGTGTATCACACTATCTTAGGTGGCTCTTTCTTTGTCTTTCTTTTTTCTTTTTTTTTTTTTAGCCCTTCCAATAAATTTGTAATAACCTGGGTACTATATTATATTTTCTCAGTTATTTTCTTATGAAATTTAGGAGTCTCAGTTCTTGGATTCATTCTTGAATTTTGGGACTTAACTACTCTATCTTTATTGTTATCAGTTTGTTCTCATTTTACCTGTAAGACCAATTTGGGCAGGGAATGCACTTGTCACATTTACATATGTGCTGTCAGTACTTAAGGCAGAGCCTGGTCTATGTTCAGTAAATAAGTGTTCAAAAGATAAATAAATGAATGAATGTTTCAATGTAAAAAATCATTATTACCTTAAAATGATGTATATTAGATGCTATCTTCATATGCATGCATGTATTCATGCACATATACCCTAATTTATTTTCCAGATGATGGTACTTTCTAAACAAATTCAGAGATGTCTTACATAAGAACTAGTCAGTTAAAGACTTTTCATTTTAATGACCACATAGAGAGGTGAGATTTATATACCACCCCTTGAATCTGGGCAGGCTTGTTACTGCATTAAACGATGAAAAAAAGGCAGAAATAATGTTGTTTAACTCCTGAGGCTAGGTCATAAAAAAACATGCAGCTTCTTCCTTGCTCCCTAGAATACTACAGAATTCTGAGCCATAATTTAGGAAATCTGGATAACCTGAGACTGCCATGCTATGTGGTAGCCCAGTCACATGGAAAACCCATTCTCCTGTGAACAACCCTGGCTGAACCCAGTGTTTAAATCATCCCAGTCCAGATGCAGATATGTGACAGCAGAGGTATCTAGATGATTCAGATCTTCAGTTGTTAGAGTCACTCTCTCATTTAATTTTTTTGGGGTTCCCAATAATAGAGTAGAAATAAGTCCTCTTTCTGTTTCTTTTTTTAAATTTTTTAAATGTTTTATTTATTTCCGATAGAAGGAGAGAGAGAGAGAGAGAGAGGGAGGGAGAGAGAAGGGAGAGAGTGAGCGAGCAGGGGAGGGGCAGAGAGAGAAGGAGACACAGAATCCAAAACAGTCTCCAGGCTCTGAGCTGTCAGCACAGAACCCTATGCAGGGCTTGAACCCATGAACCTTGAGATCATGACCTGAGCTGAAGTCGGATGCTTAACCTACTGAGCCACCCAGACACCCCTCCTCTTTCTGTTTCTTTCTAAACTTTTCATCTACAGAACGCAGAAATGTAAACATTTTCAAATTTTGTTTTGTTTAATGCCATTAATTTTTATTGTGGCTCTTACATAGTGATGTATAACTCGAACCAAAGTTATGCCACTTTGGGATTAAAAAAAATAATTAAAAAAATGTGATCGGAACACTTAACATAATATCTACCCTGGTAACAACTTTTTAAATGTTTATGTATTGATTTTGAGAGAGATAGAGACAGTGCAAGCAGGGGAGGGCCAGAGAATCCCAAGCAGACTGTGTACTGTCAGCAGAGCCCAGTGTGGGGCTTGATCTCAAGAACCATGAGATCATGACCAGAGCTGAAACCAAAAGTCAGACACTCAACCAACTGAGCCACCTAGGTGCCTCTCCCCTGGTAAATTTGTTTAAGTGTATAATATATGAGAATCATAAGCATTATGCTGTACAGCAAATCTCGAGAATTTATTTATCTTGCATAACTGAACCTTTCTGCCAATGGTGAGCACCTTCCCATTTCTTCTTCCCCCAAATCTAGAAACCACTATTTTACTCTCTGTTACATGAACATGAAATATCTGTCCTTCTGTAACTGACTCATTTCCCTTAGTGTATCAACCTCAAGTTCATCCATGTTGTTGCATATAGAAAATTTTCTTCTGTTCTAAGCCTGAATAAAATTCTATCATCTATATATATTACATTTTCCCTTTTGATTGAACTGGTGATGGACACTGAGTTTGTTTCCATAACTTGACTATTGTGAATGATGCTGAAACAAACATGAGTGTTTATATAACTCTTTGAGATCAAGATTTCAATTCTTTTGGATATGCACCCAGAAATGGGATTGCCGGATCATAAGACCATTCTATTTTTAATTGTTAAGAAACCTCCATACTATTTTTCCATAGCAGTTATACCACTTATTTTACATTCCCACCAACAGTGTACAAGTGTGCCCTTTTCTCCACATCCTTACCAACATCTGTATGGGTTTTTTTTGGTGATATATCACTCTAGTTTTGATTTGCATTTCTTTGATGATTCGTGATATTGAAAATCTTTTTTAGGTACTTTTGAGAAATCTGTAGGTCTTATATAGAAAAATGTCTATCCAAGTAATTTGCCCATTTTTTAATTGGGTTGTTATTTTTTTTGCTATTAAAAATGAATTTTAGGTGTTCCTTATATATTTTGGATACTAAACCCTTATCAGATATATGGTTTGGAAGTATTTTCTCTCATTCAGTAGAATGCTTTTCACTGCATTGAGAATATCTTTTACTGTGCAGAACCCTTTTAGTTTGATGTAGTGCCACTTACTTATTTTTGCTTTTGTTGCTTGTGCTCTTGATATTATAGCAAAGAAATCATTGCCTAAACCAGTGCCATCAATCTTTTCTCTTAAGTTGTCTTCTAAGGAGTTTTACAGTTTCAGATCTTATCTTTTGATCTTTAATCTACTTTGATTTAACTCTTGTGTGTAATGTAAGGTAAAATTCCAGCTTCATTCTTTTGCATGAAGATATTCAGTCATATATAAGACATTTCACCCAAAGCAGCAAAATACACAATTTTCTCAAGTATACACAGAACATCATTCAGGATAGATCACCTGTTAGGTCACAGAACAAGTCTTAACATATATAAGAAGATTAAAACCATACCAAATATCTTTCCACCATAATGGAATAAAACTAGAAATCAATAACTTAAACCCAGAAAATTAGTAATTCAGTTTAAATGTTCTAATACACACTAAAATATACACTATAAAAAGTATTATTTTGACATTACATTTTAAGGAGAAAAGATTTTTTTCCATCAAACATTTTCCTAAATAAATATTTAAAGTGTCTCTCATCCCTCTCGGTTTTCTTTCCATCTGTAAAATAAGCCATATGGAAATAAAACCAGCCTCACCCAGACAATCCAGGACATGAGGTTTCCTAACGTCTTCTTTAGGTAGAATCTTATGCATTTGTTTTGCTCTTCTGTTTCACTCCTATGTAACTGGTGATTTATTCATAACACTTTGGATTTATACCTTCTCATGTTTCTCACAACTAAATACCAGAGTATCTCAAAGTGCAGACGTTGGACTCTACATTTTTAGTCCAATTTGAGTACAAGAAAACCATGAATGCCACAAATTATAGAATTAGTGTTCTCTCTTCCCCCCTCAAAATAAATAAACTTTTAAAAGAAGTAAAAATGTTTTAAAATTAATAAAAAATATAAACCATTTTTTATTTAACAACTTGTTTATTTAGCATTGGTTTTCAGGAACAAATCAAAGTAATTGAGGAGTAAGTGTGCTGCATGTATAAGCATTAAGTGTGTAGATATTCATGAGAAGTTAAAAGTTTGAGCCACTATGTATAGGTGGTAACATACAAGCTCTATTTCGTCTTAGTGACTGCACTAACAGCTATTGCACAAAGGTCCAGTAATATAATGATGGCTATAAGAGAATATAACTGCTACGTTTTGGACTTGTCAGAATCCTAAAGGCCAAGATAAGAAATGTGAATTTTATAATCAATTGCTAACATAAGGTTGGAACATAGAAAAGATGTTTGAAAAAGTTTATAATGCTAGCAAAATTTAGCTGATATTAAAAATGAGTTAGAATTGGCTATATTTTATTATTTTTAGTTCAGAAATATTTTTCTATGGCATATTTTCCTCTTTCTTATTTTATATCCTTTATTGATTGTTTTTACAAATTATTTAATTATATACACATATATATTTTTTAATGGTTTGCTATGTTTTAGAAATATTTTGCCTATTTATTCTGCTGCTATCCTCAATTTTAGTCTTCTAAATAAAAAAGTAAATCTGAAACTTCAGGAGGAGAACTTTTTCTCTCTTCATCTCAGATGTAATTAAATAGTTTTATTTTCAGCAGGGGCTCAAGTTAAATGTTCTTCCACACAATTGACAAAGCAAGTATGGTGCCTACTTCTCATTCCTTCAAAGAATCTGCTAAATTACCCTTAGCATCTCTTTGTTTAACTACATTCCCATGCATCCTATAGAGTTTATTTTCAAGGAACATTTGACAAGAAGTAGTCTTTAATGTTTTGCTTGCTGCTCTTTTAGCAGTGTCAATCTTGAACTCCCACTGCCCTACAAATTGTATTTCTTCAGGCAAAGAGACTTTTTCAACTAATTATCTCTTACAATGGAATATTTCAGGTAAGGGAAGACAGCATATAGAATAATACACTAGATCATTAGTATACAGTGATTTTTCAACTCTAAATTTGTATATATTTTAGAGAAATATATAAATAGATATGAGCAAAAGCATATTTGGGGATATTTGGCAACTAACATATAGCACTGAGGTTAAATTCCTAAAATCATACATATTAAAACTGATATATCTTTATTTTTTCTAGTATATTTTAGAAACTTTACAATTTACATCAGCTGTGAACTTCGAAATACTTAATGTTATATTGATAATAATCTTAAAAAGCCATATTTTAAAAGAATGCCAAGATAGCACCAAATGGAAAGTTTGCAAAGATTTTCAGTGTAGATAAAGAATAGAGATTAATAGTCAGAAAGTCTAAAACAAACATCTTCCTATTGCATGTTGAATCAGAGGACTGGAAAGGTAATTATTTTTAAAATCAGTACTGAAATTTAAATTTTTTGTTGTGTGTGATTTTATTTTTGAGTGAATGCAAGGAACAGATTTCAATGATTGTATTTTTGTTTCTTTTTATGTTCTTTAATTCACCAAACAAAACTTTCTTAAATATATTAGGTTTCCTTAAATTATAGTGTTTGATAATAAATGTTACCATTAATAATTGGTAATAATAGTAATAGGTTAGTTAATGACACATCACTGCCTTTTATCTGGTAATATAAGATATGATTATTGAGCAATATTGTGGAAATTAATGGCAACTGTGGAAATTAATGGTAGCTGATGTAATAAGGAAGTCTCAAAAACAAACAAAAGTTCTTCTTCACATCACAGGTTCTTGAAGTTTAAGAAGCACTCTTAGATGAGTCTCTCCTTTTTTAATGTTTATTATTTCTGGGGAGGAGGAGGGAGTGAGAGGGAGGCAAAGCATGTACGTGCACAAAAGCGAAGGAGGGTGGACACAGAGGGAGACAGAGAATCCCAAGCAGGCTCTACACTGTCAGCACAGAGACTGAGGTGGGGCTTGAACTCATGAACTGAGATATCATGACTTGAGCTGAAACCAGGAGTTGGACCAAGAGCCATTCACGTACCCCTAGGTGATTCTCTTCTAATAGGGGTTTCAGGACTCTGGTTCTTCCCATCATGTTACTCCACTATGTAGGAATCTTATGCTTCCAACAAGTGTGAAAGAATGAGCAGAATCTTTTAACGCTTGGTCTTCAGAGGATATACATCATGATCATCACACTTAAATGAGGGGGGGCTAGGAAATGTACTTTTTTTGTATGCTCTTAAAAAATGTAGTGGTTTGGTGGAAGTATTGTCACTTCTTCAAAGTATATACTACTGTTGATGCTACTCAGGCATTTTGTGGCAGGGCGTATGTGAACTCATTTTGTGTATATTCAGTACACTTTAATGCTTATTTATTTATATATAAACCTAACTATATGTTTGTGCAGTCTCCTAGGAGCCAACAATGTCAGGCTGGATGGAAATCCCTTCCAGGAATACAGAAAAGAGAGCTCATGATCTGGCTATGTGACAGAAAACGTAAGACTTAAGTAAAGAGTGGTTCAAAAGGCAAGACTTGTTTAGGAGCAGAGATAAAGAAATAGTAATATTCCACAAAAGATGCCAGTAAAGGCATAACTGAAGGTATTTCCTGTGACTATGAAAAATTATAAGTCATTTTGAAGAGAAACCGGAAAACTAAAAGAAAAGGACCCACTATGTAATCAGTCAGAAGGCTATGTAAAAAAATAACATAAAAGGGCATATTTAAAAACCCTAATAAAAATAATAATAATAAGTAGCATTATAATCAATATCTATGATTTTAGAAAAATATTCAATACAGTTGTGTATAATAAATCCAGGAAAAAGGAGAAATGTATAGAAAATATGGAAAAACAAGTAAGTGAGCAAAGGGACCAATATCAAACAGTGGCACACTCTGCAAATCCTTAGAGACATTTTATAAACTGCCTCATAGGAATGGTCTTTGGTAGTTACTAATTTTTATAAGCAGACAGTAAGGGTGATAATAGGTAGAGAAGGAAAAGGAGCTTTGATTTATCCAGAAATGTTCAACAATGAAACAATTGCTTAGCCACATTCTAGTAGCTTTTGGAAAACTGAGTGGAGATATGAATTATTTAGTGAGATAGAATTTTTGGTGCTATATCTGTATCTTAAAGAAATTCTTAAGGAAATAAGTAATTTTGTCTAGGTAGGTGCTCTAAAGTCATACTTTAAGAAGGACTCTACTGAAGTTCATATCAGTAATAGAATTTTGAAAGACAACTTGGATTTACACCTACTTACATCAAGACAAATAACAAATTCACAGCCTTCGCATTGGAAGGAAACAAACAAACAAACAAAAAAATAAAGGCAGGCAGGGCAACTAAAATACTATCCTGTGGGGAAAATGAGGACCAAATATGGTTATTTAGATGGAAAGCATGTGTCAGTCTTGCTAGACAAATCTAGGTAATTTACTGATTGTTTACCCATGACATAAACTCAAACTAGAGGAAATATAACTTATTTGAAAGCTTCCTACCTAAGGGAAAAAATGGAACCAAACACATGGCTGCATGAAAGACCTGGACCAAGTGATTATAATGTGTCCAATCATATAATATAATGCATATATGATGCATCATATAATACAATACACCAATATAAGACTTTATTCTGCTTTTGGAATCTGAGCTGTCCAGATTGATGTTACTTTAAAATAAGTAAGTGATGGTGAGGTGAATGGAGAAGGAAAGACAGAAAACTGAAAATAAATCAACCAGCCAGTACTTGAAAATCTTTGAGGAAATCTGATGCAAATATCATAGACAAATATACATATCAGTGATGATTTCAGAAAAAATAATAACATAGTAATTATTTCTTTGAAATTTTCAAATTTCTATTTTTTAGAAAATTTCAAAATTTCTATTGTTTTTTTTTGAAATTTTCAAAGAAATAGAGAATGCTAACTCTAAAATGAATGAGATTATGAAACAATAACAAGCAAATATAAAATAAGGGGTGAACTGAAAAAGAGCTTATTTGAAGCCCTGAAAGTAATAAAACATTTGTAATCATTGGGATAAAAATGCTCTGAGAAACATAAACTGCAGTCTTGACATGGCCAAAGACAATAGAGAATTCACCTAAAACTCAACTGAAAGACAATATTGGATAAAATGTGCAAAAACTATAAGGTTGAAAAAAATGATTGTATACTATAAAGAAGTAAATTCTGCTGATAGTAATTCTTAAGAGTGCAGTAGACCTATGGATACAATGGAGTAATAGCCAAAAATTCATGTAGAAATAAGTCACCCTAGATTTCTATACCTAATAAATTCATAGTGAGGGGAAACTAAATATATTTTTCAAAAATATACACTAATATATTTATTATGAATTATTTTCTAAAACTACTACCAAAGCATAAAACTCAAAATTTAAACAAAAAAATGAGTTTAGGAGGAGCAATGAGATACAAGGAAAAATCAGGACACATACTGATGGAGCAAACTATAGAGGTCTGTGTAATTCAAAGTTGATAATAAAAATTATTTCCTTAGAACTATTCTGGAATTAAACTTCTAAGAAAAAACAAATATTTTCTGAGAATGGAGCACGTATTTGGGTTTAATATGGTAAACTTAGTTGTGGGTTTTTTTTTTTGTTTCGTTTTGTTTTTTGCTCAGAAAGAGGACTGAGATACTGAATAACTTCTATTTGCTAGAAAAAAATACAAACACATGCATTAATAAGTGCAGTTTATACCTAATAAAATCGCTAAATTTCAAATTAGCATGTGAAGATGAACATAACAAATAAAACATTTGTAACAAATAATATAAACAAATAAAACAGTTTTCTATGGATATTACTTACACTCTGGAAATTTTACTCTGATTTGATGTAAGGAGCTCTCTACTCTAAAGATCCCCACTGCTTTCTCAGGAGGATCATTTGCTTTATAAATGATCATTTCTGGTTAGAGCACCTAGAATATTGGAACGGGAAGGGGTTAGGGAAATAAAGGAAAGAGTGAATCCTAAATGCCTTCTGAGACTAAGTGCATAGAGGACATTCTGGACCAGCCTCTACAATCTAGATACATTTAGAATGAGCTAGTTAGACTGTTCTAGTCTCAAAAGATGAATCTTAATTGATTTGAAATATAATTTCTTTTCTAAAATATAAGATTCTAATGCTTTAAATTTCTTATAAAACACTGCTTTGTTCTTTCATTCCTCTCTTTCTGATACTCCAGTACATGCATGACACACTCTGATAATGTACCATAGCTTTTTTTCTTTCTCCAATGTTTAAAAATTGTAGTAAATACACATAACATGAAATTTACTATATTAACTATTTTTTTAAGTGCAGTCAGTAGTATTAAATATATTCATAATGTTGTGCAGCCATTACCACCACCCAACTCCNAGTTTATTTTTGTGCATGGTGTGAGAAAATGATCTAGTTTCATTCTTCTGCATGTTGCTGTCCAGTTCTCCCAACACCATCTGTTAAAAAGGCTGTCTTTTTTCCATTGGATATTCTTTCCTGCTTTGTCAAAGATCAGTTGGCTGTATACTTTTGGGTCCACTTCTGAGTTCTCAATTCTGTTCCATGTATCTTTTTAATTTTGTAACACTGAAACTTCATACCTGTTTATAACTTCCATTCTCTCCCAGTCAGCCCCTGAAACTACTGTTCTACTTGCTCTTTGATTTTGACTGTGGTAACTACCTCAAAGAAGTGTAAGAATACAGTATATTTTGTGTGACTCACTTATTTCATTAAGCATAATATTCTCAAGGTTCATCCATGTTATAACATATGTCAGAATTTTCTTCCTTTTTTAAGGCTTAATATTATCCCATTGCATGTATATACTACATTTTGCTTATCCATTCATCTGTTAATGAACACTTGAGTTCCTTTCACATTTTACCTATTGTGAATAATGCTGCTATAAAAATGGGTGTAAATATAATTTCCTTAAGATTCCATTTTCAGTTATTTTATACCTAGAAGTATAACTGCTCAATCATATGCTAATTTCTTTTTTTTTTTTATTTTTCAAGGAATGACCATAATGTTTTCCCATAGCTGCTGTACCATTTTACATTCTTCCCAACAGAGCCCAAGGGTTCCAATTTCACTACACCCTCATCAATACTTGTTATTTTCTGATTTTATTTTTGTAATTTTAGTCTTCTCTCTCTTTTTCTCAGTCCGTGTAGCTAAAAGTTTGCCAATCTTTTCAAAGAGGCAACTTTTGGTTTCATTATTTTCCTCTATTACTTATATATTTTCCATTTTTGTTATCTCTGCCTCTCAGCTTTATTATTTATTTTCTTCTGCTGGTTTTAGCTTTAGTGCTTTTCTTTATTTTTCAAGGTAGGTTGTTTTTTGAAAGCTTTTTTGTCTTTTTAACATTAGAGTCTATGATTATTAATGCTCCCCTTAACAGCACTTTTGCTGCATTGCATATGGTTTTGGAATGTTATGATTTTCATTTCCATTCATTTCTAAATATTTTCAAATTTCCCATGTGATTTCCTCTTTGATCCATTGGTTGTTAAAGAGCATGTTATTTAATTTCCAGCAATTTGTGATTTTCCAGTTTCACTTCTGTCATTGATTTCTAACTTCATTCTATTGTGGTCAGAAAATATTGTTTGTATGCTATCTAACTTTTTAATAATCTATCCTGGAAAATATTCCATGTGCACTTGAGAAAAATTTATATGTTACTATTTGGGGTAAAGGTGTTCTATATATGTCTGCTAGGTAATTTATTATGCTATTTAAGTTCTCTACTCCCTTATCTTCCATCTGGTTGTTCTATCCATTTTTGAGATGGGTATTGAAGTCTTCAATTATTATTTAATTTTTTAAAGTTTATTTATTTATTTTGAGAGAGAGAGAGAGAGAGAAAGAGAGAGAGAGCACAAGCAGGGGAATGGCAGAGAGAGGGAGTGAAAGACTCCCAAGCGGGATCTACACTGCTAGCAAAGAGACCAATGCAAGGCTTGTTCCCACAAACCGTGAGATCATGACCTGAGCCCCAGTCAAGAGTCAGATGCTTAACAGACTGAGCCTCCCAGGTGCTCCTCCAATGATTATTTTAAAACTGTCTATTTTTCCCTGTAATTCTCTCATTTTTTACATTTGATCATTTGCCCCTAGGTACATGAATGTTCATAATAGTTATATCTTCTTAGTATACTGACAGATTTTTTGCACCTCTCCAGTGGCAGAAACCCAAGCTTAAGAATATTTCATGTCTCTTCAAAAGTAGCTGATGACTTGCTTCTCCTCCTTTACTCAAAGGAGCAATGGATCTTTGGATACTGAGGACAGCAGAGTTTCATACTCTGCTTCCTGATTCCCATCGATTTTTAAACATTTTCTTTCTTTGACTCTAACCTTTCTCTTAAAAGCACCTGATAGAGACCCATCAGAAAAAGCTTGAAATTGAGTGCAAATTCTTCTTGTGTGGATGGCCCCAACTATTCAAAATTGACATACTTGTCCATACTCAGCCCTGAAGAATTCATTAAAACTTTAGCTTCTTTATTCCTACATGTTTTTAAGGTGGCCAACACTTTCTCTCATGCCATGCCCAAAGTAAAAGTTAATATGTCCTGGCTCTCCTAGAAGGAGCCTGTCATTCTTGAGAAATTAAGGTTGCCTCATAACCTGCATAACCGGAGTGTTGTGATGGACTCAAGAGACGTTTTTATATTTTTGAAGCATCAAATTTTACCTGTTATTTCATTGGGAACAAGGTTCTCATGTGGCTTTCTACACCTTAGGAAAAAACAAAACTACTCCTGTTTTTTTTTTTGTTTTTGTTTTTGTTTCCTAATTAAATGAATAACAAAGGTGATTGACTCCTGGAAAAGACTTACACTGCAAGACAATAGCTATGATGAGAAGGAAATGGAGGTTACAATGTGTAAAAAATAGACATGACTTTCTTTATACTCTTCCGCTTCCCTTTTAACAACACTAAAGACATACTTATGAAGCAAAGGCAAAAAAGACTTTCTCCTCCCACAGCTTCAGGGAGAATCAATTTCAATAAGGATTGGGAAAATGTAGCATTTGATTCTATTTAAAGCAGAGCCTGAGGGGCTAACTTCAAGCCTAGTTTGAAGCCTCAAGTGATAAAGATTTATAGGAGAACCATGAAGGTTATGAATACGTATCCATGCTATGAGAAAGTGAGGTTATTTTAGTTTTCAGCCAGTGTCAGGATGATATTGGTCCAAAGCGCTATAGAAGCACAGCAGGAAATTAGATAGTACATATGCATGAGATATATCCTAAATCTGAAAAGGATCAAATTTTTATTAATTTGCCTTGGAAGATGATCCAAAAGTTGCTTTAATTTAATGGGATTAGTAAAATGAGCCAGTGCTTAGAGGTAGGGTCAGAGAGATATGTCAAATATTTCTGCCTAGCATTTCTGATACTATGAACCTTGTTATAGTCTATATATATACATATATATGTAAAATAAGGCTATTGATTTAGAAATACATCAGCTAAATTAGCAACTTTAGTAAAGAGAACAGTTTCTAAAGAAATAATTGTCTGGTTTCCCCATATACTCAATATACATCCAGGACAGGAAACAAGGACCACAAGACTTCAGTACATGAAATCTTTTACCGTAGTTCATGTTACAAAGCACTGATGGAACTTTCACAGTAAGAAGTATCCTCTGTGTGAGTCATGCGAAATGTTAGGATGGAAAGGATGACAGCCGGAGTAGCTACTCTGCTGACCTGGTGCTGGCAGGTCAGCGAAGAAAAGCCACCAAAATGACAATAGAGCACTGAACCCAGGACTATTGAGAGGACTTACAGCCTGTGATGGGGCTTTCAGGAGCCTGGATGTTACTGGAGGCCAGACCCTGACATGGTATGTTCCACTGTGGGCTGGTGCCTATGGTGTGACAGGACCTCATCACATCCTGGTTCACCTCCATGCTCAGGAATTCTTTTGGTTGTACTATATAGCAATTTAGTAAGACTTGGGGACTTCAAATCATAGATTTTAAAAGATATCCTTTAGAACCCTTTAGAAACATAATTATACCTTGTCTTTAATAAATTACTAAGAAAAGATGATTATGGAGACGGAAGGAGAAATCAGTTAGTGAAGGAGACAATAAAATAATTAGGTTGCAAGAATTCTGGGAAAGTTGGAAAGCAGCTATGTCCTAAATGTAGTGACTTGTGTACATATTTAGAAACTTGTGTGCCATATGCACGTTTCTGATGGGGTGAAAAAATAATCTATCTTGTTTTTATTGTTGTGATGTCTAAAGCAGAATCAGAAGAAAAGCTTAAAAAGACTAAATCTGTGGCAGAAACAGAAAATTTGACATCACAATCAAAACTACATTGTCACCACAAGAACATATATAAGTATTCAACAAGTAAGCTATTTGTTAGTAAGGGATGTGTTCCAATTCCTGAGTAAACCCAGTGTAAGAGAATGGTTGATAACAGACGAGCAAACATGAGGCTGCAAAAGGAAGTTGAGGAACTGATTGATATTAAGCTCCAGATTTTCAAACATAAGAAAATAAAGCAGGCATAGAGATTTTAGATAGCATGCTTTAGATTTTTAAAGTAATATATATGACAATGCATCAAGAAAGTAACAGAAACAAGAAGGTGAATTTATTGCTATTTATTTTTCCACGATGACACACAATTTGAAAAAAAAATTACTGTTGGATCAAATGAAGAAGGTTAAATCATGCTGGAATTGAACAAGTGCATGCCTTGAAGCCCCTCTCGGATATCTATGATACTACTGTCTTGACTCTAGCTATGTACATGTTGAAGATATAGAATTTATTGGCAAACTGCACCCATATGCCAATGCCAGTGTAAAACACACAGCTGTGTTCTGGAAGAATTAGTAAGACACAGTATGCCAAGCATTCACCAGATATAGGATTAGGCAAAGAAAGCATTCAGCAAGGCTTATTAAAACAACTCAAGTAATTTAGTTGATGTTCCAAAGAAAGAATCATCTTCAACAACATTGAGACATAGTTCATACTGATGCATCAAACATCATGTCTTTACACCTGGTGTTTTCAAGACTTAGATTCTTTACCAAGAGGTAAAACAAAAAGAACCTCAAATTTGGAGTCCTATCAATTTTTCAGAAAGGCCAAAGGTGCTGCAGCTACTGCAAAGCTGGTAAAGGTAATATTCTATTGAACACAATGCCAGTTAGGGGAAGGCATAACCATTGCATTACATGGAAGCCAGAATTTACTGAATTTGGCATGGTTTGTGGATCATTGCTTTTGGTAGTACCCTTGCATAGCCTGACTGTGAAAACTCTTGAATGCATTCTAGCTGAGGCATGCATTGCTGTTCTTCAGTATTAAGCCTTATTCAGAATGGATGAGTATGACATAAATGTTAACGAGGATGCTTAGAAGTCAGTAGCCATTTGGAACTAGACAGAAAATCAGATCCAAGGGGGGGTCTGGTCTTTAAGGTAAAAACAGTTACTAGAAACAAAGTGTGAATTCTCCGATTCTAATATTGAAGACAGAGAAGTTGTAAAAATAAATGTAGGAGAGAAAGAACCAGGCATCCTCAGAACTCCTCCAAAGGTAAATATCAATCTTGAGTTCAAGAGGAAGTAAGTTAGCCAATCAGATCCTTCAAACCGACACTGTCAGACTTCTAAACTTATATACGGTTTTTCCTTCTGTGAAATACTGTATTATCTCTAAATAGAACACTAAAGGTATTGGACATCCTTTGAACCACAAACCATAGTCACAAGCCATTGATTAAAATCATCCATATTAGTCTAATCTTGGATTAGACTGTACATATTACTTTAACACCATATAGATATATTCAGGTGATTACACGTGGACATAAATGTACAATGCCCAATCATAATATGTACATTATTTTGTTTCAAATCTTTCAAGCTTTTTATTTTGAAATTGTTTTAGACTTTTAAAGCTGGGATTCTTCAAGATTTTTTTTAAGTTTATTTATTTATTTTGAGAAAGACAGAGTAAGTGGGGGAGGGGCAGAGAGAGAGCGAGAGAGAGACAGGATCTGAAGCAAGCTCTATGCTGACAGCAGAGAGCCTAATGCGGGATTCAACCTCATGAACCCTCAGCTCATGACCTGAGCCAAAGTCAGACCCCTAACCTAATGAGCCCCTCTGATGTCTGTACAGCTGAGTTTTAATAAGATTCTTAGACTTGTTTTAAGCAATTAAGTTATTGCAAGTACCCAGAAATTTTACTATTATATCATTTTAGATCTGAGAAACTTTTATTTTACAATAAATGAACTATTAAAGGTACTGAATTACCTTTAATTAAAAAGCATTTGCCAAGTCCATGTACAATGGATCTCATATGTATAATAAACCTGCCTCAGCTTTAGAAATGAAAAACATGTTTTCTTCCTTAAAATTTGGTCTTTCACTTATATACCTTTTTTTAAGAACAAGAAAATATTAAACTAAGAACCTATGTGTTTATATAAGTATGTATATTTTTATTTATATTAATGTGATTTCTCTAAATGACTCTATAATCTTAGACTTTTCTTTGCATTTAGTTACATAATTGGCCAGAAAAGGAGAACAGATTTTTGTATAGAGGTACCAAAGGAGATTTTGTTTTACATGCTATTGGGAAAATATAAGCTCTTGCTACTATTGTGTTTCTTAAGGCAGAGAGATCAGTACACTAAGTTAAACCATCTTGTATGACACTATGCATCCAGGCATAGTGGTTAAACGGTGATTGGATTACACTGAATAAAACATGAACTTTTCACACCTGTATTCTTTTTTTCCTCCTACTTTTTCCTTCATATTCATTTCTTCATGAACTCAGAGAGATTCCTCAAGACCTTGAATGATTTTATTAAATTTTAGATGTGACAACAATGCATAATATAACCTATCACTAACTTTAGAGAATTGGGATCTGTTGCCAACACAACTGGAATAGTTTGAGGTTTTTCAGATGTGACACAGTGACGATATGGCATGATTACATTTTTTAAAGATGTATGAGCTGACAAACATACTAAATTTGTTTTGTGCACTATAATTAAATATATTTTACACATCAGATACATTTTACATAGGATTTGGAGGTTAATTTATTTAAATAGGTTTATTCCTGAAACACAGTAGCATTTTGAAATGTCAAATGTGATATAAAAAACAGCTTAGCAGTTTTCAATGCAACATTTGCAATTTTTCTCTGAAGGAGTTATAGGTCATTAAACAGCCTTTCATGGCCAACTGTTATCATCATTGAAAAAAAAGGCATAAAATACACAGTGGTAGTACATCTCACGGTGTTAGAAACGAGGGTAATGCTACATTACTCGAGTAGATGTATTTAAACAAACGTCAATCTCCATAAAAGCTTATGTTCAAAGCTTCACTGGGAAAAGTATTAAGGAAGAAAACATAACTCTAAGCATTTTACCTGTTCTGTAGTGTTAGTGATTTGATTGGTATTAAAAGTCATGCAAAAGATAAACTGGATTTTTTTCTTTTTCAGAAGCACCTAAGACAGCTAGTATAGGTGTGGTCCAGTCATGAAAGGAACCCTAAAATTTTGGATTTATTACTAATAAATCTGCCATTAACTGTCTTCACTCCTCACTCATATTCTCTTTATATCAGCCCATGAAAGTGAATGGCTTTCATCCAGCTGACCAGCCATTCAGTTTTACCAAGGCATTGGTAATATCTTTGGCCTCTGCTCTACCCTTGAAATTCTTTTAATACAGCTCACCTCTGTTATCTGATTTAAATGCTGTTTTAACTTCACTTTTGTGGCTTTACACTTTCAAGTTATTTTCTTTTAATTTCAACGTCAATGACTAATCTTTTTCAGACATTTTGGATGATTTCTTCTCTATCTGAACTTCAAGTATAAGGCTCTTGGGGATTTATCCGGTACCATTCTTCCTTCTCCATCTATATTTTCTCCCTTACTGATGCAGGCTAATCACATGCTGTAAACAAAATTTATATGAACATGACTCCTGAACTTTCATCTTTAGTCTCTGAATTCCAGGTTAATACATCTATGTACTTACCTTGAGATTCATCTCAAACTTAGTCTCCAGGTAACTTCTTGATACCATCACTCAAACTTTTCTTTTTCTTTTTTTTTTTTTTAGTATTTCTCTTTCATTAAATGGTATGAACATTCACCCGTGAAATGCACAAACTAAATATCTAAGAATTATCACTGACTTTTTCTGTCTTCTTCCTATAGCCAATTCATCAATAATTTGTTTTCCCCCTTCCAAAGTATTTTCTCCACCTTCACTGTCAGAGAGAGAGCATGTGTGAGCTTGGTAGGGGCAGAGAGAGGGGGAGAATCCCAAGCAGGCTCTGCGCTGTTTGTGCAGAGCTTGAAGTGGAGCTCCATGAACTGTGAGATCATGATCTGAGTCAAAATCAAGAGTTGGGGGCACCTGTGTGGCTCAGTCAGTTAAGCATCCAACTTCAGCTCGGGTCACTATCTCACGGTTTGTGAGTTCGCACCCCACATCAGGATCTGTGCTGACAGCTCAGAGCCTGGAACCTGCTTCACATTCTGTGTCTCCCTCTCTCTCTGCCCCTCCCTCACTCATGCTCTCTGTTTCTCTCTCTCTCTCTCAAAAATAAAAATTAAAAAAAAATCAAGAGGGGCGCCTGGGTGGCTCAGTCAGTTAAGCTTCTGACTTCGGCTCATGATCTCATGGTTCACGGGTCGAGCCCAGCATGGGGCTCTGTGCTGACAGCTAGCTCAGAGCCTGGAGCCTTCTTCGGATTCTGTGTCTCCTTCTCTCTCTGGACCTCCCCTGCTCTCTCTCTCTCTCTCTCTCTCTCAGAAATAAATAAAACATTTTAAAAAATTTAAAAAAAATCAAGAGTCAGATGCTCAACTGACTCAGGCACCCAGGTGCCCCTAATTAAGACCCCTGTTTTATTCTTAACTGTCCTCTCCAATCCACAAAATATTCTCTAAATTGAATATATCATCTTAAGATGCTCTATCAAGTGAACAAATAAACTGCATAAAACTGATGCTTGGAAAAACACAAAGATGTCAGATATTTCGGGAAAGACAGTGCAGTGTATCCATTAGGTGAGAAACTCTTAATGGCAAAGCTGGCTGAGAACCAAGGAGAAGTGGAATGGTAGTGAAAGATGCAGCATTATCTCTCAATTATGGCTTTATGGATGGTTACAGAAACCAGGGCTATGATATCTACCTATATGTCTCGACTGCTGGGTCACATTTAATTATATATTTTAACTAGTTTTTTAAAAAATTTCTTATTCCTTTAAATTCTAAAGAGTTCATTAATATTGGCAAAGTAACAATTTATTTGTTAGGTTATCATAGAATGACATGTACTTTTAATAAAAATAGGAAGAAACAGTAAAATAAAAATCCTGTATTGAAGTTAGATACAATAACATATTATGCTTTATGTTATTTTCCTTTGGTCAGAGGGAATCATCTTTTTTGGAATAATATGTAATTACTGTATTGGTCTGTTAGTAGGAAACAGCATCCACACTCTGTTCCAGGAGTGCTTTAAAAAAGGGACTATTTGTCAAAGAAATGACAAAATGTAGGGAACCCACAAGGGACAGTACGGTAAGTATTTTCCGGCTGCAGCACCACCAGACCCAAAGGGAAGAAAAAAAAGGCAGCAATTACTGCAACACAGAAGGCAACAATTGAGTTTAATTAGAGTTTCAAATGCAAATAGTCAGATTTCAAAGGAGGGATGGAGCCAGCCTGGTGCCACCCCGCAGGGAGAGAGCCCAGGCCAGTGAAGAAACACCCACCACCTCAGCTCCTTCCGTTTGGCCTTCTACCAGGACCCCCGTTCAACCAAACCCGAAATCAGACGAGGGAACTGTTGTGGTCCCTGTAGGTCAGTCACTTGGATCAGAAGGCAGAATAGAGAGACGTGGAGAGCAGAGTTGAAGATTTCTGGAACGCAACATCATATGAGCCCAGGGCATTTTGTGTTGTCAGGAAGTAAAATATTAAAGACAGTATATGGGTCAGTGAACAGGCTGGATCAAATGCTTGTTTTGTGTGTGGACCCCAGCATCCCTTTAACATCATTCCTATTTAGGAGGAAATTCTCCACACTGAATTCTGTCTGGCCAAAGGGAAAGTCACAAACTTGCTTTCTCATCCTCATGTACCACTGAGTCACAGTCATGTGAAATAAGCATTGCTAGATGGATCACCCCATGTTCAACATGGACTGTAACAAAAATTGCAGAAGCAATTTTCTGTCAAACCCTTTTGGCAAAGACAACTGAGTTTCAGGGTTAACAGAGTTAGCAGAGTGTCTGATGTCAAGCAGCAGCAGCAGCAGGGTGAGCCGCTGGGTTTGTGGCCAGGGTCACAGCAGTGGGGTTTTCCCAGGGAACATCTACCGTTTTTACATTGCTTCTGGCTGCATAGCATCCTACCCTGACTTCTTCGCTCTGCTAGAGATTCTGGATCTATTCTCCTATTAAACTACTTACCTTATTACCATACTTATTATGTGCACTTAAAATCTAGACTAATATATCATGATATTCTTTAAACAGCTGCACACGAACAATACTAATATAAAAACAAATTAGTCTGTTGATGATCAATAAGGTAATTCAATGGTGCTACTACCATCAGTACCTATGAATTAAAATATTATCGAGTATTTAAGAATTATGTATCTTTCAAGTAGAACAGATACACTGTGGTAAAAAATATCAAGTTATAGAAACACAACAAAAGGAAGATAATTAATACAATTATATTGCATGTTTTTATGCATATTTATCGAAATAAAATTTTAATTAAAAGGTTATTATATTTGTTATTGATTGGGAGAGTTCAATTTTCCTCTCGTTCTGTCTTTTTTATCTTATAATAAGCATCTATCATTTTAAAACTGAGAATAGGACTGTTACAATTTATCGCATAGGTCAGTTTGATTAAGCCACAAGATGCCCAGATACTTGATCAAATATTATTCTTCGGTAAGTCTGTAAAGGTGTTGCTGGATGATATTAGCATTGGAGTCTGTAGGTTGAGTGCTAGATTGTTTTCTCTAATGTTGCTGGGTTTTGTCGAAGCAACTGAAGATGAAATTAAACAAATAAATAAAAAGGTCTAAGAGGGTGCTCCTATTGCTGGAGCCAGGTGGTAACTCTTGTCTTCAGGTGCCGACTGAAACATCAGCTTTTCTTGCACATTGACCCTACCCACTTTAGGGCTGAAATTTCACCATTTGCTCTACTGGCTCTGAGGTGTTCAGATCCAGAATGGAATGATATCATAAGCTCTCTGACTGCAGCTTACTGATGGTAGATCTTGGGACTTCTCATCCTCCATAATTGCTTAAGCCATCCCATTAAATAAATAAATAAATAAATAAATAATAGATTGATAGATATCCTTTTGATTCTATTTCTCTGGAGAACCATAATTAACGTAACATCATTTTCACTTTGAGGTCAGTAATATTAAGGACAATAATGACAAATTAACAAGCTCAAAATAAAAGCATTTTTGGGGCGCCTGGGTGGCTTAGTCGGTTAAGCGTCCGACTTTCGCTTAGGTCATGATCTCGCGGTTCGCGGGTTCGAGCCCCGCGTCGGGCTCTGTGCTGACTGCCAGCTCAGAGCCTGGAGCCTGTTTCAGTCTGTGACTCCCTCCCTCTCTGACCCTCCCCTGCTCACGCTGTCTCTCTCTCTCTCTCTCTCTCTCCTAGAAATAAAACATTAAAAAAAAATTTAAAAAAAAATAAAAGCATTTTTATTTATTAGAACCTCTGTCATATGGTTTTGATTCTTCCTTAATGATACTTTATTTTATTATTTATTTATTTTTAAATATTTTTATTTATTTTTAGGAGAGAGAGAGACAGCGTGAGCAGGGGAGGGTCAGAGAGAGAGGGAGACACACACTCTGAAACAGGCTCCAGGCTCTGAACTGGCAGTCAGCACAGAGCCCGACGCGGGGCTCGAACCCAGGAACCGCGAGATCATGACCTAAGTGAAAGTCGGATGCTTAACCGACTAAGCCACCCAAGCGCCCCAATGATACTTTATTTTAAAATTCAGTTGATATTTTATGAAAGATATAAAATTTTACATACTCCTATACTTTGAAAGCTACTATTTTTTCTAGCTTTCCCACTATTAGTCTTCTTTCTGCTGTCATGAATTTGTGGACCTTTCACAGCCTTTCCAGAGCCCATCCAGGCCATACTTCTATTATTTTATTCTATGTACACCGCTGTTTTACATGTATTTCAGTCCATTTACATAATAGATTTTCTGCACTATAAAATTTGCTTTTATACATATTGTAATTTTGAAATCTCTGATTTTTTTCAAGTTTATAATTTTTTAGTTTGAAAGAGAGGGAGGGAGGGCTAGAAACAGAGAATCCCAAGCAGGCAATGCAGAGCCTGATGTGGGGCTCAAACTCACAAACCATGAGATCATGACCTGAGCTGAAATCAAGTCAGATACTAAACTGACTAAGCCACCCAGGTGCTCCAGATATATATCTATGACATGTAACATGTTTCTGAAGCTAGGAGTTTGGATTAGTTTTCGGGTATACACAAAGGATAATTGCTTGATCAGAAGCTATTCTATTAAGCTTCCCATTTCAATTCTTACAGAAGTGCTTATATATATTAACATTTCTACCATCTGCACATGAAAGTTGCTATTTCTACACAATTCCTATTAACTGATAGTTTCAAACCTAATTTTTAGCTAATATTTTCTTTTCTTTTTTAATGTTTTTTATTTATTTCTGAGAGAGAGAGACAGTGTGAGCAGGGGATGGTCAGAGAGAGAGGGAGACACAGAATTGGAAACAGGCTCTAGGCTCTGAGCTGGCTGTCAACACAGAGCCCGACACGGGGCTTGAACCCACAAACCGTGAGATCATGACCTGAGCCGAAGTTGGACCCTTAACCAACTGGGCCACCCAGGCACTCCTTGCTAATATTTAAAGAAGTGAAATATTAATTCTTTTTACTTAAAATTTTTACTTTACTGATTATAGAAACATTGAGTGTTATTTTAATATTCTCAAGAGTTATCTGAGATTACACTTCTGAGCATTGTTCATTTGTATTTATAGAGGATGTCTCTTGTATAGGTCACATCCCCTTGACTCCTCTCTAGTTTCAGCCCTAGCAAGTTCAGTGGGAAGTTCTGGGTTAACTCACACGACCAGCAGCCAGTCCCAAAACTGCAATAATAAGACTTTATGTATTCTAGCTCAGGGCTTCCTAAAGGCCAGACAGGGTTTGCTCAGACTGTTCTCAAGCACTGCCCTGAAATGTGAGAGTAAATCCTCCGGGCCAGTCTTCATATAGTAGAAGTTAGGAACCGGTGCTAGAGCTAGGATCCTCCGGCTCCCTGTCTTTTCGATAGAAAACAAAACTTGATAGACATTTTGTTTGCTTCTCAGAGGTTCCAGCAGTGTAGGTTTTGTCTATAGCATCAAACTTCATAATAGACTTCTACACTGGCTTCTCTTCCTTTCCTTTATTACATTCCATGTTCCTTCACTCCTTTTTAGTGAGAGTATCTCCTAAATAGAGTGCCGGCAGCATACTTTTTGAGCTTTGCTTTCAGACCAAATTAAGAAATTGTCTTCATGTAATGTAGTATTTTTTACAGCTTTATGGAAGTATTATTGATACACAAAAAACTGTACATATTTAATGCATTCAGCTTGATGAAGTTGGACATATGCATATATTTGTGATACCATCACCATAATTAAGTTAACAAACACCTCCAAAAGTGTCCTTGTGTCTTTTACTTTTTGTTGTCTTTTTTTTTTTAAATGTTTACTTATTTTTGAGAGAGAGACAGACAGTGTGAGTGGGGGAGGGGCAAAAAGAGAGGGAGACACAGAATCCAAAGCAGCTCCAGGCTCTGAACTGTCAGCACAGAGCTCTATGCGGGGCTCAAACTCATAAACCACAAGATCATGACCTGAACCAGAGTCAGACACTGAATCAACTGAGCCACCCAGGTGCCTGTCTTTTTTTCTTAATTATTGTTATAAGTTTTGAAAATATATTATGCTAATTAACACTTCGTCATATATGTGGCAAATAGTTTTTAGTCAGTGGACAAAATTGTTACCAGTGATACTTCTATTCTTACAAAGTTATATATGTGTATCATACAGTATATATGTATCAGATATACACATATATGAATATAAATATATAAGTACATATATTATAGTCAAATGTGTCAGTCTTTAGCTGTATAAGTTGTATTTATGTCCTTTGGTCTCCTAGATTTATCGAGATAGAACTGACATATAATTGTATATATTTAAATTATACAACATGATTTAAATTATACAACATGTGTATGTATATATATACACACACACGGCAAAATGGTCCCATAACCAAGTTAATTAACATATCCATGACCTTGTGTTACATTTGTGTGTGTGTATGTGAGGAAATGATCTACCCTCTTCTCAAATTTCAAGCACACCGTACAGTATTGTTAACTTATAGTCACCATGTTGTACATTAGATAAAAATTTATTTACGTAAATGTTTATACAGTTGGCCAACACCTGCCCATTTCTTCCACTCTGTCTCATTCCTTAGCAACCAGTATTCTACTTTCTATCAATTATTTTCTTTTTTTGTTTCTTTGTTTCCTTCTTTCTTGTTTTAAGATTCCACAAATATGTGAGATCATACAACATTTTATATGTGATCTGAGTGTCTCTTTTTGTGCCAGTACCATACTGTCTTGATGATTATAGCTTTGTAATACAGCTTGAAGTCCAGAATTGTGATGCCTCCAGCTTTAGTTTTCTTTTCTAGGATTGCTTTGGCTATTCAGGGTCTTTTCTGGTTCCATACTAGTTTTGGGATTGTTCATTCTTGCTCTGTGAAGAATGCTGGTGTTATTTTGATATAGAATGCATTGACTATGTAGATTGCTTTGGGTAGTATGGACATTTTAACAATGTTCTTCCAATCCATGAGCATGGAATATTTTTTCATTGTTTTGTGTCTTCAATTTCTTTCATATGCTTTCTGTAGTTTTCACTGTATGGATTTTTCACCTCTTTGGTTAGGTTTATTCCCAGGTAGTTTATGTTTTTTGGTGTGATTCCAAATGGGATCGATTCCTTGAATTCTTATTCTGCTGCTTCATTATTGGTGTATAGAAATACAACCGATTTCTTTCTGTTCATTGATTTCATATCCTGTGACTTTACTGAATTCATGGATCAGTTATAGCGGTATGTTGGTGGAGTCTTTTGGGTTTCCACATAGAATATTATGTCGTCTGCAAGGAGTGAAAGTTTGACTTTCTCCTTGACTATTTGGATGCCTTTTATTTCTTTGTGTTGTCTGCTGAGACTAGGACTTCCAAAACTATGTTGAAGAATAGTGGTGAGAGTGGACATCCTTGTCATCTTCCTGACCTTATGGGGAAAGATCTAAGTGTTTTTTTCCCCCATTGAGGATGATATTAGGGGTGGGTCTTTGTGATATGGCTTTCATGATCTTGAGGCATGATCCTCCTATCCCAACATTCTTGAGAGTTTTTATTAAGAAAAGAGGCTGTATATTGTCAGATCCTTTCTCTGCATCTATTGAGGGGATTGTGTATTTCTTATTCTTTCTTTTATTAATGTGATTTATCACATTGATTGGTTTATGAATATTGAAACAGCCCTGCATCTGAGGTATAAATCTCACTTGATCATGGTGAATAATTCTTTTAATGTGTTCTTGGATCTGGTTGGCTAGTATCTTGTTGAGAATTTTTGCATCCATGTTTATCAGGGAAATTGGTCTGTAGTTCTCCTTTTCAGTGGGGTCTTTGTCTGGTTTTGGATCACAGTAATACTGGCCTCATAGAATGAATTTGGAAGCTTTCCTTCCATTTCCATTTTTTTGGAAAAGCTTTAAAAAAATAGGTGTTAACTGTTCTTTAAATGTTTAGTAGAACTCTCCTGGAAAGCCATCTGGCTCTGGACTCTTGTTTTTAGGGGAGATTTTTTATTACAATTAAATTTCTTTACTGGTTACTCATATGTTCAAATTTTCTGTTTTTTCCTGTTTCAGTTTTTGTAGTTTATATGTTTCTAGGAATATGTCCATTTCTTCCATATTGCCCAATTTTATGGCATATAATTGCTCAGAATATTCTCTTATTATTGCTTGTATTTCTGCAGTGCTGGTTGTGATCTCTCCTCTTTTATTCTTGATTATATTTACTTGAGTCCTTTCCTTTTTCTTTTTGATCAATTTGGCTAAGGGTTTATCAATTTTGTTAATTCTTTCAAGGTTTCATTGATCTGTTCCACTGGTGTTTTTGTTTTTGTTTACTTGTTTTGTTTTGTTTTTGGATAGCATTGATTTCTGCTCTAATCTTTATTTTTTCCCATATTCTGGAGGTTTGGGGTTTTATTTGCTGTTGTTTTTCCAGCTCTTTGAGGTGTGAGGTTAGGTTGTGTATCTGAGATCTTTCTTCCTTCTTTAGAAAGGCCTGGGTTGCTATAGACTTCCCTTTTATGACAGCCTTTGCTGCAACCCAGAGGTTTGAAGCTGCTGTATTATCATTTTCATTGGCTTCCATGTAGTTTTTAACTTCCCCTTTAATTTCTTGTTTAATCCATTAATCTTTAGTAGGATGTTTTTTAATCTCCAAGTATTTGTTGTCTTTCCAAATTTTCTTTTGTGGTTGACTTCAAGTTTCACAGTGTTGTGGTCTGAAAATATGCATGGTATGATCTCAATCTTTTTGTACTTGTTGAGGGCTGATTTGTGTCCCTATCACTGTTAATTTCTTAATTAATTATATAGTCAAACATTTTGGCATATGAGATACCAAGTTACTAATGCATTTCCAGGTCTTTTAAATTGTAACTGGTAACAAAAAGGAAGTATTTACAAGAAATTGTCAAACTTTTTATGAGGTAAGTAAAAAAACCCAAAAGAATTGTGAACTCTGGTAATAGGTGAACTGAATGTGAGCCTTCCTTCACCATGTATCCATCCTCAAAACACTTGTCAATTTTAATCCAGGATAATTAATATGAATAAAGATTCTATTGAGATTTCTGTAGAGAGATGTGATAGGGGCTCCCTTCCATGCTTAAGAATATCCCTAAGATATTCACTGGGGAAAGTCATTGAATCCAGCATCAGAAACTGGAGTCCCTGGAATAGTTGGGTTTTAGGGATCTTTAGTCACTCAGAGGAAGATTAAGTTACAAACCTTGGTAGATTTTTTGGACCTTGATGTCCAAAAGACCACAATAGTGATGAATGTTTGGCCTGTATCCTCCCTGTTTTAATGCTGCAACTGTGCAGGAAAACAAGTGTGAAAAATGCTCAAGAAATGAAAATTTTTACTGATCCACAAAAGACTCTTGCCTCAACTCTATCTTCCCTCCCCTCTTACTAAATCCAAATAGACTCTTAGCAAAGTTGTGACCCCAGCCTTACTGCTTATTCACCCTTGCCACAATTAACACAATCTTACTTTTCCCACATCTGCAATAAATTGAACACTGAACAATTCTCTGAACAAGACTTTGACTTTCTCCAATCTATCCCATTAATACTTTAGGCATTTGCTTTCCTATAGAAATCTCATCTTGACCTTTTCCATATTACCCCATTTTAAATAAAGCTTGAATTAATTGTTTTTCTCCTGCTACACAAGAAAAACCTTTATAGGAGCCCGATAATTTTTTTAACTTTTTAATTTTTTTTTTTTGCACCACGGACCCACCATAGGAGCAGAAATTATTTTCTCCTCTTACCACCTGCCATAATCTCAGTCTTAAGAGTGTCCATTCAAGACACAAGTGTCCAGTTCTCATTTGTGAATACTAAGTTTTCAAAAAGAAAAAAAAAGGCAGATAAAAAGTGAGGAAGAAAATTAAGAAATACTGGGAAGAAACATCCTTGAGTAGAGGGCAGACCTGTGCTTGAGGAATTAAGAAGATTATATAGTCATAAGCTATATTTTTAAGAATGAATATTTATTTAGGCACACTCTATATAACTTTTTATTCATAAAGAAAAAAAAAACCTATAAGCCTTATGGCAGAAGAAACTTTTTGTACAATGGGAAAAAAATATATGATTGCATTTCTCATTTTGAATCTGAAAACTAGGTGAAAATAGAGGAGAATCTACACACTACTGAGAAGGAAATGACTGCAACACTAGAATCCCATATCTAGCCAAGATATTCTTCTATCAGGATAGATGGAAGATAATGAGATCATAACAAAGACAGAGAATATCTGATCTAGGCAACTCATCTGAGGAAAATATTTGAGAAAAAGACCCTCATCAATAAATCACAGAAAATGAATTAAGGTAGAAGATGATGAAGATGAACAAGTAAAATTTCACTTAGTCCCAAATGGAGAAAGACACTTCTTAGTTCCCTACAACACAGCACACAGTGGGTTAAAAGTATTGTCTTGACTTGAAGGAATAAATGCAGCAGGTAATGCAGAATCACTATTTCTTCAGGGGCTTTTTAAAGACCAGCCCATTACCTCAATCATGACTTGACTTCATTTAACTAAGGAAAGTTTAGTCCCCTAGTTTGAAATTACCCTAGACTTTTCTACACCAGAGAGTTAGCCCAAACTTCCCTTGACAGTAAATCTACCTTTTGGTCCCTTATTTTTTGCTTTAGTCTTGACAACTTATTTTTGTAAATGGTTCGGTGTTGACATTGATTTTTTTTTCAAGAGGACAACTCACCATCACACATGAGGATTTAGCCATATTACTTCAACCAAATAATACAGAATAATGTAATGTTAATGTTTACTCCAAAATTTGAGTTATTTGAGCTTAAATACCACATTAAGTCTAGTTTTGGATTCACAAAATTCAGTCAATTTTCTGTTCAGTTTCTTCTCATCATATGTTGAGTTCTTGTCATCTAAAATTCCTTTTGTGCTTGATCACTTGAGTTCTTGAATGGCATAATTATCCAATTGTTTGAGAGAATCCTTAAGGAAGCCAAGTTCTGCAAGGGCTGCTAAAATACGTGACTTGCATTAAGAGATGCCCTGAATCAAAAACATACTGGAGAACGTAAGACCCTATGTATTTCATGAGACAATCCTTCCATAGACAAACATTAAAATAAGTCAGGAAATAAAGGATGGCCAACCTGTCATGTTTTGATTAAGGAAGAAACAAACAGAGTGAAGGTTTAGAGGGGTCTCTCTTCCCTGAGCTATGGGTGGCCAGAAGCTGGGAAAAATAATACTGTTAGAACTAGTTCAATTCCTCAGATAATTAGGTGATTCAGTTTTCCACAAAGAAAATACATTTAAATTCAGTCTGCTTCTTGCCTTAAGAGTTCATTTTTAAAATTTCTTTTTGATGCATAGTAACATTAATCTCTTATAGAGAAAAAAATGCTTGTAGCATAATTTGAATCCTAAACTATTAGTATCAGTAGGAACATGTCTTTCTGTCTTCCATAGTCTTTTTTCCTTGGGCATCACAAATATAAACCATCTGGTATGCCAGATGCTTGCTTTTCTCTTTATACATGCAGAAAGTGTAGGTGGAAGGCCTCCAAAATCCCAGACACTATTATCCATTTTGCTTATCATCATCATCATTATCAACTTCCCAGCATTTTAATAAATGATGCTGTTTCTCTGGTTTGAAGTCTGTAAGATTTGTAGAGATTATTTACTTATTTTCCACCTACAAGATGTCAGTGAAATTTTAGTTGGCCAGAAATCTGGAATATTGTTTATAATCGCTCTGCTGTTCATAAGTTTCAACTTTATAGACTGTGCTCCATTTTAAACTAAGTGTTGACTTAAATTTTATTGTAGTATTTATCAACCTGTCTCTGCACCAGGGTTTACTTTTATAAACCAAAAGCAATTTGAAGTCAATTATTATGCACTTTCAAATACCTGTGAGGTTTTTCCTAATGCAGTTCATTATATTCAAATCTTTTGATCATAAAATAGGTGTCTGTGTGTGCATGTGTGTGTGCATGTGTGTGTTTGCACACATGCACACATGTCCTTTCATGTGTGTGAATGCGTATGCATACATGCAAGAGATGAATACTTCCACATGTGCTGGGCATATCATAATTAAAGAAAACCTAGGAGGAGAGCAATAACAGAAGGAGACAATAGGAACTCATAATACTTGGTGTGTCAGAACAGCACTGGTATTAAGAATTAAAATAACCCCAGGCTAGATAATTCATTTGCAGTAGAATAAGTTGTATCAAGAACTATTTAGCAAAATATTTAGAAAGAGGCATTCTAGTAATGCAGTACCTATTTTTGTGCAAATGGTTAACTTAGGAAATCCCCTTTTTAATCATAAAGCCACACAAATGTACAACAGCACAGTAGTGAGTACTCACAGATTTTCAGATGGAGTTAAAATTTCAGGGCAGTAGGTTCATGTCTAATAGAAGAAACATGATTATCAACTCCTTTGTCATAGTGTTATGAAGGCTAAATGAAATATTACACATAAAAAGACTGCCCTCCATGGAAAGCAGGTCAACAAGTGCTTGTTGAGTTTGAAATAAATCTTTTGAAGTTGTTCCTTCAAAGACTTAACACCCAAGCTTAAAAATAAAAAAAATTAAAATAGCCATGTCATTAGAAATATGATTGCTGAAGTTTGTAACAAGACATAACATCTATACTTTAAGGACTAACCTCTGAAGGATTATAGGTATAAATAGAGAACAATCAAAACATTATTACTAAGATTAGGGGACACTCAAAATAAAACGGATCCAGAAGGAAACAGTAGAAGTAAAGAACTAAGAAAAAGAGAATTTTAATCTGAATGAGGGAAATCTCTGGCTCCACTTGTTTGTTTGTAATGACTGCATAACGGGCTGCTTCTAGGTGGTAGAGAAAGAGAAGTGGAGAGTATCATGCCTCACCTTCTGAAGTCACTACAAATAAACACATAAAGTTATGAAAAAGGGTTCGTGTGTTCTATAATCACAGTTTTAGGAAAAATCAATTAGTGTACCTTCTTTCCAAGTACATTGCTGTCCCTGCATGCAGAGTGTGGAGTTGCTAGAGTTTCTCTGAAAAAAGGCATCTCCAGCACATTAGCTGGAAGAAAGTCTTCTTAACCCAGTCATATTCCTATGTGATCATATCTCATATAATATGTAAATAACTATTTTCATTCCTAGCTTAGTAAATGGATAGTAGAATAATGAATAGGAATAGTAGTAAAGGGAAATGTTGCCTTGATGCTGACTTTAACAAGAATGCACCAAATATTTTGTAGTGTAAAGATTTAAGCTTACCCTCTACTTTTGAATTCATAAATATCTTAAAGAAGATGTGAATATCATATTTTAATATCAAAATATGAAAAAATATATCTTGTATATTATAATATCTTGTATAATATTGAGTTTTGAGAAAAAATGACTATATTTGACACTTATGGTTCATTTTTTTAAAATGTTTTTATTTATTTCTGAGAGAGAGAGAGACAGCATGAGCAAGGGAGGGCCAGAGAGAGAGAGGGAGATACAGAATCTGAAACAGGCTCCAGGCTCCTAGCTAGCTGTCAGCACAGAGCCCAACATGGGGCTCAAACCCACGAACTGTGAGATCATGACCTGAGTCGAAGTCAGATGCTTAACTGATTGAGCCACCCAAGTGCCCCTTGACACATATGGTTTATTTTGTTTTAATTTTTCATGTACTAAAAACACTATTCATTCTCATGTCTAAACAGACATTTGAGGTAGTATCAGCAACATGGTTTAATTTATAATATACTTTCATTATGTGCATATCAAAGAGTTTTAGACTATTTTCATATAACAAGTATGACGCAAGTATAAGTTAGAGGTAATATGCATTCAAAAAATAATAAAGAGTTTTGATCATACAAAGAAAATTATAATAAAAACACTATTTCTTAAGTTTCTATATATAATACTATACTGAAACTGTATTGGTAAATACGAATTTTACTGGGGTAACAAAAGCAATTATAGAATAATACACAGGTGAAACAAAGCACTGTGATAAGTTATTGTGGGAAGTTATTGTGGATATAAGACTTATGTTTCCAAAAGGGTCAGATACATTATGATGGCAATTTCTTGTGTCTATATTGTATATATTTATTGAATTGTTAGTTCTTAATATTAAAATAAATATGTATCTTTAAAGAACAATATGCTTAAAGAAGCAGATATATGTATTTATTTGAGATGCAATGATTCTCTGCCATAAAAGAGCTAAAATGGATACTTTTCTATTGATTAGAATATGAAACTGAAGGAAGATAAATAACAATGGTTACTGATCCGAGGGCTCCAAATTCTCCTGAGCAAAGGAATGGTAGAGTTGTCTTTAAAGATGGGGTTATACTTCACTTGTAAATGTTCATTATAAATACCTTTTTAAAAGGTATCCCCCACAGATATAAGGTCACATTATAACACTCTGCCTTTACAAAAGAGCTTCTTCAGTACTAGTTTTCCCTGCTATCAGAAAGAAATCTGAAGGATAAAAGGCAAAAAGCAAACAGCAATCAGAATTTAGTTTGCAATGAACCATTACAGAGGCCGCACTGACCCCAAGTAGTGAGAGTGGCGCCACCAAGCTCCTTCCCTGGGAACTACACTTAGCATCTCAGCATCAAGCGCCAGAGCTTTGAATGGTGTCCGTGAGCCTCTCTGTTTTATCTTGATTTATTTTATACATCTGTTAGCAAGATGTGTCCTAAAGGATCAGAAAAGCCTAAGAGAAGTTAATTTTTTGCCCTGGGAATGCTCACAACTTTTTCCATATAAATTAATGGCAATTGCTTCTTCACTTTACCCCATTTTAGCTTAGAAAAGTTTTCCTAAGAGTGCTTCACTTTCAGATAGTGGGGAAAACTTGTAGTACATAAAAGTTTAGTATTCAGAACAACTGTAACAAATCAACATATAAAACAACATAAATAACCAAATAAGAAATCAGTTAAAAGAAACACATTTCACAGATTATAAACAGGATTGCCAATAATATTATAAGGGTGGATTTACGATATGAAATTTTTTAGTTTAGTTCATATTTACATGTAGATTTCATGTGTATCAATAATTCATAATCAGAATTAAAATATACTTGCTAGCATATCCATAATGAATGGTATTATAAATATAAACAGCATGATTTATACTGGTTTGTTTGTTTTTTTTTTTTCAGTTTCCTAAGAAAACTATTTGAAGTATTTTCCTGGTGTAAGATTAAAAAGAAAGCCAGGCTGGGACTCGTGGGTAGCTTAGTCGGTTAAGCCTCTGACTTTGTCTCAGGTCATGATTTTGTGGTTCATGGGTTTGAGCCCCTCGTGCGCCTCTGTGCTGACAGCTCAGAGCCTGAAGCCTGCTTTGAATTCTGTCTCTCTTTTTGCCCCTCTCCCACTCATGTGAGCGCGCTCGCTCTCTCTCCCTCTCTCTCTCTGTCTCTGTCTCTCTCTCTCTCTCTCTCTCTCTGTCTCTCTCTCTGTCTCTGTCTCTGTCTTTCTCTTTCAAACATAAATAAACATATAAAAATATTTTAAAAAAGAAAGTCAGGCTGACCAATGATGAGCTTTACTAAACAAGGAAAAATTATGGAATTTATTCACAACAAGTCTAATGAAAGTTTCTTTCATTTTAAGTAAAATATTATTTTTCATTGAAAAATAATAAGTGAAATAATTTAAATTCAGAGAGGAACACTAGAAAAGGCAAAACATTAAGTCAATCAAATATTGTGTATATTTTCTTTCTAAATCGATTATTTTAAATACATGTAAAATATCCCATCAGGGATAATATCGGGGCAGATTTTTACAAGATCCTATATGATGCCCCTGCTTCTATTTTAGGCACTTGAAATTTGATAATTTCAAATTTCCTTGGCAATAAGCCAGGAGGCATGATGAGAATGGCCCCAGGGAGAGAAACTTCAGATTTCAGTTGTGAACATGATGAATTTGAGGTTACTTCCTAATATCCAAAGAGTTGTGTCTAATGCATTGTTCAATATTCCATTCCCAAATCTAGGAGAAGCTGTGATACAAAGACAGATTTTGGAGGAATTAAAAAACAATGGATGAAAATTGAAGCCATGGAAATCAATGAGAGAGCAGAGGAAATATTTATGGTATTAAGATGAGTACTTAGAAGAGACTTTTAAGAAATACAAATCAAAGTTTGGGGGGAAATAAAGGTTTCAAAAAATGTTTCTGCAGGAGTGGCCAGTAATGTAAGAAAAGTAGATTGTGTGTGTGTGTGTGTGTGAGTGTGCACGTATGCATGTTCTCACCTAAAGCAAAGGAAAAGTAGTGCACATGGCTAGTGTGCTAAACTACCCCATGCAGCAAAGTGGTTATAAAAATGAAGGAGATGGTTTGACAGCTTTCCCAGATAGGTCTGAGTAACAGGTAGTTATCTCGGGAGAGACAGTATTATTTATCTTTTAATTGATGAAAAAATCTGAATACTTTCAATACTTACAAAAAATCGAGTAGAGAAGAAGTGAAAAAAGATAAAAGTGTTCCAGTAAAGAAATCCCTGGGAAGACACAAGAGCATTGAATCAGGACAAAGATGAGTAAATTAGATTTTAATTGCAGGAGAAACTCATCCATTTATGTGTTTTTTTCCTTCCTTCTGTTGTTGTTGTTGCTGGTGTTTGTTTTTCTTTTTTTTTCTTTTTCCTTGATTTTTTTTTTTTTGTCTTTTTGAGGAAGCTGATCCAGTTCCTATCTAATGCATTTTATTTTCTTTCTGAAATGAGAACAAAAGTCACTTGAGAGTGAGGGGATTAAACAGAATTTAATGGGATTGGAGAAGGTGTGAAAGAGCTATCATGGCAATAGAAAATAAACCACAATAGGGGATTTAGGATTTCCAGGTGGTGGGGAAGACTAGTTTGATACCATGGTCTCCAAAATGTAATGAAGAAATGCACACTGCAAGCCCATTGCCTGCACATATGTGAGCAGTGAGTACTGAGAACTATTACAGCAAAGATCAGTTCTTTATTTAGTTGCAATACGGTCCTACATTAAACTTTGTTGTTACTTTTTTTTATTATCCACTAAATATTCACAATATCCAAATGGCAATACTATTTGAAAGTGGGAAAAAATTTTTAAATAATATAAGCTGTTTCTATCAGCAAGTAGATACATAAATGTCATAAAGTTTCCTTTTCACTTTCTAAAAACTCAATCCCCCCTAACAGTTTGTGCCATTCCAAAATCCTTATAGAGTAGTTGCTATATTTGTTTACTTATGATTCACTTACAATTATCTGTATATAAAGATATTCCCAGACATATCATATATAAAAAGGTGTCTGGGAAAAGACCAAACCTTATCTTCTTATATGTTTAGACATTTTGATATGCATAAGCTTCCCAGCTTTTCAACATTCTGTTGTAGAATCTATTTGCATATTCCATGTTTTTTCCAAATATTTTACTATTAGGAAGTTTTGTAATCTTAGCATCTGTTCAATTAAAAAAAAACCCTCATGTGTTCCAATATGCTGTACCTGTACATCAAAACTGCAGTATATAAAAAGCGATTTGCATAATTAGAAACAAATTAGCTGTTCTATTAAACTACTGGAATGTGAAATTTCGACAGGTGATACAATGAACATCTTGCTATACAAACATTTCTAGAAAATGAAGTATTTACTTCCTCTAACTACAAGTGAAGATATTTAGGATGAAGAATAAGAAACAAAGCTTCTAACTGAATTTTCCATTTATAGTCTACAAATTTAGATTTAAAATTCCTGGTAGATAGTATTAGATAAAACTCAGAGTAAATAAAAGCAAGTTGTATTTTTGAGTCAAAAGTTTAGATGAAGAAGCACTGTAACCATTGCAAAGTAACATTGGAAATGCACAAAAACAGAAAAAAAATTGTATATAATAATAGATGATATGTAACAACAAGCATGATCTTCAGAATTAAACTCCTGATATATAGTTTCACTAGAAAGTAAGTGTTCTTACATTTAGGTTCCCCAAAACAATTTCATAGAACATTTACTTATATGAATAATTTAATTTTAGAAATCAAAGGTATTTGTGGCATAAGAATTATGCTTAAAAGAGTCACAAAAATATTTTCTAAGAGTTCAATACTTAATTTGATTTACCAAATAAATCAGTGTCTGTAGGATTTCACAATTGATAACAACAATAAAATAATCTGAAGCTCAATGTTATATTCCAGATCTATTTTAAAAAGTCTGCCTATCTTTTATTTATTTAGTTATTTATTTATTATCTTTTTTAATGTTTTATTTATTTCTGAGAGAGAGGGATAGCATGAGCAGGGGAGGGTCAGAGAGAGAGAGGGAGACACAGAATCTGAAGCAGGCTCCAGGCTCTGAGCTAGCTGTCAGCACAAAGCCTGAAGCGGGGCTTGAACCCACGAACTGTGAGATCATGACCTGAGCCGAAGTCGGATGCTTAACCAACTGAGCCACTCAGACACCCTGAAAAGTCAGCTTATCTTTTAATCCAGATAATTAAAGTCAAGTTCTAGATCATAGTGTCCCCCAAAATATTTTGTTTGTTTATGTATTTAATCTATCATTATCAACGTATATGTATGCACCACTATATTCTATGTACCGTATGAGAAGATGGAAATACTGAGAGCAGATATTACCCATATATTGCACTCTAATTCTCTCAGGAACATATACTCTGTAATAACAAAACAAGTTTCATGGTAGAGATTTGTACACAGGTATTTGAATGGGTGTGGGGAGAAGTATTTATAGTAGACTTAGAATACATTTACAGTAAGTTTAAGAGAACTATCCAGAATACATTATATTTGCCTGTACTTTAAGTGTTAGCCCCCCGTGGAGATGGAAGGAGAATATAGAACATACAATGCTATAGGGACACAAAAGTCCTTGATAAGGTATCCTTGGTTAGTTACAAATGTTTATGTCTGACACATTAGAATTGGAAGCTAATGTGAGGAAAGTCCATTGACTAGTGATGAGCTAATCTGAAGTATTAAATTCTGGTTTATTAAAATTTTTAAGTTTATTTATTTATTTTGAAAGAGACAAAGAGCAAGCATGAGTGGGGGAGCGGCAAAGGAAGTGGGTAGAGAGAGAATCCCAAGCAGGCTCTGTGCTTTAGGCATGAAGCCCAAAACAAGGTTTGACCTCATGAAGTGTGAGATCATGACCTGAGTGGAAATCAAGAGTCAGATGCTTATCTGACTGAGCCATCTAGGTGCCCTTCAGGTTTATTTAAAAAATTGTTTAAAAAAATAAAAAATAAAACTAGGCGCACATGGGTGGCTCAACAGTTAAACATGAGGCTATTGGTTTCCTTGTCATGATCTCACTGTTTGTGAGTTCGAGCTCCCCATCACTCTCCACTCTCACAGTGCAGAACTGCTTGGTATTCTCTCTCTCTCTCTCTACCTGCCCCTCCCCTGCTCACTCTCATGCATTTGTTCTCTCTCTCTCTCTCTCAAAAAAAAAAAAAATCTAAAAATACCTAGTGGATATTTGTTTAAAATTTTGAAATAATCATGAATACACAAGAATCTGCAAAGATAGTAGAGAGAATCCTGTTTACCTATCTCCATACTTCCCTATCTCTGTACTTCTTCCAACAGTGACATCTTACATAACTATTTCAAAAAAAGAAAACAAGGGAATTGATACTGGTATAATACTGTTAGACTACACACTATATTCATATCTCAACAGCTTTTACATGCACTTATTTATGTTTATGTGTTGTTATACCCAGATTGCAGTATCCTCACCAACCAGAGACCACCAGGGAGACCGAGTCACGCATGCAAAGGCAAAGAGCTTTATTACGGTCTCGAGCTCGGGCTCACAGTCTTCACCAACGCAATGGATCCATGCTGAGAGCCCCGAACAAGGGCAGAGTAGGGTTTTTATGGGGTTTGTGATGGGGGAGTTACAGAAGTTGTGACATGGGAACAGCAATCCAATCATAATTATACAACATCATTGACAGCAGGTTTGACCATACACATTGTCTAGAGTATTCATTACTTTTGGCGGGATCCAATTACAACGTTTAGAGTACCTTTAAATTTAACCAATCACAGAGCGAGCCTAGGGTCTTACTCCGCGACTAACGGGTTAACTTTAACACTAGGTAACAGGGTCCTATCTATAGATTCTATCTATAGGCCTCTCCTTTAGTAATGTGGAGGGTGGTCGCTGGCCTTTCCTGACTGGGTGCTGCAAGGGTGGTTTCTCCTGCCTTGGGCAATGTGTAACTGCCTGATAGTTTCGGGAAAGCTGAAACTTAGGCCTTCTAGTTTATAGGGGATACTTAAAGCCTGTCATGGAGTCAGTTTGGTTTAGACGTTTAGACTTGTGTCCTTACAGTGTGTGTAATTCTACAAAACTTTACCACATATAGATTTGGTTTACCACCACCATAACCGAGAAACGGAACTTCATCATCTCAGAGAAACTCCTTTATACTACCCCTTTGTAGTAGTACCAGCCCTACTCTTCTTAAACTGACTATTTGCATTAACAGCTAGTCTGTTCTCCATTCCTATGCTGGCTTAATAACTTTGCATAAATGGAATGTGTACTATGGAGCCTTCTGAGACTGGCATTTCCACTCAGGATGGGTCCCTTATGATGCATGGAGGTGGCTGCATGTGTCAATAGTTCATTCCTTTTTACTCTTGTGTAATATGTATGGTATAGATACGCTATGATTTGTTAAACCATTTACTAGTTGAAGAGCAGTAGGGTTATCTACAATTTTGAGCTGTTATAAATAAACCTTCCCTGAACATCCCAGTATAATTTTTGTGTTGAACATAAGGCTTCATTTCCCTGAGATAAATCCCAGGAATAGGACTGTACAGTCCTATCGGTACCACTGATACAGTCCTATCAGCAATTATGAGAAATTCAGTATATCCTTTACCTGGCCAACATTCACTATTATAATTATCTTATTAACTTAATCTTCCTAATATGCCATGATATTAATTTTCATTTCCTTACTGCTTAATGATATTGAACATATTCAGATGCTTACTTGCTATCAGTGTGTCATCTTTGGTGAAATATCTGCTCATAGTATTTGTCCACTTTTAATTGAATTTCTTGTTTTTTTTTCCCTAAGTTTCAAGTTCTTTAAATATTAAAGATGCTTATCCTCTGTCCAGTAGGTGGTTTGCAAATATTTTCTCCCAGTTGTAGCTTGCCTTTCCATCTTCTCAACAGGGTATTTCTAGGAGCATGCATTTTAAATTGTGATGAAGTATAATTTATCAATATTTTCTTTTACAGATCATGAGATCCCATGCTTAATATTTGTTGAAATGTCACCCATACTTTATTTAATTGTCTTATAAATTTGCCAAAATCCAATTGTGCATACTTGTGTGGATCTATTTTTGGCTTTTCTGCTCTTTCTTTGATCTCTGTATCTATCCCTTTTCCATACCACACTGTCTTGATTGATGTTGATACCTAGTATTCCTAAAATTAGGTAGTTTCCCCTCTTTACATTTTTTTTAACAATTATTCTAGATGTTCTAGAACACATTAATTTCCATGTAAATGTTAGAATATGTTTGCTTGTATATCAAAAAAAAACTGCTGGGATTCTAACAGTCAATGTGCCCATCCTAGAGATAAATCTGGGATAGAATAGATATATTAACTATATCAAGTTTCCCAAATCATGAGCACAATATGTATCTTCATTTCTTAGGTTTTTTGGTAATTTTTCTGCATATAGATTCTGTACATGTTTTGTTAGATTTAAATCTAAGTATTTCATGTCCTTTGAAATAATTTTAAATGGCAAAGTATTTTAAATCTTGGTTTCCAAATATTCATTTTTAGTACATAGAAACACAATTGATGAAACAATTTTAAATAGTAAATATTTTAAATCTTGGTTTCCAAACGCTTGTTTTTAGTACATGGAAACACAATTGATTTTTGTGTGTTTTTATTAAGTCTTGTGACTTTGTTGAATTAGATTGTTACTTCTAGACTGTAAGTCCTTCATGATTTTCTATGTCAATTGATACTATCATTAGCTTATCAATGTGGTTGGTAATATTGATTGATTGAATATTTAAACAATCTTGCATTTGTGTAATAAATCACCTGGTCATGGAGTAGAATTATTATACATTGTATATTTTTTTCTTTTATATGTTCTAAAGCAAAAATTGTTTTTGGAAAAATATGCTTCAACATAAAAGTTTTCTTAATATTATTTTTTACTTAGGAATCTTTAATGTATTTGTTTTTAATCAATGAAGTCTTGCTTGCTATATTATTTGTGTGAATAGAATTTAATAAGCTTTTCAAAAAGTTGTTAGATAATCTATATATTAACATATGTTTTCAAAGTTTGAAAGCATTTTATCTATAGTGTTTAAAAATACTCTATGTGATCCATCCACATGTCTTTTTGTATTTAATTTAAATTAAAATATGTGATTCTTGTATTTGAACTCTTCTTTAATAAAAGATTATGAAAATAATTTCCATTCTCTGAGCTTGAGAACTTTTGCTTGCATTTATCAATTAATGATGATGATGATATTTAAGTAGTATTACAGTTATTTTTTTGGTAACACATTTAGTAGGAGTACTAGATGCCTAGCTTATGTGTTTGTTGACATTATGGATTTATTCATTGACAATGTAGGTCAATGGCCAAAGCATTGAAAAAGGTTTACATTATTTTATTTTACTTGTTTTGCTTTTAATAGATAGGCCTATTTGCCAACAACAAAGGGGTAGTTACCATTGATACATAAAATTGGTAGTTTCAATTTATAAGAAGAGGAAAGCAATGTCCCAAAAAGCTATTAATTTTCTAATTTTATGATGAAATTTGTAACTAAAGCCACATTTGCCAAACTCACTTTCTCTCTACTTTCTGTATTAAATAAATTATTATAATTCAACTTGTTATAGCACAATTATAACATTTTCTTAGTGTCTCAGAATGATGTAATCATGTTAGGCTGTATTAGTAATTTATTGCTATAATACTGTTCTGTGAAAAGGCACCACAAAACTGTGTATTTTATTTTTTTAATTTTTTTATTATTATTATTTTTTATTTCTAGGAGAGAGAGAGACAGCGTGAGCAGGGGAGGGTCAGAGAGAGAAGGAGTCACAGACTGAAACAGGCTCCAGGCTCTGAGCTGGCAGTCAGCACAGAGCCCGACGCTGGGCTCGAACCCACTAACCGCGAGATCATGACCCAAGCTAAAGTCGGACACTTAACCGGCCAAGCCATCCAGGCGCCCCTGAAAACTGTGTATTTTAAACAACAATTCACTGTTCTTGATATGTTAAAAAGTAGCTTGGGAGAAGGGGTTCTTATTGTAGCTGCTGGTCTCCCTTACGCCTTGCTAATAAAGCTAGGAGTCGTAGCGTTCGTGGCTGGGTTACCTCAGCTCTCTTCCATGTGGTATTTATCCTACAGCAATACAGTACTGGCTTGCTTTCATGAATAAGACAAAAGTCTAGGAGAAAGTGTATAAAACCTTGTTGAGGCTTAGTTTCACAAATACCACTGACAAATAAGTCATCTGGGTATTTCAGATTCAATGAGTGAAGATATAGACTCTGCTCTTTGATAGGGGAATCTGAAAAGATATATTTAGAAGGAATAAATATAGAAATGTATAGAGAATTTAAGCAATCATTCAATAATAGCTGACATAATTATGAGACAGGGAAACTGAAGGAACCCCATGAGAGAAAAAAGCTGGTTTGTTTTGGTTTTGGTTTTGGTTTTGGTTTATTTTTTGCTTCCTATCCAGCTTCTATTCTTGCTAGGACTTGTATCCCATCCCACTCGACACATGCCTTGAAACGCAAACAATATGTTTTCCTTGTAAGGAACAAACAGATAATGATATTTTTGGAATCTTCCAGCACAACAGATAACATCTAAGGTTTGACCAGGCAGAGTCCTCATAAAAGTTCTCCAAGACCACTGACTCCAAACACCTTGACATCGAGTCCCCTGGCTTCAAGTAAAGGACACCTGGGTCCTGTCCTTATTCTGCCGAGTTCTTGGGTGCTTAGGAGGACATGGGCACCAGACCACAATCACCAGCAAATACCCCAGACACCAAGCAAGACAGACTCATGCTATTTTCCTTTCCAGGTCTCCTGGATGCTTTCTCCCCATCTGTCTATCTATCTGTCTGTCTGTCTCTCTCTCTCTCTCCCTCTGTCTCTTTGCTTTCACTTCCTGTTGGCTCATGTTTGATTTTTTCTTGTATGAAGGTAAGGACCCTTTTGGCTAGTTCTATGGGACTCTCTCTGGGTCCTCGGTCCCACCTGCCTGCATCAATTATACCATGTCTCAAGCTATTTATTTCCAAACTTCATTTCACACTTATAATTATAAAGTGATATTCATTCTTGTTAAATAATTAGTCACACTTTGTATTAAAAACAAAACCTAAGAAAGCAGTAAATGCTTTATGATTTTATTTTTATGAGTTGGAGAACTGTATAACTTTGTATTTTACTGGAGAAACTGGAATATTTCCATCAATGATTTTTGTGGGTTCTTTTCACCACACCACCACCATCATCATTTTTCTACCCATAATGTGTAAGGAAGTCATTTGTTATTTCCACTAAGAAAATTGACTTTTATTAAGTCATTAAACAAATTTTACCATTATTAATTCTGCTGATCTTTAAACTGTACCAAAGATAAATAAGATTAAAAAAAAAAAGCCTAGGCATCAGGGACCTCCAAATCTATACTATTTTTTTATAGTTTATTATACTTCTTATACTATTTTTTTAGTTTTTATTTATTTATTTAGAGAGAGTTCAGGGGAGGGGCAGAGGGAGGATGAAAGAGAATCATAAGCAGTCTCCTCTCTTTCAGCACAGAGACCCACACAGGTCTTGATTCCATGAGCCTTGAGATGATGACCTGAGTCCTGACACCCAAGCAACCGAGCCACCCAGGTACCCCTCTTATACTGGTTTTCATATTGGTAAGGCATTTTTCTGTTATTGGGTTGTTTTGTTTTGTTTTGTTTTGTTTTGTTTTTTGTTTATGTAGGCTCCATGTTCAGCACAAAGCCCAACAAGGGACTTGAACTTAAGACCTTGAGATCAAGACCTAAACTGAGATCAAGAGTCCGACCCTTAAACAACTGAGCCACCCGGATGCCCCTAGCTGTGAGATTTCACAAAATGAAGCAAGTTTCTGCTTATAATTTTAAGGGTTGAAATTTAAATATATGTTCTCCTAATACACATTCCTTGAGTACATGCTCTCTGCAAGATTTGAGTTGAATTTATTACTTTTGAATTTTTTGCTTCTTTTCCAATCTGTGCTGCAATGCTGGGAAAGCTTTATGATTCTTTCTTGATTTTACTGAGAATTATGGTGGTTCAAATACTGAGAATGGCCTGAAAATAATTCCCATCTCTGATAGTATTCACAGTTTGCCACTTTTACTGAATAACTGTACATCGCACAGGATGTGCTGTCTACTTAAGAATTTATATAAATGAACAGATTTGATTTGGATTTTTCNCCTGACAGGTCCCCCCCCCCTTCTTTGTGATGCAAAAGGATGACTTAAACTTATATTGCTGACATCCATTTCAAAGATCCATATGTTGAATAAACACATTACCAGCCACAGGACTAAATAAAGAGCCAGGCCACACCCCTCTTCCTGACGTTCCTTTGTTTTAGAAAATATGCTTGATTTCCATTACTCATCTTTGGGCCCACTTGTCTTTTCTGTTTCCCTCACTTGAAATCCTCGGTTTTATGTTCTTATGTTTTAAATCCACCAATAAAGAGTAAGTCTGTGAAACCTGAGGCCCCTACTTTTGGCCCCAATAAAAACAGAACCCCCTGTGCAGAACCCCACCCATCTGTCTCTCTACCAGAGAGCCTCAGGTATATTGTGTAATTTCCAGGTCTTGTAAGAAATAAACATTTATTTTTTCAAGGGTTCCTAATGGCTATTGTTGAAGGGCATCTTGCAAGCACAGTGGGATACCCAAGGGTCAATCCCTTTGTAACATTAGTTTGGAAAAAGATGTCTGTGGGAAGCTCAACGCAAGCCAGGTGAATGCTTTCAAGCATTTCTAGCTGGTAGCATTATTCTCACACAAAACAGTTGCATGCATTGGGGATTATATTTGTTTCCTAGAATAAATAACATCAACAGATAAAGGTTGGTATTTTTCTCATGTAAAGGAATTCCAAAGTAAGGGGTCTATCATAGTTATTATGGAAGGCCTATGGTGTTAACATCCAGTTTCACATACATCATTTTAAGGGTGTTGTTCTATTGTCAAGCTCATCTTATATTCATGTGTTTTCCTGTGCAGCTTCAGTCATCATCTTTATGTTTCAAACAAAAACAGAAATAAGACAGCTTTCAAAAATGGTCATGAAGAAGACAATCATCTTTCTTTAAAGAGCTTTCTTGGAAAACCAACCCAGTAATTTTTCCTTATATCCAATTGAGCCTACAAATTCCAAATAAGACTAAAAACTGAGGCAAATATCTTGCAATAAGTCAGTCAGATTTCTGATTCTAGAGAAGTTAGGTAAAAAATGTGTGTTGGATACATAATTTGTGCTCCAAATACCAATTAACCAGTGTTCAGTATGATCCCATTGAAGCCATGTAAGAGATTCTAGTGAGAGTAAATATCTTTGGATGTCAAAATTACACACAACACAGGATTGTGAGTGGGAAGTGGGTATTAAATTAGACTAGTATGTAAATGCTATTAATTGAGTAGTAGGGCAGTACAAAAACTACATAACCATAGGAGGCATTTTCAAATCCATCTGATTCAATCAAATAATAATTAAAGTCAAAAATCACTTTCATTCTACCCCTAGAGAAGTTTGTCATGGGTGAAACAAAGATGAGAGTTGCACATTTGAGCAGAACAGAGATTATAAACAATGTATTAAAAGGAAAGAAAGAATTAGGAAGTTCAACTGGATTTTTAGATAATATAACTGGAATGTGGCTAGGCACTGAGAATTATCAGATATTTGGGGAAATAAAAAAAAGGAAAGAGAGTTAATTTTCAAGTATTTGCCCTTAGGAAATTTCTGACATGTTCATGTACATATATATGAAGCTTACTTCTTCTAAATGAGAAGCAATTTAACACACACACACACATTGTCACACAAGTCTCATATCATTTTAATTCACATCTATGATAATGTAGATCAGCTTTGTCTTGGATTGTTAGTAAAGTTTGAAGATTTTCGATTGCTGACATTTTCCCAGTAACAACAGTAATGATGTCTTGTACCAGACAGAGACTCTCTACAACTTGGTATTCTGCACTCCTACTTACGATCTGCTAACGCTTAGTGAGCATACACACTGAGCAGTGAAACCAAGAACTGAATTTGCTTTTAATTACCTGTCTGTTTTATTTATTCTTCTAAGAGAGATCCAGTCTGGAAGCTCCCTATAGGTCTTTTCTTTAATCATTAAGCATTTCAAGGAGCAGTTGGTTTACATTAAAAGTTCAATAGGGCATAGCTATTTCTCCTCATCTTCTGAAGTGAAATAATTCACTCTTGTTCAGGTGTTATATAAGACACCATTTTACTTGAAGAGGCAGAGAAAATTAATGAGTTTGAAGGCAATTGAGCTATATTTTCAAATAGTAAAAGCAACGAAGTAGACATATATTGTTTATTTTCAACTCTAACAGCCATATAATTGTATTACACATTGATCTATAAAGAAATAAAACCATGTTGCAGCAACTTTCAGGTCATCAAGCATCCGGACCACCAAAATATTGAAGGTGGAACTTGATTGCACCCAGAATTCAAAGATAGGAAGTAAGGATAATTAACACCTTGGGTTTCAAAATAACTGTAATGAAAATGATAAACCTAAAGTATAAAGAATTTATTTTTAATTAAAAAAAGTAGAAGGGGGGTCCTGGGTGGCTCAGTCTGTTGAGCATCTAACTTCAGCTCAGGTCATGATCTTATGGTTTTTGAGTTCAAGTCCTGCATCAAGCTCTCTGCTGTCAGCACAGAGCCTACTTCAGATCCTCTGTCTCCCTCTCTCTCTGCCCTTCCACTGCTCACGTTCTGTCTCTGTCTCTCCAAAAAATAAACATTAAAAAAACAGTAGAAGAGAAAAGAACATTTCAGAAGTCACTTTGAAAGGCATTATCTATGTGGCATATATCCAGTGAGAATCCTATCCTAAAGGAAGGCAAGATTTGATTTATCCATAGCAAGAACAATGAAGTCTTCATTAAATTAAACAACTAAAAGTAGTAATTCTCTAAACATGTGCTGTTTATTAAAATATTTTTAATTGAGGAAAAAGAACACAACAAAATGTCTTAAAGGCCTAACCAAAGGCTTTTGAAGGTGAGTTTCAAGTTTCTAACATTGATTAAGCATGATTAATTATACTAATGCATAGATATTTTTCTAAAAAAGACATACAGATGGCCAAGAGACACATGGAAAGATGTTCAGCCTCACAAATCATCAGGGAAATGCAAATCAAAACTGCAATGAGATATTACTTTTCATCTGTTAGAATGGCTTAAAAAAAGACCAGAAATAACAAGTGTTGGGGAGGATGTGGAGAAGAAGGAATCATCATGCAACGTTGACAGAAATGCAGATGGACACAGCCATGGTAGAAGCAGTATGGAGGTTCCTCAAAAAATTATAAATAAAAGTACCGTATGATCCAACAATTCCACTACTAGGTATTCATCGCAAGAAAACAAAAAATATGAATTCAGAAAGCTATATTCACCCTAATATTTATTGCAGCATTGTTTTATAATAACCAAGCAACCTAAGCAACCTAAGGGTCCATGAAGGGATAATGGAGATGTGATACACACACATGCAAACACAAACACACAAACACACACACACACACAGGAATATTACAGGGGCACCTGGGTGGATCAGTCAGTTAAGTGTCCAACTTTGGCTCAGGACATGATCTCACAGTTTGTGAGTTTGAGCCCCGCATTAGGCTCTGTGCTGACAGCTCAGGGCCTAGAGCGTGCTTTGATTCTGTGTCTCCCTCTCTCTCTGCCCCTCCCCTGCTCATGCTATGTCTCTCTCTCTCCTTCTCTCTCTCAAAAATAAATAAACATTAAAAAATTCAAAATTAAAATGGAATATTATGCAGCCATAAAAATAATGAGATCTTGCCATTTATAAAAATATGGATGGTCCTAGAAGGCATTTTGCTAAGTAAAATAGGTCAGACTGAGAAAGACAAATACAATAATTCACTCATATGTGGAATCTAAAAAATAAACAAATGTAAAAACAAACAGAAAACAGCACCTCTATAAATATAGAAAATAAAAATATTTGCCAGAGGGAGATAGGGAGATGGGAAAAATGGTGCAGGGGAGTAAGTAATACAGGCTTCCAGTTATGGAATAAATGAATCATAGGAATAAAAGGGAAAGCATAGGGATATAGTCAATAATATTGTAGCAGTGTCATATGGTGACAGAAGGCAGCTACACTTGTGGTGAGCACAATATAACACATAGAAATGTTGAATCATTGTGTTGCACACTTGAAACTAGTGTAATATTGTGTGTTAACTGTACCCAAGTAAAACAGTTTTTAAATATACGATTATTGTTCTCATTTGCAGAATATATTTAATTGTTTCTATCCCATAAAGTTAAAATTGTTCTCCAAATATGTAACTCTTCAGTGTTGTCATACTTAATTTGTGTGTGTATTTGTGTGTGTGTGTGTTTCCAAATTCTTCTAAAATTTTTTTATTAACTATAGTTTTCAAGAAGTTCTGGGAACAATTTTTGTGATCTCAGCAGGTTTTTATAGTGTTTTTTGTTTAAATTTTAATGATACTAAAGTTTAGTAACTAATTTATGATTAAATTATTTTCCTTTAAAAGTCTTAAAATGGGTCTTATAGTAGTAATTTTTGGTGTTTGTTTCTTTAATTAATAAACTATCTCTAGAGCACTTTAAGTTTACAGAACTGAATGGAAAGTACAGAGAGTTCATATATAACCCCCATATCACCCCATCCTCCAGTTTTCGCTCCTATTAGCATCTTGCTTTTGTGTGGAACATTTGTTACAATAAAAGGGCCAATATTGATATATGATTATTAACTAGTGTCCATGGTTTTCATTAGAACTCATTCTGTGTCGTACATCTTAATAGTTTGAACAAAAACATAGGATCTTGTGTCCACCAATTTGAGTATCATGCAGAACAATTTATGTCCAATAAATCCCTTTGCTTCTTCCTTTCCCTGAACTATTAGCAACCACTGATCTTTTCTGGATCTCCATTGATTTTCCTTTACCAGAATATCAAATAGTTCAAATCACAGTCTTTAGTAAATTTTGAGGGGGAAAAAAATACAACTAAAGGTGAAATTGGTAAAGAGACTTAATCTTTGTGTTAATAAACCTTTGTGTAGTTAGTAAATTTTGAGAAAAATAACAACTCAAGTTGAAAAGTGGCAAAGAGACTTAATTTTCATGTCAGTATTATTCTGTTAATGATTGGTTAAGATAACTTTGGTGTCTACTCAAAGAATATTAACAGCCGTATTTGAGTATTGTGTTTTGAGTATTATTGTGTGTGTGTGTGTGTGCATGTGTCTGTAAATATACACATACATATATAACGTGAGTTTATATTTATTTTGATTATATGTAATCTTCCTATATTAAAAAATGTGATGATATCTTTGGTTAAAACCTGGAATTTATTGCTTCAAGTATGTAAAAGGCTAGCATGTCCATTGCAATGCACATGAATTATAGTGTTAGAGATAAAGAGATCTGTTGCTATTATATTATAGTTAAATGTCTATTCTTTAATTAGTTACTTTTCTGTAAAATGGTTTCAGAGGACTAAGGAATTCCTGACCCTTCTTCTGCTTTTGAAATTCCAGGATTTTATTTCTTTCCCATTTCTCCTCTTCTTTTCTCATGCAATATATGGTAAAAAGAGTGAAACTCTTATAAATTGTTTTGTGTTGCTATATCTAAATGTAGCTTTGTCTATAATTTTAAAAATTTTGGGGGGGTATTTATTTATTTTGAGAGAGAGTTCTTACTTACTTGTACTTACTTGTGTGTGCACACACAAGGGGAAAGGGGCAGAGAGTGGGGGGCGGGGAGAGAAACCAAACCAAGCTCCATGCTGTCATCTCGAAGTCTAATGTGGCTATTGATCCCATGAACCATGAGATCATGACCTGAGGAAAACCCAACAGTTGGGCACTTAGTGGACTGTGCTATCCAAGTGCCCCTCTATGATTTTTAAGTCCTAGATCAAAGTTACTTCAGAGTATTTAGTAAACAAAGCCCATTCTTGCATGTCAGATAGAAGACAAGCATAAAATTCATGAAAAATTCTAGTTATCTTTGATAATTGTCTTAGTTTGTCTATGAGTAAATATCAACCTTAATATTGCTCCTAATATCTTAAATTTTTTTTTAATGTTTTATTTATTTTTAGGAGAGAGAGAGAGAGACAGCGTGAGCAGGGGAGGGTCAGAGAGAGAGGGAGTCACAGGCTGAAACAGGCTCCAGGCTTGAGCTGGCAGTCAGCACAGAGCCCGACGCGGGGCTCGAACCCATGAACTGGGGGATCATGACCCAAGCGAAAGTCGGACGCTTAACCGACTAAGCCACCCAGGCGCCCCTGCTCCTAATATCTTAGTGTGCACTTTTTAAAAGTATTTTTTCCAAACTAAGAGGCGTATCCATTTAAATTGATAATGAAATTTTAAAATAATTGACAGCTTTCTAGTCTGAAATGAATCAAAATAACAAAAGGCAGAAATCTGCAAATGGGTGTTCCTATATTTTTTCTGTATTATGTGACAATTTTCAATCAGTTATATTTACCCATTAGAGGGTTTTTTTTGAATGTTGAGAGTCATTTTTTTCTGTACTCTACCATCTGTTTAATCAAGGATACAGGCAAGAATAGGTTTGTCCTCAGTAAGGTGGATGAGGTATGTCCTATTGAATTATTATTTACTTAGTAAATACGTGTACAGCACACATTATCAGCTTATAAAAGAAAACAGAAATGCTGGCCTATGGTGCATTTTTAGCTTTCATATACTTAAATCTCAGTCACTGAGTCTTTGGATTCTATAATATCCCTGCCCCTGCACCCCCCAAAAAATTCTCCTCCTATAGCTCTGGGGTCGAGCTCAGGCAGTCAGTATGGTTGACAAAGCTATTTTGAAAGATATAGTTAAGACAGGAATCAGAAAATCTGGAGTTTCAGTCAATCCTTCTCAGGCTAGATGTGTGCTCTCTCAACAAAGCTCTCAACTTCTCTAATTATATTTTATTTATAAGATGAAGAGGATTTGCTAATCAGTCTTAAAGTCCTATCAAGGTTTATGTTTGTTTTTGTTTTTTTTTTTTGTAATGAATCTCTAATGTTAGCATCTCAAGGTTATTAGGGAAATGGAAGAAAAGAACATAGATTTTGGGGAGAAAATATTGCTGAATAAGAACTTATCAAATGTCAACTATTGTTTTAAATGTTTACATTAATCCATTTTATTGTTACAAAAATATAAAAAAAGAAAATATTAGTTTTTCTACGTTGCACAAATAAAACAACTAAAGAAGAAAGAAATTAGTTAACATAAACAAAAAGATATTACTCCTGAAGGAGAGAGCCAAGATTTTAACCCAGCTGTCTGAATCAGGAACTATACCTTTTACTCTAACGTCCTGAATATGCCAAATGCTCAATGCAGATTTTTTATTTTTATTGTTAATGCTCATAGCTATGCTTCCTGGCTTTGTGAGACTTCTGCTAGTTCAGAGGTCAATTTAGTACTTTGAGATGTTATGGAATCTGAAGTCTGACAACTTTATCCTAGATTTACTCAAGAATTTTTAACAGGATTTGCTCTAATCGGACCAATATACCATATAAGAGTATCCTCAAAACATAATCCACAGCCTGCATTAGTATAAATTTGAGTGTATTAAAACGCAGATTTTTGGAACCCAACCTACAACACACTGAATAATTATATGAGAAGCGAATTCAAGAAATTAATAATTAACCATTACGATTATCACTGCTGTAGATGAAGTGAAGAATTCCTTAGTTTTCATTGTTAATTTCCAGCAATCATAATAATTTCAATAACCAAGATCCCAAGATATAAATTAAAAAAATGCAGTCATCCAGCCAAGCAGGCAATCGGAGAGCCATCCAACCATCCATTCATTCAAAAAATCTACATTGACTTTTTTACTATGTGACAGATGTTACACTAGAAGCTGGAGTGAGGCGCTTAGCTTCTGTGGAGATTTCTCTAATATGAAAAAATGAAAAACAAAAACAAAAGCCAAGCCTAAACCTTTAGAAAATATTTTGGTGAAAAGATAGAGTGGAAAAGATAACAGTCCTTCATTGTTAAACATTAATTCTTCTAATATTTCAGGGCCTAATGTGCCAAGTTCTAAATGGAGTGTAAAATGATTTTTACCAGTTAGTTTAAATGAGGTGAATTGCCTGACTCTGGTTACTGCAGAACGCAAAACAATTGTTAAGATTCCAATCCTAAATTTGCCGTATATTAACATAAGATCTGAGACCAGTCAGTTTTATCTGTAATACAGACGTAGTTGCACATTTTCTATCTACATCACAGACTTGTTATAATACTATGGGATCTAAGAACTACTTATGAATAGATATAGAAAATAGGATGGGGCGCCTGGGTGGCTTAGTCGGTTAAGCGTCCGACTTTCGCTTGGGTCATGATCTCGCGGTTCGTGGGTTCGAGCCCCGCGTCGGGCTCTGTGCTGACCGCCAGCTCAGAGCCTGGAGCCTGTTTCGGAGTCTGTGACTCCCTCTCTCTCTGACTCTCCCCCTGCTCATGCTGTCTCTCTCTCTCTCTCCTAGAAATAAATAAAAACATTTAAAAAAAAAAAAAGAAAATAGGATACCCTAAAGACATTTTGTTAGCATTATCAGTAATGATTATTAATAAAATACATTTCTCAAGTTACAAAGAACTTAGGTAAAACATATTTCTTATGCTCAGATTTCTAAGGCCCAAAACATAAGAAAATAAGGGGAATATACTTTGAGGCAGTGTTTTCCAAAATATTATAGATATTTCTACTACTATTATCTTGCTATGAAGGTGTACATTTGTGTAATCAATGCAGTTCAACTTATTAATAAAGTTAAAAATAGTTAATGTGTTTCATGATGCATATCTTTGCTTGACTTGATATAGTTGTGATAATAATTTTCTGTTACCATGTTAAATCTAAAGTCAATATTAATCTAAACTGAGATGAGAGTCTCACAACAATAAAGGTGGCTAATGTCAAGGGTAATACTTACAGCATCCATTTTGAGTGTGGCAATTTTAGTTATACTAGCTAAATCTCTGCTTTGGTGTAAGTGCTAAATACAAAAGGAAAGGGACAGCCAGAATGGTACTATGTGAACAAATTGAAAATAAAAAGAAACTGCAAACTATAAACAAGTGTTTAAAAATGAATACTTAGAAAAATAAACATTCTGATCTTTTTTAACAATCACACCTCACTGTAGCCATGGCAATAAACTCCTCTATGTTATTGAGCAGCTTGAAATTCAGAATTAAAGAGAATAGTACAAGTGCAAAAGAATGCTGTGTAAATCTATCAGGAGTCAAACGTTGGCACTGCTTGTGTGGACAATCATCAAAGAATAGTTTTCAAATATAAATTGAGGCAACATTGTACTGCTGCTTTTATTTATAGATGAAACTCTTCTCAACCATGTTCCCTGAGCTCATTGCCTTATCCTGAACTTGTTTTACGTTCTTTTCCCTGGTGAAGTTCTGTATGATTTGGCTTTGTGAGAGTTTTCCTCTTTCTTTGCATTGAACCTTCTAAATTTAATGTACACTGAGTTGTAGACTGATGAGGCCTCACAACAGGGAGGGTAATATATCTATGGGGATCCCTTAGAACAAACCATAAGATAAAATATTAGACATTCTTTCCATTCTGATATGTAAAGTTTGTCAACCATCAATCTTCATTTCATGTCACTTTCCATTCTTCCAGAAATCTTAGTTTTTAGTTTTGTGCTTTTATTTTCCATTCATCATAATCACTACAAAGACATTATGTAATATCTTAATACATAGTGGGTTTGGTCATTTTATGTTGGTAACATTTTATGTCAAGATGAGTTGCCCTTTGGTAGATTTTTTTCCCTACCATTTCTTAAATAATGGTAAATAACCTATGAGGCAAAATGTTAAGTGTCCATTAGGCAGTATCAATTAGCAGACTGGTAAAAATTGATGAATTCCAGGATTATTTGCCATCTCCAATTAATCAAACCCCAAGAGTAACTTTAATCTTTTCTCATAGACTGTGAGCTTTGGGCAATTTATCAAGTGGAGCTATCACGGTCCCAGTTCTATTTCTCACTATTTTTTTTCTCATCTTATCAGTCAGGCATGATAGTTCCTCCAGGTGCTCTTGTAAGTCTAACAGATCACCATCATCACTGTCATTTATTGACTGCCAGATAAATACTTTGCAGAGCATGGTGTAAACTGCTTCTCTGGGAAATCTAGCTCCACATATAAATACATCTTTCTTTTCTAAAGTGACACTCTACTATGTGCTACTAAGCAACAGCTCTCTCTGTGACAGATCTAGTGTTCTTTTACTTTTTTCACGGGTCATGTAACCAAGACTTGGGACAAACTTTTATGCTTTTTGATTGAAAGATGCTTTTAAGGACACAGAATTTGAGATTCCAGAAACTGAAAAAAATCACCTAGTCAACAAAAAGTAATACATTTCCTAACTTTTAAGTAGAAAAGTGTGGGCAAAGTAACAGGGAGACAATGCAAAACTCAGTTATCATTCTGAGTATGGTGTGAACTTACTAAACCTATTTTCCATATTGTGACCTTGCATGTGCTCTATGTCAATATCACCTGTTCCCTCCAGGGAGTGCACAAATAGCACTGTTGTTTTGTTGCTTGGCAAGATTTATTCCTTCCTGTGCTAGTTAGCAATGTACAACCAGACTCTGCTATATTGGTTCTGGTGTTTCTGAAGTTGACCTCGAAAAATTACTTTTATTTATATTCAATTGTTATGATGATTACCATAGAATCAATACAGATCTAACTATGTGAACTCTATTCATTCTCTCAACTGGAGTCTTTAACTAAAATAATAATAGAAAATAAAAATAAAGCAGAAAAAAACTTCCAGAAACATTTTGCTGAAGAAAACAAGGAGGAGTCAGCCAGTCAGTGGACTTAATGAAGAAATATAACCTAAGCAGATTTGAATATTTGAAAAGGGACGTTAAATAAAACTTGTGGATGTGTGCACCACAACAAAGTAATAGATAGGCCAGGTCAATTTGCACTGAATATCAGCTTAAGTAAGTATCTAAAAACTTCAAATAAAAATAGATCTGACACTCTCTGGAGGAAAATGAAATTATCTTAAGTTTAAAATCCATAGCTAAGAATAAGAGAATCTGTACTGTCTTCTATTGACCATGCTTTCGTGTAATTTCAAGTTCTCTGAATACAAAAGTTATCGTTTGGTCTATATTTCACATGTTTATGTGGGTATGGGATATTTGAACTTTTGATAATTTCCCGGAGAATATAATGTATATTTTATGCACTAATAGATAAGTTATTTGATTCTATTAATTTTTATAAATCTCTCATTCCAATCACCCTTGAATTCCATAATGCCATATCGTTCTAGTTTTTATCTACTGTGTTAATATTTCTTCTTTATCTCTTTCATTTGTTCCTCCTCCAGTTTCTGTTCCCATCCCTACATTAAATACTTACATAAACTTGGTTAAGTGTGGCAGGTATGATTGGGACTCCACATCCCCTCAGCATTCAGGGTATCTCTCCATGCCTGCAGCTTTATTTGGCAGTACCTGCAACACTAGGCCTGAGGACTGTCTCTGGCCACAGGGATATTCTCCAGCAGCCACATGAGGCATGTCAGAGGAGTCAATCAATGTTCTTGGAAGCAGTCCTCAACAAATGACAGGTTGCTGTGGTGGATACATAACCCACCTTCTTTGTCCTTTGGGAGGATAGGGGCAGGGTGTACCAATTCTGAGGCATATGATAGTCTATCCTGGTAATATGTTATTATATTGACTTCTTTTCCTTTCTTCCTCTGTCTCACCTCTTTACCAGTGCTTCATGAGATTACTTTCCAATAAACTATTTGCATTCAAATATATTTACTCAGCCTCTGCTTCTTGAGTTACCCCAACCAAGACTATACAATTTGGCTTCCTTAATGTTCAATTTACTTACCACAGAAAAGAAAAGAAATGATCAAACTGCAGGATTTATGTGAGCATAATGAAATAAATTATGTGAAGCATTTTGTAGAATAACTATTTTGAGCACAAAAAATATTATTTCCTTTCTTTTCTCTCACCATAAATAATATCTGCCTATTTCAAATCATATAGGTTTCAATTCAAATAGAAATTCAAATCAAATCAAATTCAAATACAAATGATTGCATTTTCATTGTTTCTCCCATGCTGGAAAATTCTCAGAAAGCATAGGCTGGTAGACTACTAACCAGATGTGGCCTACACACATGGTCAATTTGGTTGTCATGGTAAAGGTTAGCCTAGAATTATAAGCTATAATTTTGTACTAACATTTAAGATAAGTAAATTTTATGTTTCAAAACCCAGATTCCTGGCTTAGCTTGAAAAACAAACAAATAATGAAAAATATAGAGAAATTTGAGGCTGAGTTATATATTGACAGAGTAAATTAGCATTAACAGATAATTACCCACTTTGGATGGAGCATGTGTTTCACTATTATGTCTTTAGCAAAGATTGTATATCAACTGTTACTTATAGTAACATTTACATTATTTTCCTTAAGAAAAGTAAGGAATAAAGTGAAATGTTTCCAGTCATTGTGTCTGTATCCAAAGAGAGAAAGTAAAGAAAAATAGACTGATAATGTTATTTTTCAAACAAATGTGTTAAGTTTGTTGATTTATGAAAGTTAAAGTTAATTTTATGTTTCTAATTTGCCAACTATATCCTACCTCCTTCAGTTACGCTTGCAGGTTTATGAACCAAAGTCTGGAGAGGGAAACTTCAGACCTCCTCAGCCTCGTATTAAGAGATTCCACATTTAGAAATCTGCATGTCATCTTAATCCACTGGTCTTAACTAGCTTTTCCACAATTAGAAAAGTATAATTGTACACCCTTCTTTTGTAAATATACTTCTCAAAAGTGATGATATAGCTTATTTATATACATTTTCCTCCATCACAGTCTTTTTTTCAAGCTTATAATCAACTAATCCAGTCCTAGCACATAAAGTTTTATGGTGTTTCCTCCCTTTTGTACTTGTGTTCACTATATTATTTAAGATTAGTTAACACTAGTTAAGAGTTTGAAGCATTGTAAACATGAGATCCCTAAAACACAGTAGCTTAAAGATGCTAAAATCTATTTCTCCCATGTACGAGTCTCAAAGTAAGTAGTCTGAATAGGCTGGGCATCATTACATTGTCACTCAATGATGCAGTTCCTTCTGTGTTTTTCCTCTACTATTTTCTAAGGTTTTTGTTTTCATCTTCATGGTCACATCAGAGTTTCCAACATCTAAATTACTGGAAGAGAAAAGAATATAGAGGGACCCACACCCAGTGGTGGGTTAATGCTGAGAGTGACTTATTTCACTTCTGTTTATATTTCATTGACAGAAGTTAGTAATGTTACTGCACCTACTTAAAAGAAGGACTTAAAATGTTCTTTCAGTATGGGTGTCTATATGGTCAGCTACAGTTCTTTCCTATAGAGAAGGAGTGGAATGATTTTGATGTCAGCCTAGTGCTCTCTATGACTGTCACATTATTTCTCATACCAGGTGTGTTCTTCCTGTTCCTTTCTTTCTCTAACTCCAACCTATTTTTCATGATCCAATTTAAATAATACCTGCCTCTTAAGTCTCCCTAGTTGGATTTTCTTGCATTTCTTTTGGCCTTAGATTGTGATTATTTCCCCCACCATCTGATAAATAAATGTGTTGAGAACTTACAATGTGCCCAGATATGGCAATTCCTGAAAATAAAAGATAAGTCAGAGATTCAAGGTTTAATATCAGGAGATTACAATTGTATCTACACATTTGAAATTGTTATAGTTTTTCATTATCTTCTCATGGGTTCATGACCTTCTTCAACAAATCCAGTACTTTGCTTTTAAAGAAGGTAAAATACTACCTGTTATATGATTTTACCCTCATCTGGCACAAGGTCTTACAGTATAGCTAAATATTTTTATTTAAATATAGATTTGAATAATCCCCTCCCTTAATTCTACTGTGTATCTTTAACCACCTTTTTACAGTGGGATCTTAGGTAAAATATGTGAAAGTATATTTGTAATTTAAGTGTTTTGACATGCTTTATTAAACTGTATATTAAAGACACTTTATTTGGTGGTAGTTTAGTCTGGGAATCAGATTATGAGAGATTTCACAAGGTTATTCCTAGATTGATGTTTTTGCAATTTTTAGTATGTTAATTTTGTTATTCTTTTTGTATTTTTTAATGTTTATTTTTGAGAGAAAGAGAGAGAGAGACAGAACACAAGTCAGGGAGGGTCAGAGAAAGAGGGAGATGCAAAATCCGAAGCTAGTTCCAGGCTACGAGTTGTCAGCACAGAGCCCGATGTGGGACTTGAACTCACAAACTGCAAGATCATGACATGAGCTGAAGTCAGATGCCTAACCAACTGAGCCACCCAGGTGCCCCTTTTAATTTTTTTAAGGTTTATTTATTTATTTTGAGAGACAAGAGAGACAATACACATGCTTGGGTGAGGGTAGCGAGAGAGAGAGAGAGAGAGAGAGAGAGAGAGTGTGAGGGAGAGTGAGGGGAGGGAGAGAATCCCAAGCAGGCTCTGTCCTGTCAGTACAGATTCTAACGTGGAGCTTGATCTCACACACCATGCGATCATGACCTGAACTGAAACCAAGAGCTGGACACCTAACTCAGTGAACCACCCTCCTGCCCATTTGTATTTTTTAAGAGAAATAATTTGTTTTTATTTGTAGCAAAGACAGCAATATTCCTTTACCTTCTAAACCCTTAATAAAATGCCTCCAAAAACAATTATTAAAATTAAAAATTTTTTAAAGTGTTTATTTACTTATTTGGAGAGAGACAAAGAGCATGATTGAAAGAGGGACAGAGAGAGAGACACAGAAATCGAAACAGGCTCCAGGCACTGAGCTGTCAGCACAGAGCCCAACACTGAACCTGAACCCACAGACTGTAAGATCATGACTTGAGCCAAAGTTGAATGATCAACCAACTGAGCCACCCCTCAACTTTTAGGATTTTATAGCTAGTGAAGTTGTTGGTGTTTCTTGAAGCTGTAGTAGTTTAGGGCTACACCTCTTTGTTCCTTAAATTATGAAGGGTTTAAAGAATGTCCTTAAATCATAAACACAAAGGGACTAAACTTTTACAATTTAAGGATGCTGATTACAAGAATAAACAAGACAAATAAAAAGTCAAAAAATAAATGTAAAATATTTGTGGTAGGAATTCTGAGTAACTATAGACAATGTTGGTATCCTATTAAATACCTCCTCAAAATTTCATCCTCTGATGATAAAAAAAATGACCTCACACCTATGAAAATTTTATAGAAAAACCACATCATAAGCACTATTTGAAGACAGAATTCTGAGGTTGAAAAAAACAATTCTGTGCAAAAGGGATATATTTGGGCAAGGTTAAAGAGGAAAAATCATTTAAAAATGCCAGAATATCATAAAATTTAAAAAAACAACAGAAAAACCCTAAAGCCTTTAGTAAACTAATACAGGAAATCAGGAAACAAATTTGCTTACATATCAACTTAAGGAAATTGTTTCTATAAAAGATGTTAAAAATAAGGGGTCTGTGAAACTAAAGAAAACTATTTTAATGCTTTAAAAAGCAATATATAGTGAAAAAGCATTTGAGATATGAAAAACTAATAAGAAAACTGAAGTAAATGTTAGAATTAGACAAAAAATAAAGAAATAGAAGAAATGCAAACTTATAAATAATTATTCTATTATAAGTTGCCCAAAGGAGAATAAATCCAAATAAAAATTTAATAAAGAATATTGTATAAAACCAGGAAAACAACCAAGAGAATAAAAATGACATAAAGAAGTAAAGAGTCAGAAACTAGTGAACGTGAACGTCAGAGAAAGAAGAAATATGACTTATTAGAGTGTCTGAACATCTTACTAGTTGACTGAAAACACTATCTGAGAATAATAGACTCTGAGACATATTCTAGTGAACCTATTAAATATCAAAGACAAAGATTAAATCCTCAAAGTTTCCAGAAAAAATCAAATCAAATAACTTATAAAATAATTAGCTTAACAACGTACTGTTTATAAGTGACATATAAAAGCAAAACAACAATGAAGCACAATTTTTTAAACATTCAGTGAGAGTATGCACCAAGAACGCTATTATGTATATAAATGAAATTAGAAATAAAAGAGCAAACACTACAACTCATGCTATGGAAATACATAGGATCATGGAAGACTACTATGGACAATTATATGCCCATAAATTAGACAACCTAGAAGAAATGATAAATTCCTAGAAACATACAATCTATAAAGATTAAATCATGATGAAACAGAAAATCTGAGCAGACTGACTATTATTAAGGAGATTGAATCAGTAATGAAAAACCTGCCAGCAACCCAAAGTCTAGGAATAGATGGCTTTAGTGGTAAATTTTACCAAATATAATAAAAAGAAATTAAAAATATTCATGAGAATATGTTATTTAGATTTTGCTTTTTAATAAATCACCTCCAAATCACATTTATTTGGCTCACGATTCCATGGTTCAACATTGTAGGTCGGATTCAGCTAGCAGTCCTTATGCTGTTGGCTGGGCACAGTTTTGTATAATCACTTTCTGATAATCAGGTGGCTGCTCCTCTGGTTGGTGGTGGATTCCTAAAATTGGACAGTTTGTGTCTTATCCATGTGAGTTTTAATTTTCCAGCATGTTGGCTCAGGCTTGGTCATATTGTAGTAGTAGAATTCAAAGACACAGAATAGAATCATAAAAAAAAAAAAAAAAGCCCCTTTCTCCCCTAACTCAGAGTTAGCACACTGTCATCGATGCCACATTCTGTTTCCAAAAGCAAATCATGAAACTAATCCAGATTCTGGGTGCGGAAGGCATCCACCTTCTGATGGAAGGATCTCTGGAATCACATTACAATTGTCATGGGCATAGGGAGGAGTGGGAAAAGATACAGCTATGTTTTCATGCTATTAGATTGGACAGTAAAACAATATTTTTAGAACTCAATATTTTAGTGCTATATCTTCTTATTCATGCATTTATTCACCAAATATTAGTGATTCTTTATTACATTCTAAACACTATTCTTACCTAGTAAAAGGACTGTAAGTAAACTACAAACATTTGCTGTCAAAGCTATAAATAATAAAGGAAAATTCAGACAAATTTGCTTAACTAGAATTTTAAATATCTATATTATACAGCTTATGATGCTTTGAGGGAGATCCCCGGCTCCTGATATTCATTCCCTTGTTTAGTGTCTTCTCTGGTACTGTGAGCTGGCCCTAGTGACTTGCTAAATGACAAAGGAATTGTAAATGACAAAGATAATGTCATGTCACCTTTGAGACTGGGTTACAAAAGACTCTGGCTTTGCCTTGCCTGCCATCTCTTGCTCTCTCACTTGCACACTCAAAGGGAAGCCATCACCAAGTGAGATACCCCATGGAGAGAGCCACATGGCATAGAACTGCAAGTCATAAATGGCTTCTAGTCAGCAGCCAGTGGAAAATGGAAGCCCTCAATCCAACAACGTGGATAGAACTGAATCTTGCTAACAACCTTGCAAAAGAGCATAGAAGTGGGTCCTCTCTGAGTTTTTCCTGAAAATAAAATTGTGATCCTAGCCATCACCTTAATTTGAGCCTTGTATGAGAACCTGAATCAGAGGGGCCAACAGAACTGTGTCCAGAATCCTTCGACATAGAAACTAAGAGAAAATTACTCTTCTTGTTTATTTGTTTTAAGCTACTAAGTTCTGAAGTAATATATTACACACAATTGGATAAACTAATACAACATCTGTAAGGTATAACACATTATAAAAATGCAAGATGCAAAACACCATAACACTTTTTAAAACATGAACTGACCAGAATTAAATATTTGCGACACATATAACAAAAAAGTATTCACATGTATAATAACACATTTTTGAATACTTGATAATTAATTCTTAAGGGATAATTAACAAAAGATGAACAAACTGACAAAAAAGTATAAGAAGAAATGTACACTAAAGATAATCAATAAAAAGATAAAGTCCAGTGCTAGAGAACTGGACTTACACCATTCATCACTCATTGCTCATGAGAATATAAATAGTAATATCCTTTTGGAAGGTGATTTAGTCATATCTGTGTCATCCCTGATTTACAATGCTGATTCTAAAACTGTAACTATAAAATACTGTGGAAGTTTATATATAAATGAGTGTTCAGAACAGAATTATTTGGATAACAAAAATATAGATAGCAGCTTAATTGTCCATCCATTGAGAAATGGTTTTACATAAGTAAGGGCATATTTATGCAGTGGAATATTCTGTCACTATTATAACTCTGTCAAATACTGAGTTATAATGTGGATAGGGTATTATGTGAAAACAATCAGTTCCAGATCTTTAATTCAAGGTAGTATGTGATGTGTCACAAGAGGAACAAAATGCTACAAAAATAAGTATTGCTAGTTGGAATACATTTTTTTCTTGGGCATTTAGATAACACTGCAACTATAACATTTTTTTTCTGCCCTCTGAAACTCTTTATTATCTCCATGGAGCAGGAGGACAGAAATGTTAGGTGGAAAAGTATTTCATAGAATGATAATGATAATCTTATATCTTAACATGAATTTCTAAATATATTTTAAAAACCTTATTGAAAGCAATTCACAATAACATATGAACACCTTTTAAACAAAATTATTACTATATAATAACCTTCTGATGAGATAAATTTTCTGTTATTTTATAAGTGGATAATTCTATACATGTAGTGACATCGAAAACCCCTGTAAGAAACAGGCAAAGGATTTTTCATTTTGTCAAAAGTAATTCTCTTCATTTATATTGGAAGAATATCATCGTTTTCTCAAGAGAATTAGAAAGATTTCCCACAAAGCTTGTGCCTTCTCTGTGTTCATTTACTTTCTAACTGAGGAACATAGAGAATGGAAAATTAAGGTCTTATCTATGAACGTTAACAAAATGGTTACTAAATAGTTACGGCCATCTATCTAACACTAATTTTAACCATATGGAAAGAATAAAATGGACCATTTAAGTAATTATATGTGTAATTCATTCTCATCTTACCTCAATTAAAGTGAGTGACTGGAATTAGTCTGACAGCAGGTAATACAAAAATAATTTCTGTCTATGAAACAGATTTTGTAACTTTTTTCTTCAGAAATAGGTTTACCACTTTAATTACACTTTGCTGATGGATATTTTAAAATTAATTTCAATCTTCCAAATATCTGTCAGCTTATAGAAGGAAACTGAAGGTCAAAAGTTCATATGATATGGCCATTTTTAAATAGTAATAATTTTTAATTTTCTCACATAACAATGAAATTGGATGAATCATGTATAGGAAAGTTGAGTCACCTTAGTCATGTATTTATCTTATAAGATGCACCTTTTTTTCTTTTAATAAGATGCACTTTAAAGCAATGTGGAAAGGTGCTAACCCTTTCCCACTCAAGGGATATACTGAAGAGGATGACTGGCAGATTTGAGGATGAGTAGAAGACAATATGGATGAAGTGGTACAATGTGGAGACCAAGAGAGATGAGGTAAGATGGATTCAGATCATAAATCACATTAGCGATCTTGGACTTTTCCTTTGAGTGACATGGGAAGCCACTGAAGGGTTCTGCACAGAAGAATAACACAATCTGGCTTATACTGGGCTCTCTCTGGAGTTTGTGCTGTGAGAAGCTGTGTAGCAAGAACAGAAGCAGGAAGACCAGGTAAGGGGTGTGAGAAATAGAAAATATATTTTGTCTTTGCCTGTGATTCCACACAGTGTTCCTAAAATCTTTGTAATTTCCTGAGTGATAAGAGGGCTAGAGGCATCTTTTGTTTTAAAGAGGTGACTCTGGATGGATAATCACCAGAGAGACTAAACCGTGATTAGAACCTTGGAATTTTCAACTCCACTCCTCTATTCTCCAGAAAGGGAAGAGGTGCTGGAAATGTAGTTAATAACTGATCATGCCTATATGAGGAAGCCACCATGAAATCCCTATAGTGAGGGGTTCAGAGACTACAGGTGGGCAAACACACTCACACCAGCAAATGACCCACCAAACTCCACAGGGTCAGAGGCTCCCCCACTTAGACCCTACCAGACCTTACCTTATGTATCACTTTATCTGGATGTTCATTTGTATCTTTTATCATATTCTTTAATAAATTGGTAAATGTAAGTAAGTGTTTCCCTGAGTTCTCTGAGCTACTTGAGCAAAGTAATTGAACCTGAGGAAAGGGTTATTGATAGAAGTACAGGTGACAACCCGGGTTTGCAACTGGCATCAAAAGTAGGGGTGGGGTGTCATCAACAGACCCCTTGACCTCTTGGGACCAAGATTGACCCCTGAACTCAGGAATGAACTTCTGAACTCAGGGAACATCTAGAAGCTTCTGCCTGTCAATTTTATCTTTTAGAAAAGAATTGTTGGAACAGGAAAATAAATATTTGAGGACCCAACACCTGCACAGATGAATCAGAAAGTTCTAGACAGTTACCTCAGTTTCCTTATAATGTTAAAAACCCCTGTGAATGTCTCTCTTAGGCCTCAATAAAAGGAGCCTACTTATCCCTGTTGGGAAGTCACAGCTTTGAAACCTATTCGCAGTGATCTCCTATTTGCTGCAAATAAAGATGACTTTGTGAAGTAACTCCACTTGGTGTAGTCTCTGTCCTTAACTCTCTAGGAAGACCTACTTTGGTGTAGTGACAGTTGGGGAAAGCCTTGAGAGGCTGAGTCCTGGTGGGATCTGATACCATATCTGCACAGTATCTGTATTGAGTTATATTGTAGAATGCTCACCTGGTGCCTGAGACTTGCTTATTGTTGTGGGGAAAAATCCACACACGTTTGGTGACCAGAAATGTCAGAAGTGTTCCATGTGAGGGTAAAGGAACCCTCACAAGATAAAGAAACACAGTAGAGAAGAACTGTTTTGTTCTTCTTTTTCCTATACAGAAAGAGAAACACTGAATTTTTCCACTTAAGAGGCTATTGTATGAACCCAGGCAAAAAGAGAAATGGCAGATTAGGTCTGGGTAGTAGCAGTTAAATTTGGAGAGACAGTAACATTTTATATATATTTTCAAAGTAGGTTATCCAGATTGCTGACAGATTGAGTATGGCATTGTCCCTTATTATCGAATTCACACTTGTTCGATAGGAGAAAGGAGAAAATATTAGGATCCACAGTTGCAAGGACATTAGCAGGCAGACAGCGACAATAAGAGTAAAGTTAGCCTTAACAATGAATATAGGCAAGCATATGCAATTCTAGGATGTTTCAAATTTGGGAAAATTTTAAGACTAGGATTTCAGATGGATGCTATGGGTCACTGAAACTAAAACAATGAGACTACACAAATATAATAGGGCATGGAAAAAGGAAAAGCTCTCAAAAAAAGCAGAGTAAAAAAATATTTGTAACCGCAGAAAGATAATATAAAGGCTCCAGCAGCATCAGAGAGTAGATTAAGGAGGCATATGATCAGTATCATGGTGACTAGCAAGATGACTATAGGTATGTGTATGATGCAAAAACCTAGTTAGTTTTTCAAGGTGAATTTGAAATAATAAAACTCACCGTTAATATCCCCACTCAACAAAGAATGAAATACTTACCAGTATGACAACTTTAGGAATTAAGCAGTGAGGTAAGGAAAAAGCTACTAAGATTGGAGTATGTTGGGGATATGTAACAAAGACAAAGGCAATGGTTCCATGAATTTGTAAAAGTATGCAGAAACCAGGAAAGAGGCACAGATCCTGGGAAAATGAAATTATGATTCTAGAGGTCTTTGATTTTATGAAACTTAACAGACTGGACCACGGAAATAAAGGTTGGGACAGAACTTAGGTAAGGGCAAGTAGCTACTTTATGATGGTGTGGGAAATATAGGGGCAGAGACTCTGGTGGTATAGTTTTCCATGCACGTGTAGATAAAATATCCAGCTAATTAAACTTCTGAAAAAAATAAGTAAAAGGAATATAGAAAGTGTTACTCTCATATCACTTACAAACAAGTACACCTGAAGTTACGTATAGAGGGTAGCAAAATCACTTGTTTATTTACTTCTAAAATGAAAATAAAATAGTGTTAGAGAATCTATACATCTAGGAAATCTGGAACTGAATTCACAAAAAATAGTCTACTTTTTCACTCATTTTTATTTTGTTATGTAGAAAAATACTTTGTAAAAACAAAATTGTAAATGAACTATATAAAGAAATAGTAGTATTCTGGTTGAAGCAGGCATATAGGAAGATGAGAGTCATATCTCCTCTGTCTTCTTTTTTTCCTTGTGGTGACTGGAGGCTACTCAGTGGGCCCTCAGAATGGCTAGAATATACATTAAAAGCACCATATGAAGTCATGATGGTAATGTACTGATATTGTTTGAATAAAGTTTTATTCATAAATATTTAAATATTTTAGTTGCAGGAAGAACATGAAGTAAACATTAGATTTATTTCTGCTATGGACCATGAGCCCACATTAAAGTAGGTAATAGTTTAGCCATCATCAACATTATCCTGTTATGTCCCTGTTTCTTTGAGCACTGGATATAGTTGTTCTGCATTTAAGAATCTAAGAATCCCTTGTATTAAAATTAGACATATTTAGACACCAGAGTCTTCAGAGTGGGGTAGTATTAGAGGGACAAAGCAATTAAACCAATAGAGATCCAATTCCATCTACAACATAAGTTTATTGAGTTAAATACTAAGTGGCATCTCACACACTGTTTGAATCAATTTTTTGTCCAACGTTCATATTCTCTCCTTTTCAAGCACAGGTTAAACTTGTATTAATAGAATGATCTTACAAGACAAGTATTCTGTAGATGAACTCTTTAATTTAGGTAATGATACTTCTACATTAAAAAGTAAATGAAAAAAATACCTGCCTATTTTAATCATATGTTCTGTCTCTATACCTTTAATATGGTGGTTTGAAACTGATTAATAAAATGTTAGAACTCATTAAACATGCATGTATTGCCTGTGTGATATAGTGTGAGTGTGTGCACATGCCTGTGTGTGTGTCTACACGTTTACTTTGAAGTCTTAGTGAACTAGACGTTTTTGACAAAAGAACCAAAGATCGAAGTAGGCAGAACATAGGTTAAGTGAATAGAAATTCATAAACTTGCAAATGAGGACAATGCTGGTATCTGAATTAATAGGGAAAAAAAAAGGAACAGCCTATTTTAATTATCACCTCTCCAGTATAGTCTTCATTTACAGATTCATTTTAATAACTCAATATATTTAAAACAAGACTTTACATAAATAAGCAGTAAAAAGGAAGAACAGTAAGCACAAGTATCTTAACATAAAAAAGTTAGGTCAAGGTGTAGCCCATGAGGTGGGAAGTAATGGGCTACATTTTCTGCATCAGAACACTTCTACACAAAAATTCTTATGAAATCTTTTGCCTTCTTATTTTTCTTTCCTTTCATGAAATCTGCTCATTTCAATAACTATTTCTACCATTTAAAAAATTTCCTCTACACTTTCCTTCATCTTTACCTCTTGTTGCCTTGTTGGTATATTTTATTTCCTAGATTACCTTCTTTTAACTGTTCTATTGTTTAAGAAAAGCCTGAGTCAACATATCACAAAATATACTTTTCTATCTCTAGTTCATCCTTATGTCTTTTATTTTATTTTTTCAATTTATACAATAATACACTAGCTTTATTTTTAGTTTGAGCCTCAACACCTTCAAGTTTGTAAGCAGTCAGAATTGTTAGTTCAGCTAAGAGCTGTTAACAGCTCAGCACTTGTTGAAACAACACTTTAAAAAAAAAACTTCAATTATGATGAGCAGAACACAGTTTGAATATACTGTTTTACCTTCTGTGAAATCTCATCTTGAAATAATAGGTTTTCAGTTTAATATTCACAAGACTCAAGTACATTTTTTATAAACTGAAGTAAATTTTTGTTAATTATTTAACCTTTAGAAAAATGTATATGCACAACAATCTTCTTTTAAAAATTTAACACTGAAAGGCTTATAACATCAATTTAAGCACAAATTGCTTCAGGATTCAAGTTCAAGCACAATGGCTTTAATTCTCTATTATTCCTGGGAGACAACTTATCTAGTGTTTGATCTGCTCACTGAAAGTATAGTTTTCACAGAATAAAGGAACCCCAGCCCACACAGGGTCCTGAGGGTAGCTGAAGCATTCCACATGCCCCAGAGAGTTCATGCAACTTAGGCCAGGATGTCTCCCTTTCCTGACACCCAAGTTCCACACTCCTATGTGAAAATAAATAAAGGAAACCTCATTTAAAATGGAGTTGGTAAGCCCCAAAGGGAAGTTCTCACATACATCCCACTCATTGCAGCTCACATAACCAGCAGGAAAACAGAAGAATGGGTACTTTTGAGAAGGTGGATACTTATCATATGGGAATTTATCTCCTGCCTTTAAGGAAGGAAGATCCCTCCTTGCTCCAACAACACACTAACCACAGCCTGAAGCCAATGAGGAACTTTCACAGCATCAAACTTTTGTTCTTTTTCAATAAACTTTGTTTAGAATAACTCTACCCAATTTCCCCTTGATAAAACAGTTATTTCGTCTCTCCAGACCTCCCTGTGGTTCACCATAGCTTTCTTGGCCTGATTGCAATTCCTCTGCTCTTCCCAAATAAAGTAGGGTTTTTTTCCCCCTTAAATAAAATCACTCTTTGCTCTGTTTAAAGTTAACACTTGTCTCATATTCTCATTAACAACTGCTTTTGATCTTCCAAGCCATTCTCCTACTAGTCTGCTCTCTAACAAACCTTTTCACTGTGCCTTTATTCCAAGGTATATATATTTTCTATCTCTTCAAATGTTTACCTGAACAGTCCCTTAATCTTTTTGCCTTACTGAACAAAAATTCAGGTTTTAAAGGAATTATTACTTTCTTTCCCACACTTCTATATAGTTGATGCTCACTGTCCTTCTTATATTCAAATACCCCTTTTGTCCTCTGAAACATCATTTTGCTTTGACACCAACTCCATTCATGTTACAACACTTCTTGTAACCACAAACAATAAGTGTTCCAATCATAGCCTCTCACTTACTGAAGACTTTGAAACTGGCTCATGTGCTTCCAGACCAGGTCTTCTATCTTCTACTTTCTTGGTGAAAGTATTCTTAATGTATAACCCACTCAGAATTTGTTTGAATTCCCCTCCATCCCCCCTTGTTTTTGGTAGTTTTGAATTTAAACTACCTTTACCTACAATTCACTTATCCATTCACTCTAGAGGTCATATCCAGGATGTGTCATCAGCGATAGCTGTTCCAAATATGTGATCTCAAATTTAAACATCTCTTCCTTTTTTATGCAATTTACAATTCTTCCAACCCAGTAATATCATATTCCTTTCCCTCATTTTTTTAACCTGCCCAGTTACAACTCACTGTTATAGAGATGACAATTCTCCTTCATATGGATCATTATTTTTTTTATTTTATTTTATTTTATTTTTTAAATTTTTTTTAATGTTTTACTTATTTCTAGGAGAGAGAGAGAGACAGCATGAGCAGGGGAGGGTCAGAGAGAGAGGGAGTCACAGACTGAAACAGGCTCCAGGCTCTGAGCTGGCAGTCAGCACAGGGCCCAATGCGGGCTTGAACCCACGAACCCCGAAATCATGACCTAAGCGAAAGTCGGACGCTTAACCGACTAAGCCACCCAGGCGCCCCTCATATGGATCATTAGATGCAATGCAGTCCAAATCAAAATTCCATTTTTCTTTCTTTTTTTTGTTAGAATTGGACAGCATTGACTGCTTCTATAATTTGTATGTAAATAAAAAGATAAATACAACATAAATGTAATATTTAAAACAGTGGAGTAGCAGCACAAAAATAAACACAGTAGACAAATAATCAAACCAAATTGAAAATCTGAAAATAGATTAATGAATATAAACATATTATTTATAGTAAAATGGCACTACAGAGCAATTGGCAAAGCACACACATTTTAATAAATGTAGTTGAAATCCATATAGAAAAACATAGACTCCACTTTCATTCTATGCCTCTAGATAAGTAAACTATCGAGAGGCATATGGAAATGTAAAATATATATATATATATAGACACCTGGGTGCCTCTTGATTTCAGCTCAGATCATGATGCTCGGGTCATGGGATAAGCCCCATGTCAGGCTTTGTGCTAAGCTTGAGCTTGGAGTCTTCTTAAGATTCTCTCTCTCTCTCTCTCTCTCTCTCTGCCCCTATCCCCAGCTTGCACTCTCTCTGTCTAAAAATGAAAAGAAAAAAATATATGTATATAAGAGAAAGGAACTTACTCAACTATTTAGGAAATGTTACCTCTTCAAATATTTGTGCTGCCCCATCGTTTCTCCCATATGCTTTCTTTTTGTCCTCTCTTCTCCAGTTACATATGTTTGACATTTGATCTTGATTCACAGATCTCATTTTTTTCTTTTCCTTCCTTCCCTCCCTCCCTCCTTCCTTCCTTCCTTCCTTCCTCTTCTCTTCTCTTCTCTTCTCTTCTCTTCTCTTCTCTTCTCTTCTCTTCTCTTCTCTTTTCTCCATTCCTCTCCTCTCCTCTCCCTTTTTATTTTTCACTTTTTCTGTTCTTTCCAGTCTTCTGATAAAACCATAAAAATACCTTCATTTCTGTTACTGCAATTTGTCTACTTCCATTGGGCTAATTTTTATTGTTTCTCTTTTTCCTGAAAATTCCATTTGTTGATGTATTTTTTCATGGCTTTTCCACTATATCCTTTAACATAGTTTTCATATTAAAAAAAAGATCCCTGAATGATTATTCTAACATATGTGAGCTCTCTCAGTCTGATCCTTTTGAGTATTTTAATCTCTTAATACTCTGTCAATTTTTTTTTTGCCTCTTCTATTTTTTGCAGGTTTTATTCCTTAAATCAACATTAGTGAATGTATGAAAAGGGACTATACTGGCTATTGAGGCAAGTAATTCAGAGAAAGAAATGCCTCTTCTGGCAGGCTAGTTTATATTTTAAACAGGAACAAAATTTTTGTTGCTCTAATGGATTCAGTTCATCATGGCCTTATTTAAGGGCAAAATAGGATTTTAAAAATCCATTCTTTTAGCAGGGCTCAGACTATGTGTGTCCACAGACTTTTATTTTATGTATATATTTTTTATTTTATGTATTTTTCCTTTTTTTGCATACAAAAGTTATCAAGTCCTACTCAACTGAACCCAACTCAGGCATGGAAGTCTCTCTTTGCTCTTCTGTTCCACTCTTAACTGCATAGTGACACTGCTTTATAACAGTTTCCACTCTTGTTTTCCTATAATGTATTATCCATATAACAGAAAGAGTGATACATTTTGCTTATAATATCATGTCTTTCTGCCTGGAATGTTCTTTCTTTCTTTTTTTTTTTTTTTCCAATAGTTTATTGTCCTTTCTTTCATTGTCTATGTAGCTAATTCCCCATCTCCTTCAAGTTTTGGCTTAAATGTTGTATCAATAAGAGCTCACCTTATCATCTATTTAAAATTCCAACTACTCTTATCCCCGTCTCCACTGAAATTGCTCTCCATGTTTTTTTTCTCCCATAACTGTTTTCATCTTCTAACATGCTTATATGTTGCTTATTTATTTTATATGTTGTGTATCTTTCATGTGCTCTCACTGGAACACCTGCTCCATGAAGTAGGTACATTTGTCTCTCTTGTTTACTGATACATTATAAGCATCTAAAAGAGTGTCTTACACATAGTAGACTCTCAATAAATGTTTGTTAAATGAATGAATGAATGAACACATTGTTATATAATGAGGATATATTTGGTAAACAGTATCTCTCTGTGACAAGGTGAAGATTCTGATATTTACAAAATTATTTAGCATACATCATCTTTAAAAGCAAAGGGTTTAAGGCTCAGAGAGGTAAGGGAAAACAGGGAATTATAATTCATAAAAGAACTAAGAAACATTCATGTACCTTTGGGTTCTCAATATTGATTTTCTAAGATTATCTTTTAAATAAAATTGCAAGCTTAGTATCTATCATAATAGTTGAATGCATTAATTTACCACAAATGTATGCATAGTCTATCAAAATAAAGATGCATATATGTATGTATGTGTATATAATATAAAAGTAATAGTGAAATTAATCTTTCAGGAATTAAGATAAAAACCAACAACAAAAAATAATTGTTATTTTGTTACTGTGTCTTCTATTAAATCATCAGAATCTTTGGACAATTTTGCAGTTTTGAAAACTAAAATTTTCTGGTATTTTAGAAGATAATATATATTTTAATTTTTTTAATATTATTTATTTTTGAGAGAGCATGAGTTGGGGAGAGGCAGAGAGAGGGAAACACAGAATCTAAAGCAGGTTCCAAGCTCTGAGCTGTTGGCACAGAATCCAATGCGAAACTCGAACTCATGAACTGCAATATCATGACCAGAGCAGAAGTTGGACATTCCACCGACAGAGCCACCCAGGCACCCTGATAGTTTTTATTTTAAGAATAAGATGCTGGACTTTTAATTCTTTTTGTGATATATTTTAGTATTGGCAACAGTAATGACAGGTAGGCTTTTAAATTGAAAAAAATACCCCACTTCCTTGCTATTTTACATTTAATCTTCATTAATTTATTTTATTTAAATCTCTCCTATCATTTAAAAGTAAATCTATTTATACTGATTCACTTTATTAAAGTCAGATCCCAACTTTTATTTTGTATAAAATTAATCTTACATAAAGCTAAGGAGAAAAATCATAAAATATATGGAAGCCACTCATTTTACTCCATGTTTAGAAATTAGTGCAACAATTTGGCACCTATGTTCTACCACTATTGCCATATAGATGTATAAGAAATAGCATTTTATTCTGAATTGATACAACTGCTTGAAGGCAATATAGCAAAATAAGTAATGTTCATATATATTTTAGAGAATTTGCTGTATCAAAGGTCATAAAATGAGAAGAATCTGACTTTTTATGTATTGTCTGATAGCATAGGTTAAGAGAGTAGAGGTGATTTTATATAAAAAGCTTCTCTCTTTAGAAAATGTTATTTTAAGAGTTTTATGATTTTTCAGTATACAGTTACACACACAATTACACTAGTCACACAATTACACTATAGAAAATTTGTTAGAAAACAAATTAGTGTCTCAGATTCCTGTGTATAAATATACTTTTTTCATGAAACTTAATTGTATGATCTTATTTGTGAAAACTAAAAATAATTGTTTATCATGATACATTTAAACTTCCTCCTTTTTTGCTATTTTAACTAGTTTTAACATTAAAAAAAACAAGCCATGTAATTCATTCATTTGTGCTCCAAGTATCTGTGCTTTTGTTATTTTCATTATCCAGAGCCTGAAATAATTAGAAATAGGCTAAATAATTAAAAAATAATTTGAACAATGGGAATTAACAGGGAGAATGACAGCAAGTTCAAATATTTTAAATTATAATTTGGTAGCTTATATTACTTTTGGATATGACAGAATGTCCTTAATTTAAACAATCAAAATACATTGTGATGGAGTTTGGGCAACCAGTTCAAACCAATTAAAACCAGTCTTTTTTAAAAAAATTGCTAATTGTTATGGTCATCCTCTGGAGAGAGCTGAACACCGAAGTCTACTTTTCATCATGTAATGGAATATTCATGTCTGTTCTTTCCTGCTCCTTCCCACCAGATTCTCATTAACAGCAATGGGGAATAATACCCTTCTTTTATAACGGTTGTACCCAGAAGGATAAACCCAGTTATAATCATATAAGCATCAGGCTATAATTCTACTGCATTAGAGAGAGTAGACTTTTAATACTTTATGCTCATCCTGATTGGAGCTGGAGAGTAAAAAAGTGACACATCAGCTTTAGTCCTTAGTTGTTTCCCTGCCATGCACACTGATTGGGAAAGGAGAATATCCAGTAGTTTCTGATTACAGAATGTAATTAAATTTTTTTGAAATATTACATGACCTACTTTTAGGAAAAAAACAGTACTATTTGTAATTTTTATGGGCTAGGAGTTTTTACAAGATGGATTTCAGTAAAGACAGATGGCTTTTTAACAAGTGCCTCCTACATCAATGCCCTGTGGTATTATAGGAAATAAGTCATGATTAAATTTTGTTTCATTCTTAATGTTCGCAATAAGTGTTAGAATTAGAAATTTGACTACTGGAGATTTTTTAAAAAAATTTCTTAATTAATTGCAGAGTATATAATCAATGGTGGTGACTATTGGGAAAAATATAATTAAAAATAAGACAAAATCTCCTTTCAACCCAGAAAATCTCTCCACAAAGGTAGAAGAGAAAGGAAACAATTTTATTACTGAATAAGCATTTAACCAGCAGGCAATGTGCATCGCAGGCAATCTGCTAAGTGATTGCAAAGATGGAAAGAAACCTCGCCATTTTACTTAGCCATGCCAATACAGCCCATCATATACATGTTCTTAAGTTAAACAATAACTAGTCCTCAAGCAAAAGGACATGGAGCACCATTTGTCACAGACAGTTCATCCTAAATTGACTTGATAATTTCAATGACCATCTGTGTTAGCTAACTGGCTTTATCCAAAAGAAAGTCAACTTGCCCTATGTGTATGACAAGAGGTTATTTTGCAACTTCAAGCAAGGCCTTGCACACCGAGGCTCCTACTTTTCCACAGACACTTGGAGATGGGGCGCTGTGCTCCTTACCAGTACCTTTCAAAAAGAGAATTACTAGGTCTTTGAGAAAAACATCCCTTAAAACTGGGAAACAGTCATATTTAGCTTTTAAAAAGAGTTACATACATTTCAAAGATACAAAGAAAGAGAATGGATAGAAATGGGCAGAAGATATGAACAGACACTTCTCCAAGAGGACATCCAGACAGCCAACAGACACATGAAATGATGCTCAGCATCCCTCCTCATCAGGGAAATACAAATCAAAACCACACTGAGGTACCACCTCACGCCACTCAGAGTGGCTAAAATGAGCAACTCAGAGGACTCTAGATGCTGGCAAGGATGTGAAGAAACGGGCACCCTCCTACACTGTTGGTGTGAATGTAAACTGGTGCAGCCCCTCTGGAAAACAGTGTGGAGGTTCCTCAGGAAACTAACACTAGAACTCCCCTATGACCCAGCAATAGCACTGCTAGGAATTTACCCAAGGGATATAAGAATGCTGATGCATAGGAGCACATGTACCCCAATGTTCATAGCAGCACTGCTAACAATAGCCAAAACATGGAAAGAGCGTTNGAAACAAACTGAGGACTGATGGATGTGGGGGGGAGGGGGGAGATGGGCATGGAGGAGGGCACTTGTGGGGATGAGCACTGGGTGTTATATGGAAACCAACTTGACAATAAACTATTTGTAAAAAATAAAAAAGAATAATACTGTGTCAGGCACTCTACAAGATAATTATTAAAGTAAGATATGATACTTTAAAAAAAACAAAGAACTTACAATCACATATACATACATATATATATATATTTAATATTTACTTATTTTTGAAGGAGACAGACACAGAGTATGAGCAGGGGAAGGGCAGAGAGAGAGGCAGACACAGAATCTGAAGTAGGCTCCAGGCTCTGAGCTGTCCGCACAGAGTCCGACACCGGGCTCAAACTCATGATCCATGAGATCATGACCTGAGCCAAAGTCAGACGACGCTAAACCGACTGAGCCACCCAGGCTCCCCTACAATCACATGTTTTTAAAGTAAGGGCTCTCAGAAAAAGGAAAGTGGGGAAGTCTCTTCCTTTATTTTCAGTAGGGAGAATTAAGCCTCTTGTTTTAACTTATATTTGCCCAATTTATTTAGCCCAATTTTGAAAGATTACTTTCAAAATTAAAGTCCAAATGTAAACACACACATGCAAATATACATGCTAGCAAGCTGATCCTAAGACCACCCTCTTTATTAAGACTGTGTGCAGTGTGCAGTGTGGGTTTAGCATCTAACATTAAACTATCCTCATTTTCCTATTTCAGTTGTACACATTTTTTATTTTATTAGTTTTTAATGTTTATTTATTTTCTTGAGAGAGAGACAGAAACAGCGTGTGAGTTGGGGAGAGGCAGACACAGAACCCTAAGTAGGTCCCAAGCTCTGACCTGTCAGCACAAAGCCAGACATGGGGCTCAAACCCAGGAACTGTGAGATGTTGACCTGATCCAAAGTCTGGTGCCTAACCTACTAAGCCACTCAGGTATCCCTACACATCTTTTATTTTAAAGATGCTTTGGATATCAGTTTTTTTTCTTGAGGCTGCCAACAATGAAGAAGAGCAGATACTCCTGAACCATTCTTTCTTTTGCCTTTATACAACCTTCAATTCTAGGGCATCTAAACACTAAACTCAACCCTCTTGCATCATACCAGGAGGGTAGTTAAAACTTTAACTGCTTCTCAACATTCATTTTAATGCATGCCATTCTAAATGCTTTCAGGAGTTGCAGTATTATTTGGCCCATTATATTATCATTTTAGTTATTCATGCTGCATTTGAATTAATAAATATTTTTATTTAGATTTTTTGCAGGAGTACTTTAATGGAGTTTTCAAAGCCAAAATAGGTTGTATGCAATGATCCTTTTAGTTTTTCCTTGGCACCAATTTCCCATTCCATTGCTTCAGAATAACATAGTCTTTGCATAATGGCTTACTATTGTACCATTTTACTATTTTACAGCTAAGGAATTTAACTTTAGCTCTGTAATTTTGGTTCTGTCACCATTGCAACTGTTTCTTCATCTCCTTGCATTGATTCTGGCAATTCCAATTAAACATGTTTGTTTCATGCAAGACTTCCTTTAAGGAAATCTTTTCAAGTAGTAAATGGCCTTTTTTCTATGAGTAATGAAAAAGATACTATTGCTTACTTCCTCATGATTCTCTCAATCATCTCTCTCTTATTCTTTTTCCCTCTCCCTCTTTGTCTTTCTCTCCTACTCTTTCTCTTTACCTCCCTCCTTCTTCCACCTCCCTCTTGAAATATTTTGTGTGCTTTTTATTTCTGATTTTCTACATTCAATTTCTGATTTTGAAATATTTAAGACATGATTTGTAGTCAAAACATCCCACATTAAAGGAAACACTGTAAAACTAAGATTACTCATCTTAAAACATTGTTTATAATCCTTATGAACTACTTGAGATGCAACATATAATATCACAAAAACATCTAAGAAAAAAATCAGTAATACTATGAATCCCTTTCCAATTATTTTATCCCCCCAATTTCCAAAAGTAACTGCTACAAAGATACTATTTATCATTCTCCTTGAATTTCTTTACATTTTCTTACTTCTTTAAATGATTATCAAAATGTGTGCATATGTACAAAATTTTTCACCCTCTTAATTTATTTCTATCTTTTGATTTTGAAATACTTTATACTTAATATTGTGAGAATTATTCAATTATCAACTTATAAAACAAATGATCTAACATATTTTTTTTGTTGCTCAATGGAAACCTACTAAATAACTATGCTGCATATAATTAGCATTTCAAAAGACACTAGGATCCTTCTGTTGTTTGTTGTTACATGAATGGTACCATTAATATTTTTGTATAATTTTTATATATATCTGTAAGCTTCTTGATATAAAAATCATTAAAATTGAGAATGAAAGTTACATCTTTTTAAATTCTAGAATAGAGGTGAATCTAACTTATTTTTCTGTTATCTTTTTTTTTCCTAATCGACTACTGTTTAGAGTAGTTTTAGGTTCACAGAAAATTGAACAGGAGGTACTGAGATTTTCACATATAGCCCTGTCCCTACTCATTCATAGCCTGTCAGCATAATCAGTGTCCCCTACCAGAGTGGTAGTTATTACATTTGATGAACCTACACTGACACGTTTTTTCAGTCAGACTCCATAGTTTACATTAGGGTTCACTCTTGGTGTACATTCCATGGATTTAGACAAATGTATAATGATAACGATTCACCATTATAATATCATACAGAGTAGTTTCAATGCCCTAAAATATCTCTATGAACTACCTATTCATCCCTATATCCCCCAACACCCGTCACCACTGATATTTTAATTGTCTACATATTTCTGCCTTTTCCAGAATATCACATGGTCAGAATCATACAGTATGTAGCCTTTTCATATTGGCTTCTTTCATATAGTAATACGCATTTAAGTTTCCTCCATTTCTTTTAATAGCCTGACAGTGCTGAATAATATTTGACTGTCTGGAAGTACCAACCAGATTTACTTAAGCCAATTATCTATTAAAGGATATTTTGGATGCTAAAAAGTTTAGGCAAGTTCAAATAAATCTGCTAAAAATCATCTGTGTGCAAGACTTTGTGTGGACATAAGTTTTCAACTCTTTTGAGTAAATAACAAAAAGCATGATTGATGTATCATATAAGAGTATATTTAGTTTTGGGCTCAGCTGTTTCTCAACTGACTCTTGGTTGCAGCTCAGGTCATGATCTCATGGTTCACAAATTTGAACCCAGCCTTGGGCTCTGCAGCTGACAGAGCAGAGTCTGCTTGAGATTCTCTTTTTCCCTCTCTCTCTGCCCCTCCCCTGGTTACGCTGTCTTTGTTTCTCTCAAAATAATTTAATAAATTTTGAAAAAAGATTATATTTAGTTTTGTAAGAAACTATTACTGTCTCTCAAAGTTGTTGTACCATTTTGCATTACCACCAATAATGAAATGAGTATCCCTGGTGCTACAGATGCTCTCCAGCTTTCGATGTTGTCAGTGTTCTGGAATCTGGCCTTTCTAATAAGTGAGTAGTGATATCTCATTTCTATTTTGATGTATATCCCTAATGACATATGATGGGTAGAATGCTTTCAAATGCTTATTTTCTATCTGCATATCTTCTTTCATTATGTGTCTATTAAGGTCTAGGCCCAATTTTTAATTATGTTGTTTTTTATTGTTGAGTTTAAGTATGTATAGATAACAGCCCATTATTAGCTGTGTCTTTTGCACATATTTTCTCCCAGGCAGTGGCTTGTCTTTTCATTCACTTGGCACTGTCTTTAGCAGAGCAGAAGTTTTTAATTTTAACCAAGTCAAAGTGATCAATTACTTCTTTCATTGATCATGACTTTGGTTTGTATCTAAATAACAAAGGTCATCTAGGTTTTCTCCTATGTTATCTTCTAAGAGATTTATAGTTTTGCATATTACAGTTAGGTCTGTGATACACGCTAAGTTAATTTTGTAAAGTAGTATAAATTTTGTGTCTAGATCCAGGCATGTGTGTGGGTTATTTATTTATTTTTTACTTATTTATTTTGCATGTAAATATCTGGTTGTTCTAGCAACATTTATTGAAAAAAATCTTTGCTCCTTTGTATTGCCTTTGCTTCTTTCTCAAAGATTAATTTATTATATTTGCATACTATATTTATATGAGTCTATTTCTGGGCTCTTTGCTTTGTTCCATTGATCTATTTGTCTACTCTTTTGTCAATACCATATTGTCTTGATTTCTATAACTTAACAGTGTGACTTAAAGTTTGGTAATGTCAGTTTCCAACTTTGTTCTTCTCCTTCAATATGGTGCTGGTCATTCTGTATCTTTTGACTCATCATCAGTGAAATACAAATCAAAATTGCAATGAGATATCACACCACACCTGTCAGAATGGGTAAAATCAACAATACTAGAAACAAGAGGTTTCAGTGAGGGTGTGGAGAAATGGGAACCCTCCTGCACTGTTGGTGGAAATGCAAACCGGTGCAGCCACTCTAGAAAACAGTATGGAGGTTCCTTGCCAGAGTCCAGCTCTGGTCAGGTCCAGGGGTCCCTGAAGGATGGATGGTGTCAGCAAGGGAGGGAGTGAGAGTCACGAGATCCTTTCTGATCACCAGGCAGGCATCTCTGTCCTGTCAGTTTTGGTGTCTTTGTTTATAGGTCAAACATTAACATGGCATCAGAAAATGGAATTTTTACAAGGGATAATTCTCTGTGATGTTTTAGAAAGTGTACAGAAACAGGTTTTACAGAAGTATTCTTGCAGAACTACCCCCAATGATGGTGAGAGTGGTGTGTTTCTTAACATAACACACCCTGTTATGTTAAGAAAATAACAGGGTGTTCTTAGTGAAAAACAGGATAACATACATACTTTAATAACGTTAAGATTAAGTCATAGGTTAAGTTGTAGATACTCTTATCCATTCTCATCACAGCTGCCAGTATAAGGGAAGGTATTTGTGGAATGTAGGCCTTAGGGAAGGGACAGCTATACACCACCAGTTAGCAAAGGTATATGTAGTAACTTATGTTCTGCCTTTATCTGTTCCTTCTCTCTAAGTTAGGCTCTTTGTCTCCGGGCAAGACTTGATTTTTCAATTATATGCTTTATGGCACCAGAGAGCCAGCCATACCTTTAAAGGGTTTAGCTCATACCCAATCATAGAATAGCCTCTTTGAGTGCATTTAACTTTGTGTCTCGTTTTTTGTCTATGATTTCTTAAATAGCTGGGGCATGAGAGACATTTTTGGTTAGTTGACTTACACATTGAGCTGTATGAACATCTTGGACTAACGCAACCATACAAACATAATTGTACACATAAAGGTCAGAGTAAGGGTCATTAGCCATTTCATAGCTCAAGGGAAGTATCAAGGGAAACAGGACATGCTGGAGACATGATGTCTGTTCCCATAATCAAAAGAAGAAGTTCCCACAATAAAGTTCCTTCACAAGGTGCAATCATCATACCAGGGCCAGAATAAGGGGACAAGTCACTTCCGATACCAATCAAAAAGATACCTTGGGGGTTGGTGCTCAAGCAGAAATAATTGAGTGGGGATGGATATCAGTCATCATCTGATTGGCAAGAGACCGTGCAAACTTGCCTTAACCTCACAAGGAGCTTTCTCAACTAGTGGGCTCAGAATGGCTCCCAAGATCTCCCACTTTCTTATTTTTTAAAAGAAGGGTGTGTAGCTCAACGTTTACCCTGTGAAAGCTTCAATTAGCTATTTTAAAGAAATAGGGAACAAGGCACAAAATGAGCATCAACAATCCAGCTACCATGCCAACATTTGTCAGGAGTGAAATTAGCCTTTGAGAGCTAAAGAGATTCTGTATCCCTTGCAGAAAGAAGGTTGCAACTTGTGAAGGAGAAACAAAGGTAGAGGAAGCATTAATAGCCTGAATCTGTTCACAAAGGATTTGGACATCAATGCTAAAATTAGGATGATTCCAAATACCAAGTATGTGATTTTGGATATTCTCCCAAGTGTGGATGGTATCCTTATGTTGGAGAGGAGTAACACAGATCCAATTATACTCCTTGTGACATCAAAGGGCCAAAATGAGATTTTAGAAAACTTAATTCATTTCTAATAAACAGTACTGTCTCTTCTAAGGCAATTTTTTGTCAATTATTTCTTGAGTGGCCAATGTAAAAGAGACATTTATAGTTATATAATTGGTTAACGTGTTGGGCTGTATGTACCTCCTGGACAAGTGGAAACAGCCACAGACCCTATGATGGTGATTAGTGCAGTAATGCCTAATATTAGAGCTCCAACGAATCGCCTTGGGTGCATGAGAGCAAAGTTAATCCGTGTGCCCTGAAATCCATAATCATACTAAGGAAGCGTTAGTTTAACAGAATCTTCCATTGACGGTGTCCTACTCTTACAAATGGGGTCTAGATTAGAGGCAATTAATACCAATAGGGCACAAGAGGAAGGTGAGTATAAATAGGAATTTTTTGCTTTCTGGGCAAAGAGTAAGGACAGTTTATCTTATCAGTCTGGTGATTCCTCAAGCTTCTGCCGTGCATAGACCAGCCAGCTTACTGGGTGTGGCTGGAGCAGGGTTGGAGATCTCAGGGGCCAATGTCCTTTTGAGGGTCAATTTAAGCTAGTTGACTGGATCTGGATCATCTTGCCAGGTTGAGGTGTTTTCTGAGTTGGCCTTCTTAACTCCAGAGTGATGGGCCCATGGGGTGATGTCTGAAACTTTAAGAGCTGAATCCGTTGTATGGTTATATATCTGTGAAGTCCACCTCTAATTTTTTGAAAGGGGTGACCCCCATTCTTCAAATAAACTGGATATCCTGGGTTATACGGGATAAGTTTCTAGCAAATGTCAGATCAGGTTTAGGAAGGATATGGTTTGCATATTTAGAGATCCATCCTGTTTTCCTGTTGTTTAATTAATCAAGGGGTCTTATTATCATCCCCACAGAATAACAAGCACAGAAGATTGCTTATACACGAAATACATTAATAATTTTTTTTTCTGAAGGTTACCTAAAGTTGTCTAATTTAGGCAAACAACAAACATTTAAAAACAATCAGAACTGGAATTTAACATCCATAACGGTGTGTTGTTGAAACATAGGTTTTCTCTCTAAAAACCCCCATTTCCAGAGATAGCCAAATCGACACCAATGCATTTGTAGAACGAGTCCAGTCTCAACCCTGGCCTAACTATTTACATAAGCTCAGCAAGAATAGCAAAGCCGTGGTTAAATAACCAGTATTTCCAATGGTGTCCTGTTGCAAAATGAACAGATTCTTATCGAACTTATGCAAACAATTGTAATTGCCATGAAAGAAAGAATACTCACTGGGGGTTTTGAATTTCAGAGGGTTCAGGTAGAGAGAAAAGAGAAATGCCTCAGTTTACAAATGGATACATATCTGTATATCAAATATGTTTTAAGAAAATATTTTCTAAATCTGGATAAGCAAACATTAGAGGACCAGCAATATTTTCAACAAAAGTCACAAAACTATAATCTTCCTCAGTTCATTTATTTTCATGTTCCTAATTCTTGTTCAGTTTGAATGCAGCTTTTTAGCTCTGGGAATTTTTATTCATTTCAGTATTAATCTTAATGATGTCAAATTCCTGTATTTGTCCCAAAAGCCCTTTTTATAAATCTCTTTGAAGAAAAACATGTTTTGTGAGAGAATAAGAACAATGACAAAAATCTCAGAAATGGACATTGTTAAAGATCTGATGAGAGTTCATTATGATGCAATTGATAAAGAAATTCAGTTATTTCTGTAACACATAACAGTTCAAGTAACCAGAATATTAAGTGGTAACCTTATACCAAAACATTAAAACTTTAAGAGTTGCATATATATTTGGGCAGTTGCAGCATTTACCCGTGCAATATAACCTAAGGTTTACCATTGTACAACAGTTCTTTTCCAAGTAACTTAGCATCCTAAAAAAGGGCTTCATTGGTCAAAAGACTTTTTACCATTCAAATCCTGGGAAATTTGTTAAAAAGCCTTAGGAAGTTAAAGAGCACATCCTAAATAAGATTATAGATTATTACAAATCTTAAAACTCTTAAAACTTTATTTATTCAGCCAAGGTGGCAATAAAAGATCCTAAAGCCAAATGTATGGCATTATATAGTTGTTTACAAACCCAGCTCCTTTATCATTGAGAAGTTTTAACTAAACCATCAAGGACCTGATAAAGATGAAACCTAAAGCTTTGGTTTTCTTGGCAGACAAAAGAGAAAACCTTTGTTTACATTGTCTTATCAAGAGCAAGTTAACAATCCAAGAAAACCTTGTCTTTTGAACAGAGAGAAGAGCAGAGTTTTAACCTTATACCAGTGTACTTATAAAATTCCATTCATCTCAACTTTAGTCTATCTTGAGCACACATAAAATTTTTCAAAGATTCCTGTCACAATCCTTCTACAACCTTCCTTTGCCTTCAAACTTTGTCCCAAAGTCATTTTCTCTCTAAGCAACCAGTCTCATTTTGGACAAAATTACTTTCTTACATATCTCCCACTTTCCTACATACAGGGTTGCTTTCCTTATTTTCCATCAGTCTTAAGTACACTTGGCAGAATTTTAACTCTTAGGAACCTTAGTCTCCAATTGAGGACTTAGTAACCAACTGAGAGGTGTTTACACCAGAATTTTTTAGATGATAACTTCAAGAACCATTTAAGCATAAACCATGTTTTTCAATGGGCCCAAATAATCTTAGTTTCTCTGCAATAGGAAGTTGAAAACTCAAACCTATGTTCAGTAATCATGCATTCTATTTGGAAACAGGAGTGGGAGAGGTAGGCAGAAAAGGCAAGGTGACAGCAGGAGGCAGAGAAACAGAATTCCTAGAGGAGTAGACTTCAGGTTTGTTGGTTTGTTTGTTTGTTTGGGGTTTATTTTGTGTGTTTTTTTTTTCATTTATTTTTTGTTTTTTGTTTTGTTAGGCTGTCCATGTCAGTCTGGAGAAGACAAGGAATTTCCCTGAAACAAAAGGAGTTTTGGCAGCTGCTTGGTAATATTCCTTAAAGTCCCCGTCCTGAGGTAGACTAACCACAGTTGGCTCCAGTTATAGCGGTTAACTTGGGAAATGAATGAGAGAGAAGCCCTTACATCTACTAGTCAGAGGAACAGAGAGTTGGCATCCTCTTCAGTCTGATTATCTCAACCAGGCCAATAAGGTCCCCTTCTCTAGGTTTCTCCTGATATCGTCTGGGTTTGGGGAGTCCTTTCCAATTCAGGCACTCATTCCTGTGAGATGGTATCACAAAGACAGACTAATGGGTGGGGGTTCCCCCTCTAAGGAGGAGACCAGTCAGATACCAGTCTGGCAGTGTTCCAAAGGAACTTAGGTGACACTTAGCCGTAGCGTTCTCAGCCTTGTGACTCACGATCAGAAACTACTCCGATGCTGCCATAGACTGTATGCCATTGACGACAGAATCACAGATGGGCCCACTCAGACTCCATAGACTTTTGGGACCTTAAGGATGTCCACCCGTGGAGTCACAGAATCAAACCCGGCAGGCAAGCCAGACTGAGTCGCACATTCACACTCACATACACACCAGAGATTATTACATTCCCTCCCACAGAATTCCTACAGATGAGACTAAAAACAATGACAATGACAACAGGACAAAACAGGTACAGAAGTGGCCACAAAAAGGTTTACAGGTTACAGAAGTGACCACACTGATGTCTCCATGCGCCCTGGGGTGAGAAGTAGCTGCATCCAGCCTTCCACTTAATCCCCCGGACTAAAGCACATGTGCATTCAGAATTCAGATGGTAAATTGACTTACCTCCAGGAGTTTAGAAAGGTGACTCCCACAGATTAACTGGGGACATTTTGGGGGCAGCAGTAAAGACAAGCGTGTTACCCTGGGTCCCAGGACATCTTCAGGAACCAGGGAGGGTACAGGCGAGTGAGACAGGAACTTGGAGGTCTGGGGTCTCCATAATCTCTCTAGGTCCTCCAAAATATTATGCTGAGAGACACAGAGACCAACCGAGACCACTGAAGCCGAATTAAGGGAGTCTTTATTACCAGCCAGGACTGCACAGAGTTAACACAGAACGCGAACGCTAAGTGTGCCGCTCACATCTACTTGAGGTAAAGGTTGTCATGAGCGTGTCTAACCGTTTAAGGGCCTAGTCAACAAACTTTTGGCAAAGAGTGGGGCTAAATTTTTATACCCTGAGACAAGACTTTCCATTGATATCTCTGATATGGTTGTTTAAAGTTATCAGAAGGCAGGCTGAAGACAAATCTCTGACAACCCTTTTTATATAGGGGATGTTAAAAAAAACAATCCTGTAAATCTATTACAATTATCTAATATACATCAAGTATTGTTACAGGGGGTGGGAGTCCTGGTTGAAGAGAGCCCATAGTTTCCATAGTAACATTTATGGCCCTTAGATCTTGCAAAAGCCTCCATTTTCTGGATTTTTTCTTTATGACAAAAATGGGAATATTCCAAGTACTAGTGGAAAGTTTAATATGGCCTTCTTTTAGCTGTTGTTCTATTAGTTGTTCAGCAGCTGTTATTTTTTCAGATGTTAGTGGCCATTGTTTGACCCACACTGTAGAATCGGACTTCCAGACTATGGGATCTGCTGCTAATGGAGCAATGGTCCTTTCTATAACCTATTTGACTAGGATACGGAGGAAGAGGAGGTGGTTTCGGGGGCAGTTTCTTGAATTTGTCTATTTGTTTAAACGAATTTGTTCTAGCCTGGATGGGGAAGGCCCAATTATTTGATGGAACAAAATGTAAAATTCGAGCAATCTGTTGAGGAGATAACCTAACCCCTTTTTTCATTAACATGTTTCATAATATATCTATAAAGAATCTCCTTTCCTTAGACTCTCTATGGCCCATAACTTCTCAAAAACAGTTCTTTGCTTATGCACCAACTAACCCTACCTATCTTATGCAGGGGGTCTGTGATACCCTACAGTGGAATCCTAACTGTCCTGACTAATGAAATGAGAAAGATATAGTTTAAAGAGATTACCTTCAGGTCTGTTGTTTGGGCACCAGTATGCCAGAGTGCAGCTCCAGCCAGGTTCAGGGGTCCTTAAAGGATGGATGGTGTCCCAACAGTTCCTCAAAAAGTTAAAAATAGAACTATCCATTTAAATTTAGAATCAGTTTGTTGATAACTACAAAATAACTTGCTGTGATTCTGATTGTAATTACACTAAATCTATAGATTGAGAGGAGGAGAAGAAGCATTATCTTGGCAAGATTGAATTTTCCTGTACATAAACATGAGATATCTTTGAATTTATTTAGTCCTTCTGTTATATCTTTCATCAGGGTTTCATAGTTTTCATCATATACATGTTATACATATTTTCTTAGATTTATACATAAGTATTTCATTTTTGGCAGGACTAATGTAAATATGTTTTTAATTTAAAATTCTTCTTGTTCACTACTGGTATATAGAAAAGCAACTGAATTTATATATTTGCCTTGCATCCTTCAATCTTGCTATAATCACTTATTAGTTCAAGGGGGAATTTTTGTTGATTCTTTCAGATTTTCTACATAGATGATCATGCTGTCTGATAACACAAAGTTTTATTTCTTCTTTCCTGAACTGTATACTTTTTATTCCTTTCCTTGTTTTATTGCATAAGCTAGGACTTCCAGTTCAGTGTTGGAAGCAGCAGTTAGAAGGGTCATTTTGGGGGGCGCCTAGGTTGCTCAGTTGGTTAAGCGTCCAACTTCAGCTTGGGTCATGATCTCACGGTCTGTGAGTTCAAGCCCTGCAGCAGGCTCTGTGCTGACAGCTCAGAGCCTGGAGTCTGCTTCTGATTCTGTGTCTCTCCCCGCGCCCCCCCCCTCCGCCCTTTCTCTGTTCATGCTTGTTCTCTCTCTGTCTCAAAAATAAATAAAACACTAAAAAAACAGGGGGGTTGTCATTTTGGTCTCATTCCAAAACTTGGTGTGAAAACACCAAGATTCTCAGCATTAAGTTTGTTAGCTGTAGTTTTTGGTAGATACTCTTTACTGAGAGTTTTTAACCTGAATGGGTCATGAATTTTATCAAATCTTGTTCCGTGTCTGTTAATCAGATCATGATATTTTTTTCTTTTTTAGCCTATTAATGTGATGGGTTATCTGAAAAAAGTCCACTCATTTATGGTATATAATGCCTTTACATATATTGTTGCTTTTTTTTTTTTTGCTACTTATCTATGTTCATGAGAGATACTAGTGTGCAATAGTCTTTGTTTTTCTAATTTCTCTGTTTTTGATATTAGAGTAATGTTGGACTGATAGAATGAGTTAACAAATATTTTCTCTGCTTCAATAATCTGAAGAAGACTGAATATAATTTCTATATATAATTTCTTCCTTAAATGCTTGGTAGAACCCACGTGAGTAAATCCATCTGAGTGAACCCATCTGGGCATGTTGCTTTCTGTTTTAGAAGGCTATTAATTGCTGATTTAATGTCTTTAATAGATAAAGACTTTTTCAAATTGAGTGTTTTGAGTTTTGGTAGGTTGTGTCTTTTAAGGAATTGATTTATTTCATCTATTTTATCAAATTATGAGGTTTAGAGTTGTTCATAGTATTCTTTTATTATCCTTTTAATGTCCATGGATATGTCATGATGTCTTCTCTTTCATTTTTTGATATTAGTAATTGTGTCCTCTTTCTTTTTTTTTCTTGTCTGTCTGGCTAGACCCTTATTAATTTTATTGTTATTTTCAAAAAACAGCTTTTGGTTGTTGCTATTTACCCAATTGATTTGCTTTTTTAATTCCACTGATTTCAGCTCTAATTGTTATTATTTCTTTCCTTCTGGACACTTTGAACTTAATTTGATCTTCTTTTTCTGGTTTTCTAAACTGGAAGTTTAGGTTATTAGTTCCAAATATTTCTTCTTTCTAATATATGTATTTACTGCAATAAATTTCCCCCTAAACACTGCTTTCCATGCATCCCACACAGTTTGATAAACTAAATTTTCACTTTCATTTAGTTCAAAATATTTCAAAAATTTCTTTTGAAATTTCTTCTTTGAGCCATTTATTAATAAGTGTGTTGCTTAATCTCTAAGTGTTTGGGGACTTTCTACTTAACTTTCTGTTACTGAGTTCTAGTTAATTCCACTGTAGTCTGAGAGCAGACAAATGTGTGATTTCTATTCTTTCAAATTTGTTGAGGTGTGTGAATGTGGTTCACAAAATTGTGGTCTGTCTTGGTAAATCTTCCATGTGCATTTTGGAATAGTGTGCATGCTATAGTTTTTGGACGCAGTACTCTATAGATGTCAATTATTTCCAATTGATTGATGTTTTTGTTGAATTCTACTATCTCCTTAAGGATTTTCTGCCTGCTGAATCTGTCCATTTCTGATAGTGGAGTGTTGAAGTCTCCAACTATAATAGTAGGTTTATCTATTTATAGGTTTATCAGTTTTTCTTCATGCATTGTGATGCTGTTTTAGGCATATTCCCATTAAGATTCATTATATATTCTTGCAGTATTGATCAGTTTATCTTGAAGAATAAACCCCTTTATCCTGGATAAGTTTCCTTACTCTGAAGTCTGCTTTGTCTGAAATTAATACAGCTACTCTTGCTTTCTTTTGGTTAGTTTTAGTATGGTCTATTTTTCTCCATCTATTTACTTTTAATATTTACTTGTCTTTATATTTAACGTGAGTGTCTTGTAGACAGCATATAGTTGTATCTTATTTTTTTTTTATCCTTCCTAAGAATCTTTTATTTGGTGCATTTAGAACACAGATGTTCAAAGAAATTATTGGTATAGTTGGATTAACCTCTACTGTATTTGTTACTGTTTTCTATCTGTTGCCCTTGCTTTTTGCTTTCCACTCATTCTCTGCCATTGTGGTTTTAACTGAACATCTTATATAATTTTGTTTTCTTTCCCTTTTTATCAGATATTATTCTAACACGGGGCTTAGTGAAAATTGTCAAAAATAAAGTATTGAGGTAATTGTAAACTATATAGTGAGATATTCCTTTCCAAGGATATCTCAAATGAATTTTCTTTAAGGGTTTAGTTATGCTAGTGGTTACATTAGTTTTGTTTTTAATTATAACTTTATCTTTTACTAGATGTGAATATTCTGCCCACTATTTATTAGACTAAGCTATGTTTTTATGCCCTGAGGGTTTTAGATTGTGCTGAATGGCATGTGAGACATTCTTCAATGAGCAGCATGGCTTTTAATGGAAGTGTTTAATGGGTAATACACAATCTTTCTCTCCACATTTTCTGATTCTTCCTCAAGGCAGCACAGTTGTTGTTTGTTTGTTGATCACTGCCATGTGATCAGTGCTTACTGTTTTTAAAAATTATAAAACTTTTGCATAGAACGGCTTCTAGCTTGTCCTGTCAAAAGGATATATAGCAGTTTCCTACTAAAAAAACCATTTTGCCTATCCATCCATCAGGTCACCACTTACCTTTTGTCTCTACACAGAATAAAAGTTGAACCACTTACCAGATGTCTAAGGATATCTGGAGAAGGCATAACTTTGCTTTGAAAGATGAATAATCTGTATCCAGATTCAATCTGTATCGATATTCAATATTTTCATTCCATGCACCACAATATTTAATTTTACCTTTTTAGAATGTTTAGACTTAATGCGTGTAATTTCTAGTTTGAAATCCATAAATGGCTTGTTCTTACTTTATTTTATTATTTTATTTTATTATATTTTGACAGCTTTAATATTACTGTGACTTTCCAAGCTTGCAAGATCTAGTCCCCACCTAGTTTCCCAACCTCATCTACAATACTCTTACTTTTTTCCTGTTAGAATCCAAGCCCTAGCCATTCCAGCCTTCCCTGAGCACTTGAAATCAATAAAAACCCTTAATTTTATTTTAATTGTTGTCATGTTTTTTCATTATTTTCTGTCTCAGGTGATTTTAAGCACTTATCCTTGCCAAATTCTGCTCATTCTCTAAATCTATGCTTCATACTATTTTTTATTCAGGAAAATTCTTCTGATCCCACAGAAAAAGTTGTACATTATGACAGAATTACATATTTTTTCACTGTGGTATATATCATGATTTTAATTATCTGTTTAACATCTACTTTCTCTAAGGGTGTCCAACATCCATAAAAGCAGGGGCCATATTGGAACTTTGTATCTATGTCACTATAGTGCTTTGCCTAGTGCTTGGTTCATGGTAGATGTTAAATGAATATGTCACTATGTGTGTAAACAAATGGATAAATGAGTCCCTGAGATAACATTGCATTGAGAAACAAATAAACTATTGGAAATCCGCTTTTAAAAAGGCCATCAATATTTTAAAATTATATCATTGCTAATGAACATTTATACAAAGAAGAAAATCATTTAACATATTTTTCCCAATGAGTTAGGATAAGTAATTTAATTTATCAATGGTTTAATTTTCTTTTTTACTTTTCATATATTTAATTTTATTTTTATTTATTTAAATCTAATTCAGAAAAATATAGTGTAAAAATGATTTCTGGAATAGAATTTAGTGATTTATCACTTACATATAACATCCAGTGCTCATCTCAATAAGTTCTCTCCTTAATGTCCATTGCCCATTTAACCCTTACCCCACCCAATTCCTCACCAGCAACCCTCAGTTTGTTCTCTGTATTTAAGAGTTCGTTATGGTTTGTCTCTATGTTTTTATCTTATTTTTGCTTCTCTCTTTTTTAATATGTTTGTTTGTTTATTTATTTATTTATTTATTTATTTTGACATAGAGAGTGTGCAAGCAGCAGGGAGGGGCAGAGATAAAGGGAAGGAAAGAAAATCCCAAGCAGGCTCCGTACTGTCAATGAGGTACCCAAAGGTGGGGCTTGAATCCACAAACCATGAGACCTCCACCTGAGCCAAAAATCAAGAGCCAAGAGTCAGGTGCGTAACTGACTGAGTCACCCAGGTGCCCCTCAATGGTTTATTTTTCACCTTCCTAGTTTTATAGACAACTAGTCAAAAATTTTAATGTTAAAAATATCATTATTTAAATTCATACCATTCTTCTACATCATATACAAAGAAGACATATATCAAATAATTACTTTGGGGAGCCTGGGTGGCTCAGTTGGTTAAGTGTCCGACTTAGGCTCAGGTCATGATCTCACAGTTAATGGATTCAAGTCCCCGGTGGGGCTCTGTGCTGACAGCTAGCTTGGAGCCTGGAGCTTGTTTCAGATTCTGTGTCACCTTCTCTCTCTGACCCTCCCCTGCTCACACTGTCTTTCTCTCACACAAATAAATAAAAAACATTAAAAATTTTTTAAAAAAGAATTGCTTTGGTTCTAAGAACCTGCATTCAGATGAAGCGTTGATTATTCCAGAAAAGTGTAATGGATTAGCTAATTTGATTGAATATGGAATTTATATGCCTTCTCTGTGTGTTAGAAGGTTAAAGTAAGAATAATTGGTTATACAAATCTTGTGATTTGAAAGAATAAAATATACCAGTTCTATGGAAAGTCATTTCCAATAATAGGTCTTTCTTTTATTCTTTTCTTTTCTCTTTCTCTCTTTTTTTTAATGTTTACTTATTTATTTTGAAGGGGGGAGGCATAGAGAGAGAGGGAGACAGAGAATTCCCCACAGGCTCCTTGCTGTCAGCACAGAGCCTGATGCAAGGGTTTGAATTCGCAAACTTCAAGATCATGACCTGTCCAAAACCAAGAGTCAGGGCTTAACTGACTGAGTCACCTAGGTGCCCCAATAGCATCAATTTTTGTTTGTTTGTTTATTTATCTATGTTGAGAGACACAGAGATAGCATGAGTGGGGAAGAGGCAGAGACAGAAAAAGAAAGAGAATTCCAAGCAGGCTCTGCACTGTCAGAGTGGAGCTAATGTGAGACCCAAACTCACAAAACCGTGAAATCATGACCTGAGCCCAAACTAAGAGTCAGACACTTAACTGACTGAGCCACCCAGGTACTCCCAATAGCATCTATTTCTTAAAGGAAATTAATATGTGTACATTCTAAAAGGGACATTAGGGAACAGACTGGATCAAATATACTTTATATCAATAAAACTATAGTCACTTATTTTAAACATGTGTTAGTCCTCTTATTCATTGTTTTTGTTTCTTTTTTAATGTTATTTATTTTTCAGAGAGAGAAAGAGAGAGACAGCATGAGTGGGGAAGAAGCAGAGAGAGGGATGGAGACACAGAATCTGAAGTAGGCTCCAGGCTCTGAGCTGTCAGCAAAGAGCCCAGCTCAGGGCTTGAACTCACCAACCCCGAGATAATGACCTGAGCCAAAGTCAGAGTTTTAACTGACTGAGCCACCCAGTCTCCCCTGTGTTATTCCTTTTATGAAAACAAACTGTTTTGGCTTTAGTATAAAGGTTTTCTAATGACATTGATTAAATATTACCATAAACAAATTATTTCAGTTTCCAACGCTGATAAAATATTTGAATTGTTTGTGCAAAATACTTGAAAAAATTAAACTATGACATATTTTGGAATAAATGCAAATGTATTGTCACTTTATGACTCATACATGACATAATGCATTATTATTAACATGCCTTATATTCCATGGATATGATCCAAATTGTAATGTAAGACCACTTTTATTTTTAGGTTTCTGAGAAACACTTCAATTAAGAAAGAAAATAGCAATAACATGAAAATGAGAAGTGATCTATATCCATGCTAAGATATGATATCCTATAATGATAAATATAAATTTATATCCTATCAAAACACTGATCACATATAATTATATCCATCCTAACTGTGTTTTACAGTGTTGAACTTTTATAAAAAGCAACTGTTTTTCTTTAAATACTCATGAAAATATATAGTAGATTCAGGTGAATGTATTCAGGTGTCTTTGATACCTTCCTTCTAACCTATTACAGAGAATTAAAACATTCATGGTAATCAGAGGGCAAAAAACAAAAAGAAATACATTTAATTTTGTAGAGATTTCAGGTAAAGTAATATTCTTATGCACATTTTTATTGGTAACATAAATTTGGTATGTGTTTTGAGGAAAAATGTTGATGCATATCCAGGATCTTAGAGTGAAAAAAATCACATTAAGTTATATAAAATTCTGTCAATCTTAAGTTTCTGTCGATCTTAAAATCTATGTAAATGAATTTCATTGCAACATTATTTACAATAGCAAACAATGGAAATAATTTGCATGTCCAAATTTTTCAACATGAAAAAAATATCATGTTTTCCAACATAGGAAAAAAACTTAGTATGTTGTTTAAAGGAAAAAAATATTTATAATATGGTGTTAAATGTAATCAAACATACATCTGAAATGTATTTTATTATAATATATATGTCTATTAAAAGATTTTTATGTAAATGTATATTTATTCAAGGATAGTGTTTGTATATGTCATGTTTCTTGTGGTTAAATACATTCTTAAAATTTGTTACAATGAACATATATTAATTTCATTTAAAAAAGGAACTACTCTGTACAGTGACATTTTAGTTAGCCATCAAAAAGAATGAAGTATGAACACAAGCTGTAAATTGGAGGAACGTTGAAAACATTATGCTAAGTGAAATAAGCAAGACACAAAAGTACAGATATTTGTGTAATTACACTAATATGAGGTACCTAGAATAGGCAAATTCATAGACCAGAAGTTATCAGAAGCTGAGGGAAGAGGAGAAATGGGAAGTTCCTTTTAATTGGCACAGAGTTTCTGTTTGGGGTAGTCAAATACTTTGGAAATATATAGTAGCACTGTTTGCACAACAATGTGAATGTAAGTAATGCCACTGAATTGTACACTTAAAAATGGTTAAATAACAACAACAATAACAAAATGGAACTACTAATTTCTAACATACATTATTCATTTATTTGTACTCACACGTGTATCTTCACCATTTGAACATTAATTATGAGCTTGACGGGTATTAAAGGAATAATTTTATTTCATGGTTAGAAATAGAAATCTTGGGGCACTTGGGTGGCTCAGTCAGTTGAGCGTCTGACTTTGGCTCAGGTCATGATCTCGCAGTTGGTGAGTTAGAGCCCTGCATCGGGCTCTGTGCTGACAGCTCAGAGACTGGAACCTACTTTGGATTCTGTGTTTCCTTCTCTCTCTGCCCCTTCCCTGCTCATACTCTGTCTCTCTCTTTCTCTCAAAAAATAAAATAAAGTGTTAAAAAAATTTTAAATAGAAATATTTTCTTTACTAAAACTGTTTTCACACATGGTATTTTTTCTCTAACCAATCAGAAAAAAACACACCAGAAAAACAAAACAAAACAAAACAAAACTAATAACACTTTCCAAAGTGAAAACCTTAGCACTAAGAATACTTACAAGAAGTATAAATCCTTTCCATGAATAACTCAATTTTATATTTCATTAAAGTATAGATTATGACATAATAAAATATCATTCATAAGTATTAATAATGTAGAGGTTGACTAAAATTAAGTGGAACATTTTTGAACTATGTTTATTCCCAAAATATTTGCCATATGAAAAAAATTTTTTAAAGGAAAATATATAAAAACGAAAGATGAATGAGCCAAAGAAAAACTGTATTATTTGATCTGGTGTTATATATCTAGAGTTTAGATTAAAATCATTTTTTATCATATTCATAAGTAATGTCATAGTTAAATTATATTTAATCCTTCTTTGATCTTGTTTCTCTAGAATTTTCCACTGAGGTATGCCAGAGAAAACACTCCAACGAGAAAACATTCATGAGTCTCTAGAAGTGAAAGTTTCTTAAGAATTAGTGTCTTCATGCAGAAAAAAGCATTTGACAAAGTACATCCATTCATGATAAAAACACTCAAAAGGGTAGGTTTAGGGGGAACATGCCTCATCATAATAAAGACCGTATATGAAAAACCACAGTTATCATATACTTAATGGTGAAAAACTGAGAGCTTTTCCCATAAGATTGGCAACACAAGGATGCCCACTTTCAACTTTTATTCTACATAGCATTGGAAGTCCTAGTCACAGCAATCAAATAAGAAAAATACATGAAAGGCATCCAAATTGGAAAGAAATAAAACTATCACTATTTGCATATGACATGATGCAATATATAGAAAACCCTAAAGACTCCACCAAAAAACTACTAGAATTGAAAAATGAAGTCATTAAGATAATAGAATATACAGAAATCTGTTGCATTTCTACACTCTAATAATGAAGTAGCAGAAAGAGAAATTTTAAAAAACCCAAACAATTCCATTTATAATTGTGCAAAAACAATAAAATAGGGAGAAACTTAAACAAGGCCACCTTAACATGAGCACCAAAAATTATAAAACATTGTTCAAAGAAACTGAAATACACAAATGGAAAGTTATTCCATGCTCATGGACTGGAAGAACAAATATTGCTAAAATATCCATACTATCCAAAAAGTCTACAGATTTAATTGAATCCCTGTTCAGATACCAAAAGCATTTTTCACAGAACTAGAACAAATAATCCTAAAAATTGTTTGGAATCACAAAAGACACTTAGTAGCCAAAGAAATCTTGAAAAAGAAAAACAAAACTGGAGGAATATCACAATTACAGATTTCAGTATTCACTATAATGCTGTAATAATCAAAGCACTATGGTACCAGCATAAAAATAGACATGTAGGTCAATGGAATAGAACAGAGGGCCCAGAAATAAACCCATGATTGTATGGTCATTTTATCTCTGACATAGGAGGCAAGAATATACAGTGGGAAAAAGTTTCTTCAACAAATGTTGTTGGGAAAACTAGACAAAAGAATGAAACTGACCCACTGTCTCACACCATACACAAAAATAAACTAAAAATGTATTAAAAACTTAAATGTAAGACATGAAACCATAAAAATCCTAGAATAGAGCATAGGCAGTAATTTCTCTGACATTGGCCATAGCAGATTTTTCTAGATATGTCTCCTGCACCAGGGGAAACTATAGTAAAAATAACCATTGAGACTACATCAAAATAAAAAGATTTTGCACACCAAAGAAAACAATCAACAAAATTAAAAGACAACCTACTGAATGTGAGAAGATATTTACAAATGATATACATACATGATAAGGGATTAATATTCAAAATATATAAAAAAGAACTTACACAATTGAATTCTAAAAAAACATAATCCAGTTAAAAAAGGGCAGAAGAGGGGCACCTGCATGACTCAGTCAGTTAAACATCTAACTCTTGATTTCCATTCACGTCATTATCTCAGGGCTCTTGGGTTTGAGCCATTGATTGGGCTTTGCGTTGACAGTGCAGAGCCTGCTTGGGATCCCCTCTCTCCTCTTTCTCCACCTTCCTCCCACTTATGCACACATTCCTTCTCTCTCAAAATAAATAGATTAACTTTAAAAAACTGAATTACCATATGACCCAGTAATTCCATTACTGCATATTTACTGAAACGTGAAAACACTAATTCAAAATGATAACTGGCCCCTATGCTTATTGCAGCATTTTTTACAATTGCCAAATTATGGAAGCAGCCCAAACGTCTATTGATAAATGAATAAATAAAGAAGATGTGGTACATGTATACTCACACACACACACACACACACACACACACACACACACACTGGAATATTACTCAGCCATCAAAAGAATGAAATCTTGTCATTTGCAGCAACATGGATGACTTTAGATGCTGGGAGCCACACTGGCCTTGCTGGATGACAGTCACAGCGAGGAAATGGCAGTGTTTGCACAGCTCTTGCCATGAGAAACCAAAACTGATACCTCCTTCTGCTACTACTGGCTCATATTGGAAATGAGCCTGCAGGTCTTGACCAGGCCTCACAATAGTCCAGATCAGACCGATATTCCCCACACAGATTCCTCATAAGGAAAAGCATACTTCTGCCTTTTCAAAACAGACTTCAGATGAAAGCACTGTGGATGATTGTCAAAAGGCTCTTCCTATGGGCCTTGCAGATCCAAGACTCATATAATAAAGGGGGCTAAGAACACAAGAGTTACAACTGAGCCTGGTCCTGAGACAAAGAGCCTAATTTAGAGTTAAGGACAGATATCCACCCCCACCCAATTGTTTCTGCTTGGAGCACTAGCCCCCCAAGGCATTAGTGATCAATATTTGGAGTGACTTATTCTGGCCTTAAATATGCTGATTGCACCCTGTGAAGGAACCTATTGAAAAACTTCTTTTGTGATTATGGGAGCAAACGTGTTTCCTGAAAGATCTGTTTTTCTTAATACTTCTTCTTAAACAAACAAGTTATTGACCCCTGCCCACAAAGAACTAACTTCACCCTTTTGATGCTAAAAGCATTGTCTTGTATGCTAAAGATATCTTCCTTCCCCATAGGATAAGCTTCTAAATCCCCTACCTCAATCACTATCGATAGAGGTTATGCATGAGTCTTCTACAAATCTATGTTCCGGGAAATTCTTACATATCAAAGAAGCTTGTCATCAGAAATCATTGTCTAAGGCAAATGTCACTTCTGTGCCATCCCCCAAACACTTAATTATAAAATAAAATTGAGCCCCAGTCAGAGCGGAGATGTCTGCCTGGTGACCAGAAAGACTCTCGGGGCTCTCTCCTCCCTCCCTCGCCGACACCGTCCCTCCTTCAGTGTCCCCTGGACCTGCTGGAGCCGGCCTTTGACACTTAAGAGAGTATTATACTAAACAAAATAACTCAATCAGAGAAAGACAAATACCATAGGATTTCACATATGTGCAATTTAAGAAATAAAACAAATGAATAAAGAAAAAATAGACAAAAACAGACTTAAATTTTTTCTTTTTGAGAGACAGAGACAGAGTGTGAGCAGGGGAGGGGCAGAGAGAGAGAGGGAGACACAATCTGAAGCAGGCTCCATGCTCTGGGCTGTTTGTAGAGAGCCCAATGTGGGGCTAAAACTCAAGAACCATGAAATCACAACTTGAGCCAAAGTCAGATGCTTAACCAACTGAGCTACCCAGGAGACCCAAACTAGACTATCAAATATAGAGAACAAACTAGTGGTTAGCAGAGGGGAGGTGGGTGGACGGATGGGTGAAATAGATGATGGGGATTAAAGTTACACTTATTGTGTTGAGCACTGAGTAATGTACAGAGTTGTTGAATCAGTATATTACACAACTGAAATTAATATGATGCTGGATGTTAACTATACTGGAATTAAAATTTTAAAAAAGAATTAATGTCTTTAATCAACACTCAATTTGCTTACACCATAATATTCATTCTAAACTTTTAAGGTTGTCTTTTTCTGACAATGATTAAATTTTAATTACTATTTTCTCAGTTGTTACTTTATGTTGAAATTCTGATCAGTTTCAATTGCTATTATTATATCATTTTTTTTTCAAGAATAGCTTTTCAATATTGTTTTCTAACTTTGATTAAAAGTATCTCTTTGGTCCAGATAAGACACAATTGAGGGCGGGGAGAAAGAATGGCAGTTATACGAGTTGTGAATGAGTACTCGTATTTGTGGCAAAATGAAAAATGACCTTTCCTTCAGACTAACTGTGATGTTCCTACCAGAACAGAACATAAGCTATGCTCAAGCAAGTCACATTGCAACTGCAAAAATGACTAGACATCTCCCTCTTCTGACTAGCTTCTTTAACAAGGATAACTTTGGCCATACTTAATCCTTTTGCTCTAGATTAAGATAATAAAATACCTAATCACCAAATTTCCATCAGTCCTTAACCACATTCAGGCATTGAACTTGTCTTTCTTTATCTATACAACTTAGAATGATGCTGCAAAATCACAAATCCTTTAAGACGCCCTTTCTCTGTTGAGATACATCCACGATTCCTCTATTATTAGTAAATACATCTTTTGTTTTGTTCTGTTTTGTTTTAACTAAGAGTGTTCCTGGAGGTCTTTGTTCAGTGAGCTTTACAACATATATAAAATGTTTTTACACTATCCCTATAAAATTTAAAATTTTTCAATTACCAATGAAAATTCCACACATTTACAATTATTCTAGCTAATTATATTATTAAAATAATATTTACTTCATTTTAATTGTCAGAGTATCTTACAGGATCTTTTAAGCCATTCTCACATTAATTTTCTAGAATTGCCTACTGTTTACCTATCATAAACTTCAATGGAAAAGTCAATAATTGCTCTAGTGTAATGGTTCACGTTTGTGATAAATATGACATTAAAAAATATATATATTACTTATAATAAAATATTTTATTTTACTGTCATGTTGTAGGTGCAAATTTTAAGATAATGCATACAATTAAAGGAAATATATCTTCCTAAAGTTCTGTTCTTCATTGCTCTAAACAAATGCTTAACTCAGGATAATTTTGATTGTAGAAACAGGTTTATTAAAATAAGTTTAATTTTAGCTCAAGCGATTATACTGTATTAGATATTAAGCTAACTTTATAATCTCAGGTGATTTCAAGTGCATCAGGCTCTGCCTTTCATTGGCCATATAAATAAATTTTATCCCAATAGTAAATATTCTCTTACNATAGATCCCATCAGACTTTATTAGTTTTCCTTTTTTCAAAAATAAAAATTTTACCAGCTCACTTTCTATTTTTTAAATGTTTTATTTGATATTGAGACAGAAAGGCAGAGCATGAATAGGGGAGGGGCAGAGAGAGAGGGAGACACAGAATTTGTCAGCAAGAGCCCGATACGGGGTTCGAACCCATGGACTGTGATATCATGACCTGAGTTGAAGTTGGAGGCTTAACCCAATGAGCCATCCAGGTGCCCCATTTTGATTTTTTGTTTTTTGCTTTTAATTTTTTTTAATGTTTGTTTATCTTTGAAGGAGACAGTAACAGAGCATGAGTCGAGGGAGAGGGAGACACAGAATCCTAAGCAGGTTCCAGGCTCTGAGCTATCAGCACAGAGCCCAATGCGGGGCTCTAACCCACCAACCTCGAGGTCATGCTTGTGCGGAAGTCAGAGGCTCACCAGACTGAGCCACCCAGGTGCCCCGCTTCTATTTTGTTTTTCGATAAACTTTTTTATTCGGAACAATTGTAAGTTAATGGCAAAGTATTGAATATAGTACAACAAATTTCCATGTGTCTCAGACCAGTTTCTTTTGTAATATCGTGTCACATTAGTATGGTATATCTGTTACAATTAATGAACCAATATTGGGGCGCCTGGATGGCTCAGTCGGTTAAGTGTTCGACTTCGGCTCAGGTCATGATCTTGCTGTCCAGAGGTTCCAGCCCCACATCAGGCTCTGTGCTGACAGCTCAGAACCTGGAGCCTGTTTCAGATTCTGGGTCTCCCTCTCTCTCTGCCCCTCCCCAGCTGGTGCTCTGTCTCTCTGTGTCTCAGAAATAAACGTTTAAAAGAAAGAAAATGAACCAATACTGACACATTTACTAATCTAAATCCATAGTTTATTTATATTTTATTAGTTTTTATTTAATGCTATTTTTCTGTTTCTGGATCTAATTTAGAACACCATAGTACATTTTGTAGCCGTGTCTCCTTAGCTCCTATTGTCTATGATAGCTTCTCAAACTTTCCTTTTTATTTCCATGACCTTTAGACTTTTGAGGAGTACTTGTTAGGTATTTTGTAAAACAGTCCCCAAACTTGGATTTTTATGATGTTTTTTTCCTCATGAATAGACTGCAGTTACTGCGTTAGGTTAAAAAACTCACCAAGATACAATGCTATTTTCATCACATCATATCAAGGGAGCATACTATCAACAGGATTTACTCTGTTGTATTGAACTTAACTTGGCACAGGTAGTGCTTCTCAAAGTTCCATTGAAAACTTAAATCTGTTTCTTCTACTTTTCAATCACACTCTTTGGAATAGGTGAGAGTATTCTCTCTTTCCTTTGAAAACAGAATATACAGATACATTGTCTGGAATCCTTTTGCACAGAATGTTTGTCTACTCTTCCCTGCTTAATCATTTATTTTCCTTCAATCATTTAAATCAGCTCAGACTCATGGATATTTATTTTGTTTTTCCAGCTATAATCCAATAATATCTTATTTCTAGTGTAGCTCAAATGTCCCAGCTTTGGCCATTGGTACCTCCTTCAGTTGTCTCTTGTCTCCTTTAGACAAATCCCTATGTGTGTGTGAGTGTGTATGCACACTGACTTTCTGATACCCCAAAATGCTCTGGTCTCAATATGGATATATATTGTCCTAGTCCTAGAATCAGCCATTTCTCCAATGAGACCTTGTTCCTTTTCTTGGAGAATGGTACTAGAAACCAAGACATGAGTGCTACATATGCTCATTGTTTTCTGGTTCTCAGGTAACCACATGAAGATGTCAATATATATAAAATACATATTTGAAAAGTTGTTATACATCTGCATCAATATTGAGTAAATATTGTGTTCACACTGACATTTGAAACTCTAAATCAGTATTACATAAGAAACTCTAGCTTCCTCACTTTATCTGTAACCTCCCATTCCAACACTGGGAAGCCTGGCTTTCACTATCTTTCATCAACACATTTAATTATTCAGTTCTAATATGTATGTTTATCATATTAGAACTGTCAGAACTGTGTGTCATTGCCACACCCCATGGCAAACAACTTTATTACCTAAGGAGTACTTTATATGTTTGGAATCTTTCAGATTCCATTGATATTCAAAGTTACTTAGGTCAGCAGCTTTCCCCCCACCTTATCAGTAAGATTATTTCATACATTTGTAATAGAGTTACATTGTTTTGTCATATTCTGCATTTCATCCCGAAACTCCCTGACCTTTAAACGATTTTAATTAACTTTTACAATAAACTTGCATATACTAAGAATTTACTCTTAATGCAATAAAGTTCTCCAGGTTTAGAGAAACTCAATATGTCATATATCCATTGTTATAGAATCATACACAATAGTTTCACACACTAAAATAATCCTTGAGCGCATTATGTGCTTCTCCCTAATACCAAACCCAAAATTCCACAGACTATTTCATTATATCTATCATTTGGCCTTTTCCAGGCTGTCAACTAATTGGAATTTACAGTATGTAGACTTTTCAGAATGGCTCCTTTCACTTAGAAATATGTATTTAAAATTCATCTATTTTTTTTTAATAGCTTGTTAGCTCATTTCCACCATTTGTTTACCCATCATCTGTTGAAGGAAAACTTGACTGTTTCCAGATATTGGCAACTATGAATAAAACTTTTGTAAATTTTTGTGTGGATGTAATTGTATGTGAATTTTTGAGTGGATGTATGTTTTAAACTCAGTTGGGTAAATACTAGGAGTCCAGCTGCTGAATCACATGATAAGACATTGTTTAGTTTTTTAGAAACTAGCGAACCTTCTTCCAAAGTGGGTATTCCATTTCACTTTATAGCCAGGAATTAAGGAGAGTTCCTCTTGCTCTGAATCTTATCCAGGAATTGGTATTTTCATTGTTTTGAATTTTAATCATTTCAACATATGTGTGGTAGTATCTCATTGTTTTATGTGAATTTATCAAACTTCCATTATATCTAGAGACAGAATAGGCTTCTCAATTAAAAATCTTAATTAATGTTACATTCTGTAAGATTTTGTTACATACATGATATTACTTTCTTCATTTATCATTTTATATATAATTATTGTGGGTTTATTCCTGTAAAATGGCAATAAATAGGGGTGGTTTGAATGAGATTAGATGGTTCAGGATTAGAGTGACAAAGGGTTGAGTAATGTTCTATGGGTATAATGATAACGTACAATGAAACATCAGGATGTAAGTTGGGCACAACACTGGCAGAATCAGTGGACTAGTCATATGTTAGGGTCTGTTAGGTATTTACATAACAGAAGGACTGAAAACATATAAAGCTACCCCAGTTATGAAAGCATATAATGTTAACCCAATCATAGAATATTATTTTGTCTTCTAAAATTGGGTAGGTTTCTGAAAAATACATAAGAAAAAATGGATAAAATACATCTGGAAGTATCCAGATGTAGAAAATGCTAAGTAGACTTTTTTTAAGGTAAGATGCTAGTTTCATTTTGAAGAAATATAGTAAGATGAAATTAACTAGTGATATAAAAATGGTTTAGAGTTTAGTATGTTTTAGAGTTGTAAAAGTAAAGTTATTTTCCTGAAAGTATTTCAATAATAAAAATTTCATGTGGCTAGCACATAAATAGAAAACCTGAATCTAAAGCACAACTGGTGTTTGATAATGAATGCCCAATGCTTAAGAGTAACAATTTTTCCTATAATATCACCATTCAAGACTAGCATCAACACAGTTCTGTACACCTACCACCTTTACAATCCACTGTTATGACAAATAAAGCATACAGCTACTTCATCAAAACATCAGGCTCTCACAAACAGTATAGGAACAGGGTTTTTATTTATTTCCCCCAAAACCACAAACTAGAAAAGATTATAAATGATAATTGATAAAAGTGGAAAATGTAAATATTTGGAAAGTTGTTATAAACAGTGGATAACTGTTAAAAACAATAGTTGTATACATAATGGATATTGCATTAATCAACATAGGAAATATCAATCCTTGAAGACTAGTGCTGAATAAGTTCTCAAATCTGAAAGTAAAATTGCTAATATAATTGGGTAGACTTTTTAAAATTAACATAAATATCAGAGTAATGATTATGAATATCCATTACTGGCAAAGTGCAACTAGACATCATTTAAACGTTTATCATGTATGTAAAATGCATGATATATTTAAATGATTAATGGAAGATGAAAAATCATCATTAGAGAATCAGCTTAGTTGTTAAAAAATGTGTCCGGGACAATCAAGCTCTTGGAGTTTTACTGATTTATTCTTTTTTTGTAAATTAAGAAAATGAATAGAATCCATGGCTCAAGAGAAGGAATAGGATAAAGGAAGACTCTCGTATTTTGCAGAAATAATTCTACTGAAGGCAATCTGCTCTTTATCACTCAGCTGAATGAGAACAGCTGAGGCAAACCCTGTGTAAGTACAATAAAGAATGATGTCTGTTGAGGCTTCAGTGGCTAAGACCAAACTGTGATGATTCACTGAAACCATGTTATAAAGAGAAGTGATCAGAAATTATTACCCACAAAGGGAGTAAGTACATTTAATAATTTATTGTATGTTATTTAAATAGGATAAAGGGAGAAATGTCTCAGGTCTATTTTAGGAATTTCACTTAAAGTTTGTTCTTAATTAGGAAAGCAATATATTCTAGAATGATACTATTATTACATCATTTTCTACATTCCAGACAATGTTAAAATCTTCAAATATTTCCTTCCATTATGTTTATTCTTTTATTTTTATTTTTTTAATGTTTTATTTATTTCTGAGAGAGAGAGGCAGGGTGAGCAGGGGAGGGTCAGAGAGATAGGGAGATACAGAATCAAGCAGTCTCCAGGCTCTGAGCTAGCTGTCAGCACAGAGCCGGATGCCGGGCTCAAACCCATGAACCATGAGATCATGACCTGAGCCGAAGTCGGATGCTTAACCAACTGAGCCACCCGGGCTGCCTTTTCAATTATGTGGCTTCTTAAGTTTATCTATCATTTATCCATCCTTCCTCTATTTTTACCTGATTGTCATAACAAGTCATTTTTACTAAAATTAGAAATTATTGATAATCATTACATTAATTTTATGGTATCCATCACATAGATTTTCTCACAATATTATAGAATGAGATGGTTTCATATTTTTATATATTAAAATTTATAATAAACCCTTTAGTAATTCTTACCATATGCAATACTTCATTGTAATTATTTTGCTTAGGTAATTTGTTTTATACCTACAAAAGCACCTATGAATGGAGCATTAATAGCATCCCCATTTCATATCTGAGAAAACTCACAAAGTGGCCAAATAGCTAACCTAGGAAATGTGGTAGACAGAATAATAATCCCCCAAAGACACATCCAAATCCTTGGAATCTGCAAATACATTACAAGGCAAAAGTACATTCCAAATCTGAATAAGGTCAATGGATCTTGGGATGGAAAATAATTCTGGATTATCTAGGTGGTTTCAGTATATCCATAAGAGCCCTTTCTCCCAGGGTAAGCAGAAGGAGGTCAAGTAGAGAGATTCAAAGCATGAGAAGAATTCAATCTACCATTGCTGGTTCTGAAGATGGAAGAATGGAGAGCATACTCTAAAAACTGGAGCGCTTCTAGAAGCTGAGAATGACATCCTCTCCCATCTCCTTTTCTCTGCATTCTGATATGTAACTCAAGTTGGGCCTTTTTGCTACTTTTCACTATTCCACACTGTGAGTATTATATGGTACATGTTAACATGAAGATCAAACTCATTGTTCTACTTTCCTTTTCTTTTTTCTCCTTTTCTTATGTTATCCACCTTAATTTCCATGTCAATATGTTCTTGCTTCATTGGCATTTATTATTTCTTTAGAGAATCTGTTTCTCTTCCATATAGTTCATTAGAGGCCAAGTATTTTTTAAAACTAGACTTCAATTTAATTTGCATTATATTTTCAGAGAAACATAAACATAGCAAAATTTCTTGTTTAAACTATTTAAATATTTAGTCAAAATTCCTGTACAATAATAACATTAAGCTAAAATAACATATAGAATTATATTTTCCAATGTGACTCACGGCAACTGGAGATCTCATTCACTATTAAGCTTACAAGCAATTTTAAAGACACAAACAAATGTGGAGAAGTTGAAGAATGCCAGCACTTAGCACATTAGAACTCAAAGTGGCCAGGATGTATCATATGAAGTCTCCAAGTAATGTATGGTGTCACAAGTATTTACATGAACAGGAACTGTCTCACTTATGTACTATCTCCACTTTTTACTCTAATAGTGACTTAGTTTACATGATATTTTCCAGGGAGCCTTAGTAATCTACAGATTCCAAGTTGTTGACAAAGCAATTCCAAAGATACTAAAAATTATGGTAATTCTTGTTAGCAAGTATCATTGTTGTGTTTGAAAAAGTGTGTCTTTGGTATGTCTATAAGGAAATTCAACAGGTCATCATTCTTCTTTCCTTCTCATTGGTATTCCCCCTCGTAAAAAGAAAGAACGGATTGCAAGACTGCTGCTGTTTTTTTCCATAACAGTGTGCATGTACTTTAAGATTTACCAATTTACTTTGCTTAAAATCAATCACATCAGGCATGTGTAATGCCCAAGTGCTAAAAATGCTGGTAAAGAAACATCACTAAAAACATTCAAATTTACATATTAATTTGTAGTTTAACCATGTGTTTTAGAATTGTCAATTTCTTACTTCTGCTTTGTCTTGACCTGTTTAGTTAGCTTCTCTCTTCCCTATATGCCCCTAAACTTTGGCTTACCCTCAAGCCTGAGCAAGTTATAAAATGTCCACCCAGCACTCATCCTCCACATACATTAATAAATCCCAAGAATCAGCCTACCATGGAAAAACAAATTTCTTAACCATGTAATCATTCTATCTACTCATTCTACTTTTCATACCCACTTTTCCTTTCTGCTAGAACTAAACATTACACTGTTTAATTCTGAAGTGTTTGTAGATTTCTGAGATCAGAGTGTTCTCATTGCAATAGCTTTTTTTGAGGAAAAGCTGTAAGTCCATATTTGTTTTTATTTGACAGTTTCTACCCGACAATTTCATCTGCTGCTCTTGCCAAATTATTCAGTTTTTACAATGGAGTTGTAAACTGTTAAGATATGTCATTCAGTGTCTAAGTATTTTTGTTTCATTGTAGAGTTCAAAAACACTGACTTCTGGAGTCAGACTTCCTAATTTCAAATATTAGCTAGCCACTTACTTGGTCAAATTGCTTTATGCTCATTGAGAATTTTCCTTATCTGAATAATGAAAAAAGAGATGTATACTCTCTTATATGTTTGGTATGATGTTTATTTTTTTTAAATTTTCAAATGTTTTTTATTTATTTCTGAGAGAGAGAGAGTGTGAGAGAGAGAGAGAGAGAGAGAGAGGTAGCATGAGCAGGGGAGGGTCACAGAGAAGGGAGACACAGAATCTGAAGCAGCCTCCAGGCTCTGAATTAGCTGTCAGCACAGAGCCTGACGCGGGGCTTAAATCCACGAACCGTGAGATCATGACCTGAGCCAAAGTCGGATGCTTAATTGACTGAACCACCCAGGCGCCCCTGTTTGGTATGATGTTTAAATGGAATATTTTTTAAATGATCAGAGTAGCTTGTGAATTGGAAATACTATATTTTAGTTAGTATTGATGTTATATTTCCCCACAATATCTAGTGTCTTTTGAATATCTCTTTTTCATAAAAAATTAATGAAAACACCTGTGGTATTTTAATATCTCAAAAATCTCACATAATAATCTGATATAAAGATATTAAAGTTCTTTTATTTCAATTGGAAATTTTATTTTTAATATTCAACTCAAAAATAAGTGAAGCTTTAAAGCAAAATGAGTGATATTTAAGGAAATAATAGAATTATTTTATAATTTATCATTGTATAGGCATATTTTTTACCAGAAAATGACATCAAAAGATTATTACTAAAACAACATATACTTTATTAAGCAAAATACTAGCTTTGCAGCCTGGAGTGCTGACTTGTCTTTCTATGCTGAGTCTTCACAAACTAAGTGTATGTAAATTTGAGAGAAGCTACATATATTTGCATAATCTGTGATTAAGAAAGAAGGATCCCACTGTAACTAACATGAAATTGCAATCAATTAAATTAGTCAATATTAAGAGTAATTCTAGTAATTCACATTTTAGGAATCTACAATTTCAATATTAAAGGTAAATTCTTGATTATATACTGGTTTAAGAGTGAACTAGCACATCATTGTGTTTCTTGGGCACAAATGCAAGTAAATATATTATGAATAGATTATATTTCAATGTTATTTTTCTTTAAGTCACTAAATCGATTTCTTTCAGCTTATTCCTGTAACAAATAAAAATAATAAAGATTAAATGTTCAATTTCACTTCCTTGAAAGAAAAAGCATTTTACATTTCTTCTTAAGAAACCCAGTCAAGAAATACCTTAATTAAAAAGTGAAATCACAATATGAAACGTTAAAGAGCAAAACTAAATTAAAAAATAGGTCTATTTATATAAAAATATTGTAAATTTGTCAAAAATTATTTGAAGAAAGTGTTTAAAGAACCACCTTTTGGTGATGATGCTGCAACATCTCTCAAACTACTCTATTAAAGACAATGGTGGTAAGCTTTAGCTTTGGTTTCATGACTCACTTAACAGTGTCTTGTATAGATTTCCAGTGACCTCTATGTATTATTGGCATAATTTAATAGTGAATACATTTCTCTTGCAGATTCTTTCCCAGTAAAACCTTTTTCACACAGATTTTAACCTGTTTGCTTCCCACTATTTGGTATCTTGAAAAAAAAAAAAAGTTCTCATTGTCCTTCTGAGGCTGTCCTGATATTAAAACAAGATTACTCTCTGAAGAGATGAATTGCCAGGGCTTGAAGACCACTGTAATTCTCTGCCACCTAAAGATTACTACTACTACTTTCCCTGATGGCCATCCCCATGATATCAAACTTGTGATAAAAGTAGGAAGAGGTATAAAACTAAAGACACAGAGATGCTTATTTGTGGTATTGGTATTTGGAACACCAAATCTTGTCTTTTGAGTTTATTATATTAGTTAAATTAAGATTAAAAATAATGTCTTTTCCCATCATTGAGATGTATATTTTAAAATTTATGCCTAATACAAAGTATTTTTGATGAATTTTAATAAAATAAATTAATCTTTTGATCTTTTGTTGCCCAAGTGCAACCTTCCAGTGACTATGTGAATATTAAATTAGAAAATATAAAATATATTCAAAATACTCACATCAAAAGTTATGATACTGAACTATTGGAATCATGATATCGAAATATGTTTGTTCTTCCCTAAAAGAAAATAGGGTTTAATGTTTTCAACTCCTCTATTTTAAACTTTTCTACTTCAGATTTATTTTAACACTTTTTCACAAAAAAACAAAGCGTGAAAACCATTTGCATACAGTACCAATTAGTTAGTTTGTATATGATAATAAAAAAAACATGGGAAAGAAGTTGTTCAGAAATTTAAGTATTTTCTTTAAATTTGATTTTAGATTGATTTCTCATAATTAATTCAATAAAAAATATCCTTTGTATATATAGTCACATTTTCAAGCCTGTACATTGTTATAATTATATATATGTCAATAACCATTTTGTACTAAATATATAATTGATTTAAATATACACATTTAATAACCTCTCCAGTTCAAGGTTTTCTTTTTTGTGTAATTTCTACATGTGGGGTAATGCAAGTACAATATACAGTGTTCAGACCTAACTATATATTTAAGATGGCTTAACTTTTACTGTATCTATAGCTCTCATATTAAAGCATCACTGCCAGAGGAAACTATGCCAGTACAACCTTGAGTATAAAACAGAGCATAGAACTATGCCCATGAGAGACTTTGAAACCAAAACTAAGTGAGATTTGGATTGTCATTTACATCCCATTGTCCAGATTCCAGTGTTATCTATTGGTTATTTCATAAATGTATATTTTAGGTCTCATCAGAGGCAAGTGGATGTACATAGATAATGCTAATACATCAGTATATATGAAAAGGTCTTTCTCAATATCGTTAAGATCTTTCTCAATATCGTTAAGAATTATTTCAGGGAAAACAGTTTTCTTTTTCTTTCCTATCTTTCTTTCTGTATTTTTTTTTAAGCCAGTATGCCAGCATTTCTCTTAGTTTCTCATTTTGGTTTTAGTTTTTAGTTTTAATTTTCCATCTGGAGAGGCATATTTAACAGCCCATCTTGGGTCCATGCATGCTTTTTCCTATCTTTGTTTTCCTAGCATGCAGTCTAACTACCTGTTAAGTTTGTTTTGTTCATTTTGTTAAAGCTATGTTACATATACAGGCTAATTACCATTTTCTTCTCTTTTTTTTTTTGAAATAATTCTTTCTTAGTGGCCAAACTGGAACAGTACACTCTTTTCTTATGTATGCGGCTCTTTAAAAGTAAATTCTTCTTGACCTTGGACTCTAGACAAATGTTAATGTTAGTACTCCAAACATGTTGTAATCTGAGTTACAGAAATGTGTAACTTGATGCAAATTCCCTAAAGAACATAATACATTGAACAGCAAGAGGGGGGAATGGAGTAAATGACAAAATAAAGAAGAAAAAATTCAGATACGTTGGAACAAAAGAACAACATAAAATAGAAAGGGAAAAATCAGGGGAAAAAGATGTGATAGGAAAGAGAGGGTGGAGGACAGGTGTATTTGATGTATTCAAATAAGAATGTAAGTACTAGAAACTATTTCCTTTTACTGAAAATAAATACAATCACATGTAGTAACTGCCCTGCAGTAGGAGAACTGTAATTCACAGAAGGATGTAAAAAGATCAAAATATAAGTAGCTCAAGAAGGCATAAATCTAGACACATATACTATGAGGCTCAAGGGAGTGAGGAGTGACAATAACTTAATTATTTGAGATTTTAGAGAATTCTTAACCATTAGCTTAGTCTTCCTTGCAAGAGGACATACAGTGTTTGTTCAGAGAAGTCAGCAATATAGTTGACTTTAGGAAGTTTTTGGTTTCTTTAGACATGGAGATTATGAGTTTTAGAAAGAAGGAAAAGTTTGCCAATAAATTTGGAGCAGGAAATTGACGTTTAGGAAGAAGAAAATCCAAATACTTAGACCAGAGTGGTAGTCACTGTTAAGTTCACTTCTGAATGTGACTAATGATGTACTCCCTCTAGTCTCTGGTGAAAAAACAAGCAAACAAGTAAACAAAAAAGAGCATAAAATAACTACATCCACGTCTGGAGAGGTCACTATAAAGGCTGACAGTGCAGGGGTCCCTGGGTGGCTCAGTTGGATAAGCATCCGACTTTGGCTCAGGTCATGATCTCATGGCTGGTGGGTTCGAGCCCCACATCAAGCTCTGTGCTGACAGCTAGCTCAGAGCCTGGAGCCTGCTTCAGATTCTGTGTCTCCCTCTCTCTGTGACCCTCCCCTGCTCATGCTACCCCCCTCTCTCTCTCTTTCTCAGAAATAAATAAAAACATTTTAAAAAATTTTAGAAAGGCTGACATTGCTAACAGAACTAATGTCTAATATGAATCATGTGTGAGGGGCAAAGCATTGTTTCTTTTAGATTATTTATACAAAATATATGGTAAACAACGAGAATCACACTGTAATTCAAAAGAACCAAAACAATATGAATAGCAGACTGTAGACTGAATAATAAATAACAGCATATCAGTAGATGCCAAAGTGCTATAGACTTCATTTTTGTCCCTAAAGGAAGCCAGTGTAGTTATTGAGTGATGGCAGTTTAGTCTAGTGAAGAGTTGGATGTTTAAGAATAGTAGCAGTGAGGGGCGCCTGGGTGGCTCAGTCGGTTTAGTGTCCAACTTCTGGCTCAGGTCATGATCTCAGGGTTTGTGGGTTTGAGCCCCACGACGGGCTCTGTGCTGACAGCTAGCTCAGAGCCTGGAGCCTGTTTTGAATTATGTGTCTCCCTTTCTCTCTGACCCTCTCCTACTCACGCTGTCTCTCTCTCTCTCTCTCTCTCAGAAATAAATAAAACATTAAAAAAAAAGAATAGTAGCAGTGTAGAAAGTCCTAATATGCCTATTATTTTCTTTTCTCCACATTTAACATCTCTAATATCAGAGTACGTTGTTCTTGATACCTACCTTAAAGTTGTTGCTCAGACAACACTCATGGAATTTTCATTGCCTGTTCATGCATGCATTTGACTATTTGCCCTGCTGGCATAACAGTACAAATGAAATTCCTTGTTGTAAAAGTCAAGATATTATTAAAGAAACACTTGGGGAAATAATATGCATATTAATTATTTTCTGAAAACCTTTTATGAAACCTTCCAGTAAGATCAAGTGATAGCATCAAAATATGCAGAGACAGTATCTTGGAAAATATCCTAAGAGAAAAGTACTATTATAGGAAATATTGCATCACTAGTGATGCATTGAAAATTATACCCTGTGCATAAACATATATATCAGTGTTTCTTAAGTCAAAAGGTGATTCAGAAGATTCAGACTCTAAAAGTGTAGAAGTATTAAGAATTTCCTAACAAATATATTTTGTTACATTTTCCTTTTTATATGTATACAACTTAGTATTATAAAACTTTGTGATTCTAAGAGTTTTTATAATGAGCATATAATTAGCATATAATTTCTAATTTATAAGAAAGAATACATTGACAGTATTTTTTTCTTTTGTATTGGTAATGAGAGAGCGCATGTGTAACAATTCATGGTGGCTTAAATTTGACGAAAACATGGTATATAAAGGGACTATATGAATAATGTGGAAAGCCCACAATGATTGTTGGAATAAACAAGGAGATATGAAGAAATGAGAAGTCACTCTTTATTAGCCGAAGCGTACCAGAGAAGACAACCTCCACAGAAATCGCTTCAGAGTGATTAAGCACAGAAGCAATTTTATAGAGTTTTGGGGAGACAGAGATACCCTGAAGACATATGGCAAATATTCTGAGAAAACAACAAATATTAAGAAGTACCAACAACAAATTCTCCTGACATTGGTGAGCATCCTTATGAAGAATATTTTGAATTCTCTATCAAGTAACCACATATCTCATTTTCATTCGAGTCAGTTTCTGGTGATTTATCTTTTCCTTTGTTTGGACCACATGCCCTTAACTTTGCATTTCTTGACTGTTTTGTTTGGTGTCTGCCCAAAAGACAAAACAGCCACCTTTCCCAGTCTTCATGAACTGACCTCATATAGTGGTAGATTCTCACTAATCAGAAAGCCTTTCAAACTTTTGTGGTAGTTTAACCCACTTTCTCTGTTTTTAGTTGTCCCCAAGTGTCTAGAATACACTGGATTTCATTAGCGCTCTGACATAAGTGGAACTAAAACCACTTTATTGGTCCTTCCGCAGAAAAGTTAGATCATGAGAGAATCCATCCAACTATTTCCCTCCCAAAGGAAAATCTGGGGTCGGTGTTTCGTGGTTTTTTTTCCCCCCGCCTGTTTGCTCTGTGCTAAGTCAATGAAAGAGGCTATCACAAGCTGTGTGCTAGATCAAACTATCATCTTCGTTTCTCACTGGCTTCCAGATGTCTAGAGTATGCCAGGTCTCCTTGGCACTCCACGGCAGTCAAAACTGAAGCCAGTCCTTCGGGCAGCTCCCTGAAAAGTTAAGGGATTAGATGTATGGTGCAACTTTCTCTCACCCCAAGGAGAAGCTTGGAGCTGGGTTTATTTATCCACTTCCTTTATGCTAATATGGTGGGAGTGGCTATGGTGAGTGTCAGCCCTAAGTTCCATTTCTGTTCTTACTAGCTCCCAGATGGACAGACTTTGCCAGGTCCTGTCAGCACTCTGACACAAGCAAGACTGAAACGTGTCCTTTGAATAGAACATGGGAAACTTAGAGTATTGAAAGAACAAACTACACTTCTCTCCTCAGGGAGGGAGATAGAACTTTTGTGTTCCAGAGAAATGTGTGTTTATAGCTTCCTAAATATTGTAAATGGCCCTCCAAAATGATTATGCCTATTAACTCTTCTTCCAGTATTCACTGAATTTCTTCCTTCTTTAGTCTGTTTCTAAATTTTCTATTCTGTTCCTCATTCACTGTTTTATTCTTGCATATCATCACACTACCTCAATTTCCATATCACCAGATTGGCCCCATTGGTGTCTATAGGACCAGTCCCCTCATTTTCTTCTTTATTATTATCTTGGCTATTCCTGGCTATTTTTCTTTCCACGTAAATTTTTTTAAGCAGCTTACCTAGCGCACACACACACACACACACACACACACACACCATTGGATTCCTTATTGGGATTAAATTAAATTCCACTTATATCAAGTATCTAAAAAAGTCAAATTCATAGAATCAGACAGCAGAATGATAGTTTCCAGGGGCTGAGGGGAGGGGAAAATGGAGAATTGTTTTTTATCAGGCATAAAATTTCAGTTATGCTAGATAAATAATAAGTTCTATATATAATATAATACTACCTAATGCCTAGAGTTAGTAATACCAAAAAAATTAAGATGGTATATCTCATGTTAATGTTTACCACAATAAAAAAGGAAATATTAAAAATAATAACTTGTTTTCATATATATGAAATATACATATATTTCATAAGTGCATATATGCACACACATACACTCCATTTTTAAAGAATTGTTATATTCATTTTGGAAAACTTCATAAGTAATCTGACATATTCACCTGCACTCAAGAATCTTGTTTTGATAAAATTAATTTGAATTTTCTCCTTAACGTGTTGTATATCTAATAACTATCTTTGATCTTTTTCTTCTCTTTACTGGCATTTCATTCTTTGTTCTGCTTCTTTGGATTTTTGTAAAAGATGCATTCACCTTCATTTTCATTTAATTTTTGAGTATGCTTTCTACTGCATCTTTGCTGTCATATTCCTGATGTCTCTTTGTGGTTTTCTTTTTATCTAAAAATTCTATTCCATTCAGCTTTTAATCTTTTAAACCTATTCTACCAACACTGTCTCTTTTAATCTTCTTTTGGTGTCCCTTTTTGTTGTGGCTCTTGATCTTTTGATTTAGTTTCCCACTTTATCAAAAATAACTCACTGTCCTGCTTTGTTTTATGATCAAGAATCTTAGATGATATTTATTTTAGAATAACGAGGTGAAAATTATTATGGGCATAAAAATGTTTAATGACATGCTAATTCATAACAAACTTGCCTCCCATAATAAAAATATAAGGATTCCCCCAAAGCACCACTATAACAACTAGTTAATAGTTGTCTATAGCATATAAAAAAAGGGGAGAGAATTATTCTCCTTGCTCACACAAAATTTACTTTTTATTTCTTTATAATTTGTACATATATATTTAATACCTTCAACAGTTCTGATGGCAATATTTAAAAAAAATTCATAAATGTATGGAACAATATTGCTAAATTGTAGTAATTTAATGTAGTAATAGTAAACCAAAAATCATTTAGGACATAAACTTCAAACATTGCTAGAAGCAGAGGGAGCTAAGACAGAAAATGTTAAAAAAACAAAAAAACAAAAAACATTGTAAGTGAGTAGAAGTGCACGCTACCCCTTTTGGCACTGTGTTTTGAAACTCAAGATCAAAACCTAGAATATCTATCAAGCAGGGATTTTTTTTCCTATAAATTTTTTCTCATAATTTATAATTTATATGTGTGTGTATGTATATACTTACACATATATTAGAGTTACTTTTTTCTAACCATAGTAAATGATTTTTTTTTGTATTTCATTCAAATTTAAGCCATATTTACACGATGGCTGAAAACCTCCACAAGACATCTCTGTGCTGTATCCTGATACCTAAAGATGAATAAACCAGAATGATTTGACTTGATACTATACGCTGATACTGTGCTGAGTGCTTTATGTGTTAATTAATAAGATCCTCATCCTTACTACAATATTGTTAATGACAAGATAGGATAGATGGATAGATAGATGATAGATTGAGAGATACAGATATACATATATATCCAGTTGACAAAAATATATTTCTCATATATATTTAGTCTTGATCACAATTCCTGGTTCACAGCTCCCAAAACCCTTGGAATCTGCTGAGTGATAAGAGCAATGGGAACCTCTCTTGTCCTTAGTTCAGGAAAACATTACAGAGCCTTAAAGATAAAATGGGTGTGTTGTTATTCATAACAAGCCCTTCCCACCAGGAATGGGTTTATGTTAATGAAGGTGACTTTAGGAAAGTTCCAAGGATGAGGGCTGGTTGCCAAGGGAACCAAGTGTGAATCAAAGGGTTGAAAATTTCAGTCCCACCTCCTGATTATTAAGAAGTAGGGAGGGGCTAGACATAGAATCAATTACCAATAGCAAATGAGTTAATCAATCATAACTATGTAATGAAGCCTTCATAAAAATCTAAAAGTAAGAGGTTTATAGGACTTCCAGGTTTGGGGAACCAGAATGTTTCCATGTGCTTGTGCCAAATCACAAACCCCAGGAGGATAGAATCTTCTTTATGTGAGACCTTGCCCTATATATCTCTTCACTTGAGTGTTGATTCCCGTCCTTTAATAGTCTTTGTAGTAAATTGGTAATCTAATGAGTAAATGGTTTCCTAAATTCTGTGAGCTGCTCTAGCAAACAAGTCTAACCCAAGGATGGGGCTGTGGCAACTTCTGATTCATAGCCAGTTGATCAGGAGTATGAGTAGCAACATGGACTTGTGATTGGCATCCTGACTTGAAGGGAGTTATTGGATCTCTAATTTGTAGCCAGCTGGTTACAAGCATAGATAACAATCTGGATTTGGGTTTGGCATGTGAAATAGAGGCAGTCTTGTTTGCCTGAGCTGTTTACTTGTGGACTCTAATGCTAGTTCCAAGTAGATAAAGTCAGAATTAAGTTGAACCGAGGTGAACTGGCATCTAAGAATTCTTCGTTGGTGTGGGGAGACCCCTCTTCACTCACTGGAATTAGGTCCAGGAACTCAGATGACTTATTCTCCTTATCTCTAATTAATTTTTGATCAACTTCTATGTGTATAAGCTCTTATCATCAATAAATCAATTATAGTTATAGAGAATATTATATAAGGAAATTTTTAAAAAATATATTGTGAAGCAATCTAATATTGGAGTGGAGGGAGAAACAGAACTTAGAACCAAACCGTCTATGGCCATTTCATCTTAATTGATGTGTCATAATTCATGCTGGGTGGAACTAACTCTCTGAACTGATTATTTTGCTTAACACTGGCTTCTAACAGTTGGAGATGGAACAACAAAACTTTTCTTACTTCCTTAATTCTAAGCAAAAAGGATTCCTGGAGTAGATGACAGCCATATTTTAATGAGTCTTTCACTTTTACAGTTATACAAAGAACTAAATACAGTATGCTGAGATTAATTACTCTCAATTATAAGCAGATAATTAAATATCAGGGAGGAGGCAAAGGAAGTGTCTCTCATAAAAGGAAAAAAGAAAACCCTAAGAGTCAGAGAATGGCAGAAAAATAGGAGAGATGAGAAGCTTAGAGAAACTATGGTCTACATGAATATTTTTTGTCCTTTGTTGTTGTTTCTATTTATTAAATGTAAATGTCTCTGTGTCCCGAACTTTCAGTAGAGTCTGCTACCATAGTCTGCTACATAGTCTTTGTCTGTTTGCTTTTGGTGGAATTGAAAGAAAAGCCATAGTCTCATTTCTGAAATGGCATTAACTGGAAAAGAAGAGTTGCTCCAGATACAGATATAATATAATAATCAAATTAACATTACAGAGTCATGTGCTCTTGTATATATGTGATAAAATGAAATAACAACAACAGCAAAACAAACAAACAAAAAATCAAGACAAAAAAACCCATAACATCCTCAAATATCTTCCATTCACCACCCACCTCTGAAGAGATTAGGGAATTACAACAGTTAGGAATTTACAACAGGAATGAGGTATAATTTAAAGTATCTGTTTTGGGGCACGTGGGTGGCTTAGCTCCTTAAACTTCCAAATCGATTTCGTCTCAGGTCATGATTTTATGGTTCCTTAGGTAAAACCCTGCCTCCAGCTCTGTTCTGATGGTGTTGCAGAGCCTGCTTGAGATTCTCTGTTTACCTGTCCTTCTCTCTCTGCCCCTCTTCCACTCACACTCTCACTCATGTGTGTCTAATCTCTCTCTCACAAAAAACAAATAAACAAGCAAAAAAACCCCCAAAGCTTTAAAGTATATGTTTTTGAATTATTAAAGGTAACCTTATTAGAAACATTGAAAATATATTATTATATGTGTTATATATTTTATTGTTATCTACTATATTCAATATATTGAGCATGTTATATTAGGTCCAAAATACACTGGACCTTGAAGAGGCTTGAGATGGGGCTTTATCTTTATACTGAACACGATAGGAATCCTTTGAAGTATGGTAAGCAGGAGACATTGTGATTTGGCTTGAACTTTTGACAGAACACAGAACAAAACACTGATTTTAAGGAAGGTCAGACTGGCTTCTGAGAGTGAAGCAAAGTATTATATTAGTTGAAGTTGAGAAATAATAGGGGCTTAGGCTACTTTGATTAAATTGCTAAATTTCCATTATAAATAAGTGTGTATACATGTCTATGTATGTGTGTCTGTGTGCAATGGGTGTAAAGACTGGTAGATAAGAAGGGTTGGTAGAATTGCTGGACATTTGGGAAAAAAAGTACATGGAAATAAAACTTTAAAGATAACAGGGACTTCCAGTGAATGGATAAAGCAACTGTGGTATATTCATAGAGCAAATGATATTCAGTGATAAATGGAAATAAACTATAAATCTATATAAAAACTTAGATGACTCTCAAGTGCATATCATTAAGTGAAATAAGATGGTCTGTAAGGCTACATTTTTGTGATAACATTTACACATTTTGGAAAAGTTAAAATTATTGAGACATAAAATACATCAATGGTAGCCCAGGGTTTTGAGAAGAAGTGAGATTAAATAAATGAAGCACAAAATAATTTTTTTAGGGAAGTGAAACTATTCTGTATGACATAAGGGATGGTAATTAAAAGCCAAAATGTATTTTTTTCATATTGAGAGTATTTTTATATGGAAAATGGTAGACATATGACATTATACTTTTTCCCAAACCCTTAGAATCATACAGAACACAAAGTGAACCTTAATGTATATGAATTTTAAGATATTAATTAGAAGATCAAGGAGTCCCCTGATCCACAGGAAACTATTGTTGGAGGCCGGCTCTGGCAGGTCCAGGGGTCCCTGAAAGATGGACGGTGTCGGCAAGGGAGGGAGTGAGAGAGCCCCGAGATCCTTTCTGATCACCAGGCAGGCATCTCCGTCCTGTCGGTTTTGGTGTCTTTATTTATAGGTCAAAAGTTAATATGGCATTAGGAAATGGAATTTTTACAGTGGATAGCTCTTTGTGATAAAATGTTTTTGGAAGATGTACAGAAACAGGTTTTACAGAAGTCTTCTTGCAGAACTGCTCCAATTATAGTGAGGTTGAGTAACTAAGAAAATAACAAGGTGTTCACATTTTAATAACGCTAAGATTAAGTCATAGGTTTGTAGATACTCTTATCCATCCTCATCACAGCTGCCAAGGTAAGGGAAGATGTTTGTGCAATGTAGGCCTTAGAGAAGGGGCTGCTATATACCACCAGTTAGCAAAGGTGTATGTAATAACGTATCTTCTGTTCTTATCTGTTCCTTCTCTCTAAGTTAGGCTCTTTGTCTCTGGGCAAGACTTGATTTTCCAGTTATATTCTTTATGGCACCGGAGAGCCAACCATACCTTTAAAGGGTTTAGCTCATTTCCAAACATAGAATAGCCTCTTCGAGTGCATTTACCTTTGTGTCTACTTTTATGATTTCTTGAATAGCTAGGGCATGAGAGACATTTTTGGTTAGTCGATTTACATGTTGAGCTGTATGAACATCTTGGACTAACGCAACGGTAGAAACAGAATTGTATGTATCTTTTATGAGTAAGGGTCATTAGCCCGTTCATAGCTCAAGGGAAAGTATGGAGGGAAACAGGACCTTCTGGAGACACGATGTCTGTTCCCATAATCAAAAGAAGAAGTTCCCACAATAAGTTCCTTCACAAGGTGCAATCATCATACCAGGGCCGGAATAAAGGGACAAGTCACTCCCGATATTGATCAACAAGGTACCTTAGGGTCCAGTGCTCAAGCAGAAATAATTGAGTGGGGGTGGATATCAGTCATCATCTAATTGGTAAGAGACCGTGCAAACTTGCTTTAACCTCACCAGGAGTTTTCTCGACTAGTGGGCTCAGAATGGCTCCCAACAAACTATATAAAAAGAACTTTAATGTTTTAAACAAGTGTGAAAAAGCTTCACTGGCGGGAGAAGGCAAAAAGGTGCTGATATAAGTCTTTGGAAATTACTGTTGTCTAATGGACTATAGGCAAAAGGAGTGGTACATAAGCACTGTTCTTTAGATGATAAAGTAGCTTCTCATGGGTCAACAATTCTAAAACCACTATAAATGAATATTGGCTTCTAACAATTTAAGTAAATGGGTGTCTGATTGTTGCAGATAGGTTTCTAACTGTTGGGGTGGAAGTTTACAGATAACCAATAAGAGGAGGCTAGAATGAACCAAGAGGTGATGGATTAAAACTGAAAACAACAGTATGAGTGGTATTTGGCTAAATATAGATACAGATAGTTACATATAGAAATATTTATAAATACTTATATAAATACTGATTAGAATATCCAAATATATTTCCTTGCTCTGTCAGATAAAAGCATATGGAAACAATGATACTACAGTAGTACAAGATTACTTAGTGCCCATATCTTGGTTTCTAATAACATTTTTCAATACGGGAACAAAAAATTTCTAGATAAATCAATACTTCTAAGACCAGGGAAATAGACTACATGGGCCTGGATATCTTATAGTTCCAGAAAGTAAGAAAGTACTAAAACAAATAATAACAACCAAAAAAGGACTATAATTATAGGAATATGTCAAAAGTATACAGGATCCAACTGAAAGAGATCTTAATGGGAAAAATCAGAACAATTTCAGTAAAAAAGAAAAAAAAGATTGTATTGGATTATAACCAAGTGTGGAATATAAGAACCCATGAATTCATAATGATATAAGCGAATGATTGAGTAATAAGTGAGAGAAAAGAGACAAATCTACTATGCAGAAGAATTCCAAATAATTTATTCTCCACATATAAGGAAGTTAATGATAATGTTCCATTCAAGAGTGGGCTGCACATTAGTGACTTCCTTACAAAAAGTAAAGTATGGAAAGGGAAGGAAAAGAGTAACATTACAGTGGAGAAACCTGAAAAACTCGCTCTCTGGCAGGTAATCAAGTATAACATCAACAGGGATATGTCACTTTGATAGTATGTATCCTTTACAAGTATGTACCCTAGTAATGTAAGATGTTAATAACTGCTGAAAGTGGATGTGAGATAGATGGCAAATCTCTGTACTAGTTTTTGAAATTTTATTGCAAATTTAAATTGAAAAGGTTATTAGAATAATAATAATGTTGATGATGCTTGTAGACTTACTACCTAAATGTTTATCTCCCTATTTTTTATTTCATGAAAAATACGGAATTCTTTTCCATGCAAACTTAGAGAATATATTAGATTCATTTCTGACCTCATTTCTCCTCCTAGACCAGGATGTTTGACTTCCTCTTCCTGATTTTTACAAACTTCTTTGCCTTATAAAATCTGAACTATGCAGCCTCCCAATCTTCCTCTTTTTTTCTATAGACTGAGAGTTTACAAGGAAAAATAATCATAACATCAAGATTATAAGTAAGGCATTTTGACCTGACCTCCATATCATTTGGGTTCCAGATAACTTCCAATACTTTAGCATGAAGTTTAATTGGATATAATTCATCCCTCTGTATCTTTCATAACCTTTATGCTTTTCTGTAGCCTTTATATGAAGAGTGCCTCCTTCTCAAAGCCATGGTTTCCATGCCTGCACAGATTTCCTTTCTTTTAATTTCCTCAGGTATCTATTTCACCAAAATCTCTTTTATCTACCATGTAGTCAACTATTTTTTTACTCATTATTTCCTCAATTTATAACATCATCTAAAGGTATTTATCCAATAAAATCAACCAAACAAACGATAATAGCAATGAAAAACACATATATTATCTCCACCTCTCATTTCCTTTCATTGGTTGTCTTACTGCCTTTTTCCTTTTCTGAAGAAAAAAAATCCACTGACACTGCTGTTGCCTTCGCCACCATTGGTCTCTAAACTTCTAAGGTCAATGACTAATGTATTTTTTTTTATTATAATTGCTCTAAGACTTATGACACTGTTTCTATTCCCAACTTTACACTCTTTTCCCTGTCACTTATTTATCATTATTTATTAATTCACCTTCATAATAATTGCCATGGTGGATATAAAAAGCAGGGTATCAGGAACCTGGGTGGCTTAGTAAGTTAAGCATCCAACTTTGGCTCAGGTCATGATTTCACAGCTCAGCTCATGAGGTCAAACTCCACGTGGGGCTCTGTGCTGACAGCTCTGAGCCTGGAACGTACTTTGGATTTGTGTCTCCTTTTCCTCTGCCCCTCCTTGCTCAGCTCTGTTTCTCTCTCTCTCTCTCTTTCTCTCTCTCACAAATAAATAAATAAATATTAAAAACAATTAACCTTTCTGCCCCTGGATGCCGCTGAGTAAGCATCATTAAAGTCTCCCCTCCCAACTATGTCATGTCTAAGTCAGAGTCTCCCAAAGATTCTGAACAGCTGTAGTAGCTTCTCATCAGAGGTTTGAGCTTTGAAGCAACCTATGGGAGTCTGAGGTGCCATTGTGAATAATGGGGAACACTTACAGACTGTGTGGTAATGAGAGATCCAAACACCAAGTGCTCCAGAGGCTTTGGGTTTGTCACATATGCCACTGTGGATGAGGTAGATGCAGCCATGAATGCAAGGCCACACAAGGTGGATGGAAGAGTTGTAGAACCAAAGAGGGTTGTCTCAAGGGAAGATTCTCAAAGACCTGCTGATCACTTAACTGTGAAACAGATTTTTGAAGGTGGCATTAAAGAAGACACTGAAGAACATAATCTGATGGATTATTTTGAACAGTATGGGAAATTGAAGTGATTGAAATCATGACTGGCTGAGGCAGTGGCAAAAGAAAGGCTTTGCTTTTGTAGCATTTGACCATCATGACTCTGTAGACAAGATTGTCATTCAAAAATATCATACTGTGAATGGCCACAACTGTGAAGTAAGGAAGGCTGTATCTAAGCAAGACATGGCTAGTGCTTCATCCAGCCAAGGAGGTCAAAGTGGTTCTGGAAACCAGTTGTTCTGAAGGTCGTGGAGGTGGGTTTGGTAGGAATGGGAACTTTGGTCATGAAGGACATGTCAGTGCTCGAGGTGGCTTTGGTGGCAGTCAAGGTGGTGGTGGATACGGTGGCAGTAGAGATGGCTGTAATGGATTGGATTTGGTAATGATGGAAGCAACTTTGGAAGTGGTGGAAGCTATAATGATTTTGGCAATTACAACAGTCAATCTTCAAATTTTGGACCCATGAAAGGGGGAAATTTTGGAGGCAGAAGCTCTGGCCCCTATGATGTGGAGGCCGATACTTTGCCAAACCACGAAACCAAGGTGGCTATGACGGTTCCAGCAGCAGCAGTAGCTATGGCAGTGGCAGAAGGTTTTAATTACTGCCAGGAAACAAAGCTTAGCAAGAGAGGAGAGCCAGAGAAGTGACAGGGAAGCTACAGGTTACAACAGATTTGTGAACTCAGCCAAGCACAGTGGTGGCAGGGCCTAGCTGCTACAAAGAAGACACGTTTTAGACAAGACTCATGTGTGTGGGCAAAAAACTCGAGGACTGTATTTGTGACTAATTGTATAACAGTTTATTTTAGTTTCTGTTCTGTGGAAAGTGGAAAGCATTCCAACAAAGAGTTTTAATGTAAAGTTTTTGTTTTTGTTTTTTTGTTTTTGCACTCATGCTGTTGATTGTAAAATGTAATAGCCTGATCATGACATTGAATTAATGTGCCTTTAAGAATAAATAAGTAAACAAACAAACAAATAAAAATTTTAAAAGCATGGTAGGATAATAGAAAGTGATTAAACCTTGAGAATACAATGATTTGAAGATATATGAGAAGGCAATGTAAGGCATAGTATACAGAGGGTGCTAAAGTATTGAAGTAGGACTAAACTTGGAATCATCTAGTGATAAACAACAAGATGGTCAATGTTATCAAGGTTAGTGAGCTAGAGTCAGGCACAGGATAAAGGGACGAAAGATTAGAGAGATATAAAAAGACGAGATGATTGGTGGGACTTTACATAGCAGGAGCATAATAGTGTATTGTGTTCTAAATGTGATGGAGTAGTGTGTTGTGATAGAATTCTTTTAAAAGATAATCTAAGCTATATACAAAATGGACTGCAGTGAGATGAAAAACAGAGATAGAGATTTGTTTGGAGGTCATTGCTGTAGACTAGCTGAGATGACAGTAGTGAGGCAGAGAAACAGACATTTGTTTCATAATTTAAGAAATGTGCCTGTTAAAAGTATTTATTTGCTAATTCATATTAAAATTTTAAAGACTTGATAAACAAATACACATTAAACAAACTATATAACATTTTACTGCTATAGATACAAGTGAAAACATGGCAGAATTAAAAAATGAAACTGAGTTATTTATTATACACATAAAATATTTTAATAAAATTTTGTAAATTATTGTAGAAATTTTTCCTCCAAATATAAGCTAACAAAATTTCCTAATGTAGACAACCAATGTACTAATATAATTTATCTACTTTTTTTTAATGTGCTTGTTTCATTGTCGCTTATATTTAATTGACAGGTTAAAAAGTATCTTCCGATAAATCTATTTGAACCATTATATGAAAGTGTCTATTGTAAAATGCGTGAAATTTATGCATAAACATGAACATTTCAAATGATGAGATTATTCAGAAACAAAGGAAATAGAATAAGACCATTTTTGCCTTCACTGTGTAATACAAAATGAAAATTAAAGAACATCTTTTACTTTAAAAAATCTTCTCACTGATAAAATTATATCACCTAATTTTTTTTCTGTTAATGTGAAATGAGTTAATATTTTCTTAATAACTTATAAACTTTCTTTTCCTATTAGGTTTTTCTCTTATTACAAAGAAGCTAACAGCAGGTGAAAATTTCAAAGTAAATATGTGAACATGAGAACATTTTTTTTTTTATTTCTTTTTTCTCTCTCACAAACTACTATCCTAGTGGGAAACTCTTATGACTTTTTCAATTAATCTTTTCAGAATTCTTTGATTTCTCCTATTTCAAAGAAGACTTCCTCACTCATCATTATTTAAGAAATATATACCAAAGGATTTTATTAAATTTTTGCTTTAGCACTGCAGGAATGTACCTGGTATTGATTTGGAGTTTGAGTAATAGGAATGATATGATATGTTAGAACATTGTTGAAGGGAGCATGATGTGAGAGGAGTTGGTAAAACAATATTAAGTCATCAACTTTCCTGTATTGTTTCAAAGTTTATATATATATTTTAGTAGTCTCTATACCCTACATAGGGCATAAACCCATGGCCCCAGGATCAAGTTTTGCATGTTCTTCTGAGTGAGCCAGCCAGGTGCCCCTCCTATGTCATTTCAGAAAAAAAAAAAAAAATCTAGGTATGATATCTTTTACCTCCTCTTTTTTTTTTTTTTCCCTAGGAGAGAGAGAGAGAGACAGCGTGAGCAGGGCAGGGTCGGAGAGAGAGGGAGACACAGACTCTGAAATAGGCTCCAGGCTCTGAGCTGGCAGTCAGCACAGAGCCCGATGCGGGGCTCGAACCCACGAACCGCGAGATCATGACCTAAGCGAAAGTCGGACGCTTAACCGACTAGGCCACCCAGGTGCCCCTTACCTCCTCTTTAATATGTATACATACATTCATGCATATATACATATATATTTTTTCTTTTATAACTGAAAAGTATGGTAGCTATGCTAGTGAAGAAAATGCAGCTACATTTCCCATTGCAATCCTGCCTTATGTTTTTCTGACCCCTTCACCAAACAGTAAATTCTCACCTGAGGAATTCTTAGTCTACCAAATACTGGGTATACTGCTATAGGTTTGAGTAATTTTGAAAGATATTTAATTTCGGTTTTATAGGATTTAATTTAATGAAAACCAAAAAACCCAATAAATCCGATGCTGGGAACTGACTCTAAAATATTTGATTTCATGAAGGCGGAAATCTCTATAGCAAAGACTCTCATAAGTACCTTAGACATTTCTTACATTAAGTTTATCATTAATAAATATTCTAATTTATGTGCTAACACTTTTTTTTTTATAAAGACCTGTTTGGAACACAAGTATTCATTAACTTGAATCTAAAGAAGTATTGTCAAAAAAATTTTTTTTTGTTGTTTGATTTACACTATTTTCAGCATCAGGTCACGGTACAGATTTATTGTTCAAACTGAGTTCACTGAACTGTAAAGTGTGGGTGTGTGTTTGAGAGCTGTTAGAAAAGGCTTTCTGCATAAATGCCTGTAGGAGCAATCTGTTCGTGTTCAAAATAGCATTCCCTTTTCTCTTCTCCTTATTTTAAACATATTCTGTGCTTTATTACTCTCAACATCACCCACTTAAAATATAAGGATTATTTTGCAATTCTCGAGAGAATGTCTTCAACACTTTACTACCCTCACTGGCCTTGTTAGCTATATTATTTCTTATCATAACTCATCTGAATACTGATTTACTTCTAAATTTGAATTTTAGCATCTGATTTTACGAAAGAAAGATTTTATCTGAGAATATATTTACTGGGTTCCTGATATAGGCCAAACAGCAATGATGCTACTTTTGTGTAGTTGGTATCATGAACATTTTAGAAACTTCCATTATATAGAAAACATACAATAAACACATTGCAATGGCCTGGGATTTGATAATTCTCTTAAACAATAGGTAAGATCATCAATTCTGCAGGCAAAATTAAAATAAATTTGGCTGACTATAAGAAAATCTATGCAGTAATACTAATTCCTTTGGTAAAAACTCCATTTGCACTGCAGATACCACATTTTGGTAAATTGCACCACTCTCTCTTACTTGCTCAGTTAAAACCTCTTTGTCATTCCAAATAACTATCACACTACCTCAGCCACTGGTATCTAAACCATCAATATTGTTGCCCTTGCAACATCCATTACACTGTTTACTTTTCTCTGTCTTCTATACACCAGTCCACGCTGCCAACATCTCCCACTGAGATGTTTAAAAACTCTTCTAATTGATCTCTCTCTTACAATGTTGCTGCACCACAACACACTTTTCAAATACCAGGCAAATGATCTCCCAATAAAATTATAATTATTAAAAAGGTGATTCTGGGGCGCCTGGGTGGCTTAGTCGGTTAAGCGTCCGACTTTCACTTAGGTCATGATCTCCCGGTTGGGGGGTTCGAGCCCCGCGTCGGGCTCGGTGCTGACTGCCAGCCCAGAGCCTGGAGCCTGTTTCTGTCTGTGACTCCCTCTCTCTCTGACCCTCCCCTGCTCACGCTGTCTCTCTCTCTCTCCTAGAAATAAAATAAATAAATAAATAAATAAATAAATAGGTGATTCTCAGTTTTCTTCTCAAATGTCATCACCTAGAGATGGTCTGTTTGACCACCCAATATTCAATTTCCCTCCCATTTTTATTTTCTAATAAATTTATTTATGTGTCAAAGTATATTCTTTCCCAATCATATATAGTTACTTTATTAAAAATAATTTTCCATAAAAGTTAAAATCATGACTCTCATACAAATATAAAAATGAACATAAGCTAAAGATTTTTTATACTCATCAATAGAAGAACATAGAAGTTGTAACTGGCTCACAAGAGATTCTGAAGAACAGATACATTTATAGTTCAGTAATATTTAAATAAACATGGAAATGGAGAGAAAACTGGTTTCCCATAGTGTGGGAGGATAGGTACATCTTTTTCAGTTAGCTACTGCTAATAAAGATGCAAAATAGGATGTGAAAAGAAAATCTATGCATAAGGCTAGTGTCACCTAACCTGAAAAAGTGGGTGTTGTGTATAGAAACACATAAGTTTCAATGAAGCACAAATTTCTCTCTATACCAAAGTAATGCCTTCTCAATAGCTGGCACACATAAAATATCACTTTTTGATAGATTCCTTCTTTTATGGGATACTTTAAAATTTATTCAATATTTGCAATGCTTTTGGTCATTTATTATGATGAGACTATTTATAAATATTTTCCCCATTTAAGTTCTTTTGAAAAAGAAAAAACTCAAATTTTGTAAATTTTTATTAAACCAATTATGAACTATACCAGATAATTTGGAAACTGAAATAGTCTTTCAGAGTAATTTAGTGTAATTATTCTTTTGGCAGACAAGGGAAATTTAACTAGAAAGGTGTTAAGTTAGAACTACTTACACAGGTGTTATATTTATGTCTATACTTATTGAAACTTATAAACTGAATTATCAAATTATATCTACACTAACAGAGAGCATTTCAACTTTTGGTCAGCTATAATACTTATCCTATTAAAAACTGTCAGGTATTTACATAATTCATTTATTTTATATATAAATAAAACATATATACCTAAGCATCATTTTATATGAGCTGCTGAATTAACCAATATTGGAACTTTCTTACTTCTGAATTTATTATGGTAAGTAGCCCAATATCCTATTGGATTTGTTCACTAGGGTTTTTATTTTTTATTAATTTACTTCTATTCTTCATCATCTTAATTATTATATACTTTAACAAAGATATAATAATTTCATGCTATGAGTTATACTGTGGAAATATAAGTGAATGGAAGAAAAAAAACATGATAATCAATGACAGATTCAAAGATACACTAATACAGCCTTTGTCTCCTAATTAGTCTTCCAAAGTAGAAGTAATCATAAAGTTAGAATTTAAATATCTATTGTGCTAAATATAATTTCCCACCTAATTCATTTTTTAAAAATGTTTATTTATCTTAAAGAGAGAGGGAGAGAGTGCACGAGTGTGGGGAAGGGGCAGAGAGAGGGAGACACAGAATGCGTAGCAGGCTCCAGGCTCTGAGCTGTCAGCACAGAGCCCCATGTGGGGCTCAAACTCACAAGCCACGAGATCATGACCTGAGCTGAAGTCAGAAGTTTAACCGACTGAGCCACCCAGGTGCCCCTCCCACCTAATTCTTAATCTAACCTAATGTTGAAATGATTTGTCCAAAGTTATATGGGCTTTCTGTGATGGAGCAGAGACATAAACTCATATATGTTTGGCTCATATCTTTTCTGGCCTTGCTTTTCATTTTAACACGCTAAGAAATATTTACAGTATTTGAAAGGAGTCTTGAATGATGGGATAACTTTAACAGATTTCAATGAAAGAGTGGGGTATGATTTAGATCACAATGCTATAACTATCTGTAGAATTTCTGGTCTGTCTTTGGTTCTCTTATTATTATATATATATAAATAGATAAAACATTTAATGTCATCTCTGTCCAGAGATAAGTATTATATATAAACCCTGTTCTCAGAGTTTATAAATCTAATGTTTACAAAGCAGTATATAAAGATGTTGCAATGTTTAAAAAGCAGTATTTAAAGAAGCTGCATTGTGAGAACAAAAAATATTTTTTTTGTTTTTAATAATTTTTTAATTTTAATGTTTATTTGTTATGAGAGAGAGAGAGATAGAGTGCAAGCAGGGGAGAGGCAGAGAGAGAGGGAGACACAGAATCTGAAGCAGGCTCCAGGCCTGAGCTGTCAGCACAGAGCCCAACGTGGGGCTCAAACTCACAAACCGAGTTCATGACCTAAGCAAAAGTCGGGCGCTCAACCGACTGAGCCACCCAGGCACCCCAAAAACAAAATAGCCTTAATTGCTAAAGTTTATTTTTTAAAAAGATATATCAAGATTCCACTTCAAACAAAATGAACTCATGTAAATTATCATATTCAACTCATTAATTGAGATGGGAATCAACAAGATGTTAAAATTACCTCAGGGAGCATTTCAAAAAGTAGATACATATAAGGCAATTTAATAGATTGCTGAATTAGATTAAAAACTGGTTAATGTCTAACAAGGCCACAAAAACACAACCTGCAGAGTATTCTGTTTTAGTGAAAGTAAATTATTTTTAAAGCTACAGAACAAAAATCTATACATTAAGTTATTCTTCAGTCATAAAATAGCCCAGACAATAGAAAACCAAGTCCAGAAGGTGCTTAAAAACACCAGTATTCTCCTTTGCCTATTTCTAATCTTTGGATACTTTTTATGACTTATTCTACTAACAATTCATAAAGAAGTGAGTATCTGTTGTTTTAGTCACAATGTTGTCTGCAGAGTGGCTCTTTGTGTCTGCCAGGTGAACTTAGACTCCTACTTCAAAATATCTTTCCCACATTTTACCTTCTCAATCTTTCCCAGAAACCTGCCCCTCCTCTACCTTCAACTTCTTCGTTGAAATACTTCTTTGCATTTCCATAACAATTGTTGAATGCTCTTATTTTACATATATGTTATAACTGGTTGAGAAGTGAATTATATCTTATTTATTGTGTATTTCCAGCATTGCATATGTCTGCTGCATTATGATACCATTATGATATGATTCCAAACATTTCAGTCATTGAAGTTCTATGGTAGAAAAATAAATAGCTGCACACAGACACTTCACTTTAAATCATAGACATTTTAGAAAGTATATTAAATATGAGAGCTCAGAATAATAAATATAATCTGATAGCATTTTGGAAGAGAAGAAGTTGTGACCCCGAATGGTAAAGGGAGTCACAAAAAGTCAGGTAAGAGTGAAAGAGACAGATCTAGGGACTATGGAGTCAAAAACTAGCATAGTATCTATATTTAAAGGGCACATAATCAGTAGAAAAAATTAGCTAGAAATGCTGATTGTCTTCAAATTCAGTATTCTTTTCATTTCATTTTAGTAATTCAAATAAGGTATATAGGAAAGGTGATATTTAACCTTTTATTTTCTAAATTGAATTGTATTATTAAAATAATAAGGGAAGGTTTCTTTTAAAATCTAATTAGATTTTCTATATTTATCTGGGTTTGTGTTTAGGTTTACTTTTTTGTAATTTATTTCCAAAATAAGATTTTTATCTGGATTTTAAAGATATACAGAAATAAGTAAACTATTTTATGGGGCACCTGGGTGACTCAGTTGGTTAAATGTCTGACTTCAGCTTATGTCATCATCTCACAGCTCATGAGTTCAAACCCTGCGTCAGGCTCTGTGCTGACAGCTCAGTGCCTGGAGCTTATTTCAGATTCTGTGTCTCCCTCTCTCTCTGCCCCTCCCCTGCCCACACTCTATCTCTCTCTCAAAAATAATAAACATTAAGAAAAAAAGAAAAAGAAAATAAGTACACCATTTTAGCCACATAAAAAGGTATCAATATTGCACAAGTATGAATATTGATCTATAATTAGAGAAAACTAAATAATCATTTATATATTAATTTTCTATCTGCTGATTGACAGTGTGTGTTATATATCTCTAGAACCCATTGTGTTGTCACTGACTCATAGGATTTATTTCCATACAGACTCTAAAAATGGTACAGTAATGTATTAAAAGTTTATTCTCTTAGTTTTCCACACAATTTTAAAGTACACTTTTGCTTTTATTTATTTATTGCAGTTTAATAAGATTCACTGACAAGGGAGGTCCTCTGGAATAATATTAATTTAAGTACAACAGATACCAAGTTCCATCTCCCTGCAATATCCATGATCAGATTTATTCTTGAGAATTATCATATTATTCAAAGACAGCAATTGATTTACGGGGCCTATAAGACACTAACTTTCAACCATTAACATAGATAAGATTAATAGAATAATTAACCTAACAGAAATCATTACGTTGGAGCATTGGAGCATAGACAAAAACAAACAAACACAAAACAAAACAAAAAACACTGATGTAGACAGTGACATGCTGGGGAAGAGAAGAGGGAAGGGGAAAAAGTTGAATAATCACATGAGAAGCACAATGCCATGAATGATTATACTGTAATTCTGTCACTGTTCTGAGTACTTTACATATGTAAGCTTAACTAACATGGTGTCTTGTATTTTGCACTGCTTTATAGAAATTGATAAAACATACATGAAATAAAAAAAATTCAGATAGAGAATTTATGTACAGAGCCTAAAATTATTTTTCTATTAAAACCAACCAATACACATTAGAAATTATATAATTAATAATAACACTAATTTCAAGTGTGAACTATTTGGAATAAACCTAATATTATTAGGCACAATTGTAAAACAAAATAATTTATTTTTAATTCATGTAGTGGTATTTTTATATCAAATGTGAAGTTACAGTTAAACTGAATCACTTACATATTGCTGGTAGGAACATGAAAAAGCACAGCCGCTCTGAAAAACAATTTGGCACTTTCTTAGAAAACTAAACATACAACTACCATTCAACCCAGCTATTGTACTCCTGGGCATTTATCCCAGAGAAATGAAAATTTATATTGACATAAAAACTTAAATGAAAATATTCAGAACAGCTTTATTCATAATGTCCCAGATAGAAAACAATACAAATATCCTACAACAAGTGAACAATGAAACAATATGTGGGGCATCCATACTGTGGAATACTACGTGGCAAGAGATAGGTACAAATTACTGATATATACAGCAACCTAGATGAGTCTCAAGGACATTTTATATTACAAAAAGTCCAGTCTTAAAGGTTACATGTGACTTCTGACTTCAGTTCTGACATCTAAAGAGCTTGGAAGTCATCACTCTCATTTTTACAACAACAACAAAAAACCTAAAAAAATGAAAATCAACATTTTTGTTAGATTCATCAGTGAACTAAGGTTGCAGATGCTGCCTCTAAATCTAGAAAGATAGATCAAGGAGTCATGTCTAAGATCTGCTTACCTGGAGCAGAACCACTGTAGCCATTTGTTTGTTTCAGTACTTATATAATAAATGTAATGAGTTGCTGAAGGCAAAGTGTCGAGTAGGTTGACAGTGGGAAACTCTTGGAGCCACATTCTTAGTGAGAGCCCACACTTTCATAAGTTTTACCTCTAGGAACTCCACCTAGTTCTCGTAACAAAGAGCCAGTAATGGATGAAGGAGAGAATTAGTCATTGTGAAATACACTGGGAGTATTTTTTTATAAAAGGTTTATTCTCCAGGGAAAAAAAGACTTCAGAGCATTGTCCCACATAGATTGGTAGGCGTCTATTCTCCTCCAGTGCTGCCTAGTCTTCCTCTCTCCCCTACAGGGGAAAAGTTAAGAAAAACTTGCTGAGATTTAATCATCAGATTCTAGACTGTTTCCTTACCCTCACACGTAATGACCGTGTCAAGGGGATCTAGCATAATCACAATGGGATACATTGGAAAGAGTGGTAAGATGCTGACACTTACCCAAGGAGGATGAATCATATTTTTCTGGGTGTGATATTGTACTCTATTTACGAAAATGTTGGTGAAAAGTGGTTGAAAGATACATGAAGCATCTCCATATTTTTTGCAACTTTTTGTGACTCTATTTCAAAGGAAGATTTCGTGAAAAAAGCTAAAGAAAATGTATGTGAAATAGGTTTGTCTGTTTTTTAAGATATATTTTGTGTCTTTGAAGTTTTAGGTTATAGAACTGAATCTATAGCTTTGAGTGTGAAAGAAAGAATTGTGAAAGAAGTTAGTAATAAATAGTCATATTTATTACTAACCATACATTTCACCTATTTCTAAGTAAACATATCATTACAGTCATTGACTTTTAAATTAGGAATAGGCAGAGATCTTTTACTTTTTATAATGATAATACCATTATCCTCCTTTTTTGGTAAAATTAACTATAAAAGTTATAGCATCCTCTTTTGAATATCTGAGTTGAGTCAATCATTTATTAGGTTATGGATTTCATTTTTTGTAAGGAGGCAGTAGACCACTATATTCAAGGGTGGTGAATAATATGGCTTAGAAAATTCTGGAGAAAGTTATTAAAAACAGTGAACAAAAAGTTCCAAAATAGTTGGAAAAAAATAAGAATTTTTAATGGACATAGAGCAGGTAAGTACGATTCTTTTGAACTATAGTATTATTTTTATGTAAAAATATTGCTCATATATTTACCTGTATGAGTAACATCTTATAATTTTCCTCAAATTCTTTATAAATATAGCTTATTGAATTGCAGAGGTTGTATATATATATACCACTATTTTTTTGTGGTTCATTTACTAGGATACCTGACTTTTACAAGAATGACTCAGTAGTAGACAGGTATAAAAACCCTTACAATCTGGTCTCAATTTACCCTTTCAGGTTCAGCCACTGCTGTCATCCCTCTTATGTTGAGCTTCAGTCACTCTGAACACATCTTTTTTTGCTCCTAGATATTTGTGAGTTTTTCACATTTTGTGGAATATCATTTTCTGTGCATGGTGTGCTTATAGGACACATGATAGTATAATTGTCACTCAGACAACATTGGAAACTGGTAATATTTTGTATGTTTTTGGCATTATTATAATGATGTCAGATGCTTTTCTTTCCACTCTAATGCTATCAAGTGTCCATGGCAAAGACATCTTGTTTGTCTTCTTATCCCAGGCCCAAAATATTTCTTGGCACATAGCATAGTCCAAATGCTGAATCAATTAATAGATGATATGCAAAGTCACCAAAAATCTGTAGTTTTACTTAAAAAGGCTTTTATCTTTATAGCTGGGCAGCATTAATCCATGCAACATTATGCCAATCATTTATTTTTAGGGCAGCTATATAGTACTATACTATTAAGTAATAAGGTAAATGTCCTGCAATTTTTTAGTTGAAAAATGCTCTGTAAATGAGCTGTTTTTCTGCCAATGTGATATATTTTCTTATTTCATTACATGCTATCTGTGGAGAAAAGGGACTATATTCATTTTACTATATGTCTTGGTTTCATAAGAAAAAGTAGGACAGGATGGTAATATTCTCTATTCTAAAGACAGTGTAATCTTGAGTAAATGGATCCTGATTTAACAAAATGGACTCAAATTTTATATGTGACCTCAAACAACATTCTACATTCTTATGTGAAATCATTTTTTTTTAAAGCTATACAAGAAAAGAAATGACCCATTTTTTTACTGTAAAAACTTATTGAGGATGGGAGAGGCTAATCATTTGATGAGCTTGAAAACTTTTTTTTTATCATAAATGTGTGTTTTGTAGTGTTCAAATGTTTTCATCTTTTTTATTTTTTAACTAAAATTACTTATCCAAACTGCTTAAATGGTAGCATTTTTATCAAGTAGTGACTTCAGCATAGTGGAAAGGAAATTAGTGGATTTCATGGGCTCAAAATTCTCTAGAACATTTTACAGATTTCAATTTCCAGTTGTGTCTAGGAATTGTTTTTGCATATCAAGTTGCTCAACTGTGGATTTGAAATATAATCAGTTGACTATTTTTGTATGGGTCTATATCTGGGCTCTTTATTCTGTTTTATTAATTTGTCTATTCCTTCACCAGTATCACAGTCTTTATGATTGTAGCTTTATAGTAAGTCTTAAAGTTAGGTTGTATCAGTCTTATGACTTTCTTTTTTATCAGTATTGTGTCTATTATTGTAGGTCTTTTGCCCTTCCATACAAACTTTGTAATCAGTCTGATGATATCCACAAAATAACTCTCTGGGATTTTGATTGGGATTATGTTGAATCTACAGATAAAGTCAGGAAGAACTAATATCTTGACAAAATTGAATTCTTGTATGAACATGGAATCTTCTCCATGAGCATGGAATATCTCTCCACTTACTTAGATCTTCATTTCTTTTTGGCAGAGCATTATAGTTCTCCTGATATGGGTCTTGTACATATGCATTTGGTATGTTTAAACCTAAATACTTCATTTTAGGGGGTAATATAAATTGTATTATCTTTGTAATTTCAAATTCCAAATGTTCATTAAGTAAAACAATTCATATTTTTTATTCATACATTCTATTGTATTAGCTAAGACTCCCAAGATGATGCTGAAAGAGTGATGAGAGTCATCCTTGCCTTGTTATCAATTTTAAGGAGAAGACATCTAGTTCCTTACCATAAAATGTGATGTTAGCTGTAGATTTTTTGTACATTTTCTTTATCAAGTCAAAGAAATTCCTGTGTGTTCTTAGTTTGCTGAGAGTTTTTATCATAAATTGATGTTAAATAGGCAAAATGCCCTTTTTTGCACTTATTTGTCTGATTGTGTGCCTTTTTTTCATTACGTTGTTAATATGAATTACATATTGATTGGCTAACATCTCCCTAAGGAACAAAGGCTCTCATGCAGGAGTTCTGTAAGTATCCCTTATTCTGTCAATTCTAGTCTGTTTTTATTGGAGACTTCTAAAAACACAATGACTCCCAGGATTCTCCATAACTGGCAGAAAGTCCTGGTCAAGGGTTTGATGCTATTGTTATACATACTTACAGTTTGAATGGCCTGGCTCTAGATTAATAAGGAAGGTCAAATTTAGAAAGAAAAAAAACTTCATTTTTAGTTTCTGCTACATGGCCAGCTTGGTTACACATTAGCACATTTGTTTCCAAAAACTCTTTCTAAATTGTAAATTTGACATTAGATGAAGAAACAGAGAAAAGAGCAATTCCTCTGCCACATAAATTAACATAAATGTGGGAGTTTTTTTCAGAAGATAAAAGAGGGTGTCCATAAAAGAAGAAACTTCAGTAGTTTGGAATCTACCAATAAGTATTTACTATGGAGAAAATAATACAGAAATATATACTTCTTAATGTTTAATGTTGTATTTTAAGTTGGATACTATTCTGAGCTTTAGTCACCCTCCATTATCCACAAAACTTCAGTAAAATTAGTTTTCCTTCAAAGCACTACATTATTTATAAGTTGGTGAATAATGGCAGAAATGAAACCACTATTTATCAGACTTTAAGAGATTAATAGTAAGTGGGGAACAATATTTAAGGGTGTATCTGAAATTTGGAGTATTGATTGACAAAGATAATATTTTAAAATACTTATCACCCCACTAATACTTCACACTGCATTTACCCAGAAATATTAAGGGGAGAAAAACTGCAGAATGTGAACACTAGTAATTTTATTTGGGTATTAAAGGAAATGATGCCTACAGAATGCAACAGATATTTGAGGGAAAACAAATAATTACTTTTATATGATTATAAAAAATTTAATGGTTTTTTAGTATTTTCCAGAGGCTGAATAGCTATTGGTACACAATTGTTAGAAACTTTATTCTAATATATGAGATTAGTAAATACAAAATTTACAATAATTCAATGTGAAGTATAAAATATTTTTAGGCTAAGAATTACATATCTAATTTTGAAGATCTCTGTGTGACTTGAGATGGGTGTGTGGTAAAACATCTATCGTATTGGTCAAATAAAGTGTTTCTGAGCATAGGGAAATTCCAGTGAGGGAATTGGCAGGTTTATGAGAAATTATTGTTGAAAGAGCAGATGTGAATTGAATTTCTAAGAGAGAGATAAAAGAGAGATGATCCAATGACACATCATCATCTCCTTTGGAGAAAGCCCATACCAATCACTGGCAGAAGGGGAGCCACCAAAATAAATGAAATATTAACCCTTAATTTCAAAGAATCAACATGGTTTTATTATAAGGCAGAAAAGGAGAAAATTTAAAGATGGTGAGAGTAATTAATCATGATAAAGTTTTGGAAAAAACCTAAGAATACGTAGGAGTAAGAATGTGTGAAGATATGAAGATGGTAGGGTATAAAAGTTTTAAGGAAAAAGATGCTGTTGAAAAAAAATATGGATGATGATATGTGGTCTGTGCATTTCTCTTAGCATGGTTAGATTGGTGTATAACGTTGGATTCACAAGAAAGAGCTAATAGAAAGTTAGAAAATAAACGATGCTCCAATTCCTCTCTGAGAGTCTGAAAAGTACCAATTCTCTTTCACTTGGATTTTGTGTTACTGGATAGAAGTGTGTGTGTGTGTGTGTGTGTCTGTGTGTGTGTGTGTGTCTGTGTGTGTGTGTGTATCCTATGAAAAATTAAAGTAACTACAGAGGGAAAACGTAATAATTATTAGTAGTCTAAAAAATAACATTTGAAAAATAATATTTTTAGATTTGTCCACAATGGTGATTCAAAAAGAGTCAAGACTGTCTCTGGGTAAAATGTAACACAATGTTATAAATTTCTCTTGAATTCTTCCTACCTGATGAAAGTCTTAGAAGATACTTTAGTTTACTTTACCCTTGATAGTTACTATAAACAGAATTTTCAGTCTAATTATCACACTAAAAACATGGGATTTCACTTATTTTAGGCCTAATAAGAAATATTTATGATTAATTTGTATATTTGCAAAGTATTCTTTATTGTGATGGATTGCATGAAAATATTTTTAAAAGTTTAAAGCAAAAATACATAAATCAAGTTTTATGCAATGAAAAAGAAGGCATTTGTCATATACTTTGCATTTATTCTTTTTGTGGATGTTGTAGAGGTTAAGAAAACTAATTAGTGAAAGGTTAGTTCAGTTTTTCACATGCTGGATTTTCATTAATCTCTTCTAAGTACTCAATAAGCACTCAGATTACTCAATCAAAAGTGTAAAAAATATTGTTTTTAAATTCCAGCAGTCTGAAATTCTGAGATTAATGGATATGACTACATTTTAGTTTACTCAATGCTTCATTTAACAACAAAAGAAAAGGTATAAAGAAAAGGTATAAAAGAAAATGCTAAAGTTCTCATTTCATTCATATTAATTTTGCTGATACAGACAAAATCTATAGCTAGAAAATAAGGTTTTAAGTTCCATAAGAGAATTATAATCAGAATTGTTATAATATACTGTAGTCTCCTTTCTATCATTCTATTGACACTACTACTAACATCTCAAAAGGAAACTTTAAGGCTTTGAAATTTGTGAGACAGTTTCTATGAATCTGTAATTCCAGATAATTTCAGAGAGTATGCAAGAAATATGCTACACATTTAAAAACCTATTTCTGGATTTTTTTTCTGGCTCAGATAATTCAACATTTATAAGTGGTATTCCTTAAGATGAAGAGTGGTAGCAAAAAGAAAACTTTGTTATTAGTCTATTTGCCATTTTCCTTATGATGTATTTTAAACAAAGTCATTCAAAATGACCTCAAACTCTATGGGATCTTCTCTAGGTATCAGAACTTATACTTAGAATAACTTCCAAACTGGGCTACATTTCAATTTTTAAATCTGACTACATTTCATTGGATTTAATTATTTGAACAGAGTTTTCATATTTTTTTTCCTGGAATACATATATAAAAATAAAATAAAATAAAATAAAATAAAATAAAATAAACACCAAATGTGACTTAAATACAAGACTTCTGTTTCATAATCACCCTCAAATAAATGAAATGTTTTTACTGTATAGGTAATGAAGGAATTTATTCAGCACTGATTTGAACTATAAAGTCCATTATGTGTCACAGCTCTGACTAAGATAGGCCTAATGAAAAATGGACCCAGATGCCCCTTTGAAGGGCATCTTGGAGAAACTTCTCCATTTGGTAAAGTCACATGTGCCCTCTTCAGGGACAGTGACTTAGAATCAATGCCAACTTAAACAGCAAAATGAATTATAACAAATAAAGAACATCGATAGCCATTTAGATCTAAAACAAACATCACTGAGCATCAGAAGTTCCAAGAAGACACTGTCATGATATTTACGATACACTCATTTCCATTTTAATTGGAGTCTGTGATGCATTTTAAAGCAAGAGTAGCTGCCACATCTGATTGTGGCCCCCAGCTGGGTGTCTATTCAGTAACATAGATCTAATGTCCTATATCATCTGACCTGTGTATGTAACACTTTAGTGATTCTTCTTTATGGATTCAATGAAATAAAAAAAAAATTATAATCAGAATCTATCATTTTTTAAAGAAGAAATTTATTACTTTAAACCAAAAAAGATACTTGTTATAATAGTGATACTGTATGTAAAGCATAGAGGTTTGACTCAGCACTCTACTAATCTCCGGCCAGCACTGATCTCATTTTGGCATTGCGGAACAATTGTGTATGATCTTCCATCTGCATAATTTGGAGAATACAGAGGCGATGGTCTGAATGTAAATTGGCATATTGGGTGTAGAGTCCTTAATCAGTGTGACTCCATTAATTTCTTCCTTTACATCATCTCTAGGTATTTTGCAGAACTGGAGCAGATTATTATTCAAAATAGCCTCCTGGCTACTTGTTATTGTTCAGTATGATCATGAGATACATTTCTTCCTCCAATTATTAGCAAATGAGTGAAGATGATAGGGTTAGCAAGTGACTCACATTCAGATCAGAATCAAATTCTGGAACAGTTTTCTAAGGCCTTCCACGAACATTGGAAGCATAGAACAAAGTCACACCCTAATAACTACAGGGGAACTATCTCTCCTTTTAATCTTTCTGCAATATCTCCTCCCTGCCATACAAGAATTCAGGATTCATTTAAAGGAAACACTTAAACATTTAAACATCTAAACATTTAAAGGAAAATATGCCTGTATATATGTGGATAAATGTCCATGTAAACATCTGCTCTCTAAGCAGATACACTACTAGAATTGCCTTTGCAGACACTGTCCTGTTTCTTCTCTAAAGGAATATTTCCTGGAAAAATGGATGCTCGCCTCCATTCATTCACCAAATATTGATAGTGTCAATTTTGTCACCTACACTGATCTAGACACTTAAGGCTATACTAGTGAACAAAACAAACTAACTTTTTTCTCCTGTGATACGTACATCCTAATGGGTTGGAGGGGGGTGTGATGGGGAGGCAGACAAAAACCAAATTAAATGAAAAAAAAATCTGGTAGTTTACATGCTGGGAAGTTCTCTGGAGGAAAATAAAATAGAAAAGAAAAATGGAGAAGTGCATAGAAAGCATAAGGATGAGTGAAGGGGAGACTAGTAACTGGGAGATGAAATGAGAAAATATTTAGGTTGTTATATGCTTTAGTTTTTCTGGAGAATGAGAAGTCATTGGAAGATTTCAAACACAGGGATATTATTCTGTTTTAATAGGATCAATTTCACCACTTTTTAAAAATAACATTACAAATGGCAAAGGGTACATCCAGGTATCCAGTTGAAAACCTGTTGTGGTTATTTAGGCCAGACATGATGATAGTTTGGACTAGGTTGTGGCACTGGAGGTGTTGAGAAATCACTTTTTATCTTGGATAAATTTGGGTGGATGAAAATAGCATTTCTTATCTTTTGTTTGAATTTCTCAGGTCACTACAGACTAGTATATTTATTTTTCCAGTAGAAATTTATGATTGCCTCTACTACTCCCTATATTAGTTTTCTAATGCTACTTAACAAATTACCAGAAGTTTAGCAATTTAAAGCAGCACAAATGTATTCTCTCAATCCCTGTGGATTAGGAGGATGCAGAGTTGACTAGCTGCATCTTCTTCAGTTTCTCCAGGCTGAGATCAAAGTGCTGGCCAGTGAGGATTCATCTGGAGGCTTGAAGATGACGACATCTGTTTGTTAGCTACACGTTGATGGAAAAATTCAGTTTCTGCCATTGTAGAACTGAAGTCCCTATTTTGTTGTTGGCCGTAGGCTAAGGATCACTTTTAGCTCCTGGTGATCACCCTCAGGTCATTGCCATGTGGTATCCTTCATAGCCAGTTCACAGCATGACCTCAAATCCAGATGGAAGAATTTCTCTTTTTCAAATCTCTCCCTTCAAGAAAGGCTAAGTCCTTTTTAAGCATTTACTTGATCTGGAAAAGCCTACCTAAGTAAAATCTTCCTTTTTCATAAACAAGGACAATGGCTTTGGGATACTAGTTACATGTACAAAACCCCTTTGTTTTTGTAATAAAACATAAACTTATCACAAGAGTGGATTATGTCATATTCAGTCTCACCCATATTCAAGGGTACTTGTAAACCAGATAGTAACCATGTGGCCATCTTTGAATTATGCCTACCAATCTCCCACAAATAAAGAGAAACCAGTCTCTCTCATTCTTTTTTTAAATGTATATATAATTTTTTGAGAGAGAGAGAGAGACAGACAGACAGAGCATGAGTGGGGGAGGGTCAGAGAGAGAGGGAGACACAGAATCTGAAGCAGGATCCAGGCTGTGAGCTGTCAGCACAGAGCCCAACGGTGGGGCTCGAACCCACAAACCATGAGATCATGACCTGAGCCGAAGTCAGATGCTTAACCAACTGAGCCATCCAGGCGCCCCAAGGAAACCAGTCTCTGAATATAAATGCTATATTATAATATTTAACCTATTTGGCTTAGGATTTTCAGTATTTTCAACAATCACTTACCTTAAGCTTACTTTTAATGCCCCCTAATGCATATATAAACCATTGATTATTATTGATCATTGCTCCTAACCACCATTGTTTAGGAGGACAGAAATTTAGAAGACTCCTGAATGTTCAAATTCTGTCTACACTGCTCCCCAATGGCCCCAAGGATGTAACACTTACGCATTATGTAACAGATGCCTCCTGGTATTACTTCCTGACCTTGAGCACTTAAGCAGCAATGATGGGCTACCATTATCAGAGCTCATAGTTGTTCACTAATTCAGTGCTCTCCGGACAAGCTAAGCCCACATGGTATACCTCTTGGCCCACAGTAGACACTTGGAAAAGTCCAACAGATTTCTCAACCTGCATTATGAGTTTGGTTGGAATTCTTTCCTGTAGAAGACCCGGGCTTTTTGCCAATCAGTTATGTCTCTCAGTGTCTCTGATTCTTTGACTTTTCATCTTTTTCATAAAGTATATTTATGCCCTGACTATAAGGACACATATTTGTAACTACTGAAATTAAGCTACTTTCTTTTCCTGAAAGAGAAAAACAAAAAAGCAATTTATCTCAAAGACAATCTTCACCATCATAATCTGTGATCAAAATCAATATAGTCAAGGTTTATTGGATGATCATGCTAAGTAGTTTTATTTTTATGAAAGACTGTATCAGTCAACATTTTTATTCTTTTACATATTTCCTAATTTTAGAAACCTTTCTCCATGTCACCAATATATGCTTTCTTTATTACACACTCTGAAGTGGCAGGTGCAATACAAATATAATTTCAGGCCAATTGTCTAATGGGCATGATCTGGATTTTAAAAAGGTCTTGCAAGCTCTCACATTCACCGTATACACAGCAGTATATTTTCATGTATTCTGTTATATAGAGCACACTTCCTTAGGTACTGTTCTAAAGGCTTCATAAGGATGATTTAATTTAATGCCATTTAGTACTCAAACTTCTTCTGAGAAAAACAGTATTATTAACCTGACCTTACAGATGCAGAAAACAGGCATATGAAGATTAAGTCACCTAGTAAGCCATACAATTAGCTTTATTTAGGGCTGAGGTGTATGATCCTGGTTTCTGCACTTTGGTACCTCTCTGGTCAGAGAAAAAAGGACAAACCAGAAGCCGTAGAGTCAAAACTCTTGGATTCAAAACTTCTTAAGATAAATGTTAAAAAGAAATGAAAGCAGGGCATGAAAAGTCTACAGGAAGAGAAGGAAAAACAAAAGCAAGATCACCTGACTTCCTCAGTTCTTCGACAGGGAGGATCTTTCTATACCCCAGTACCTTTTCTTATACTTCTCGAAAAGTGTTTCACTTTATGTTATGTGTTTTTTGATAGCCTCTGAGAAAATACAGTGATGAGTTCAGGTCATGGCTTATTTTTTTCCTTTATGTATTTATGATTCATTAGCTCTTTTGACCAGAAAATCCTTTGCTGTATCACTACATATTTCCTTCCAAGAGATAAGTTGTGATATCTTGGCAAGGAAATGGGTTAACACATCTTATAAATTTGTTATTCGACTCAGAATTTTTTTGTTAATGTTATTTACTTATTTATTTATTACAAGCATGTGTAATATAAAGAAAACACTTCTGTTTGACTTCTGTTTATTGTGTTATGGTTTTCTTTTTGTAGGACAATGCTGTTTATGACTGCCTTATCATAATACAGTGCAAAGAAGCAGACTGTTGTCCACAGGATTTTTATTCTCATCCAGACTCATTATCTTAACCCCCTCTGATACAAACCAATTTGTAGTTAGAAATGATGGTAAAGTGATAGTGGAGAGAATCAATAGGAAGTTACAGAATGCTTAAGAAACTTGCTTCCTGGTGACTTTTGGCAGGATTCAAATGCAGAAGGTTAATAGGAAATAAGCAAATGAGTCTAGACTACTTAACTATCACTTTATAAAGTAATGAAGTTAGAATTACATTTGTATTGAGTGCTGCTTACTGGCGACAGTAATAAAAATAAAAATATAATCCAGTGACAAAGACCTGAGAATTCAGAAATTCCAATTACACCTGATGTGCTATGCTTTTCTTAGGATGGATACCACACCACTCCATGGTGATGGATGCCTACTGTTTTCTCTGCTTATACATCATCATCAGGAATTTCTTTATCAGTTATTATTCAAATTTAGAGATGGGAAATTAAGAATTCTATTCTGTGTCATCTTGACATTGTAAGAGAATTATTAAATGAAGATAAATTCTAAAAGCTGAGGTAACTGAAAAAGCATGCCATGATCAGTAGATGTCTTCTTGTTAAGAAATATAATTTATATTTATATTTTTTTATTTGAGAGAGAGTGAGTGCAAGTGAGAGGTGCATGAATGGAAGAAGGGCAGAGAAAAAAGAAGAGAAAAGAAATCTTAAGCAGGCTCCACCCTTAGCATGGTGCCTGATGTGGGGCTTGATCCCAAGACCAGGGATCACTACCTGAACTGAAATCAAGAGTTAGACACTCAGGGGCGCCTGGGTGGCTTAGTTGGTTGAGCGTCCGACTTTCACTTAGGTCATGATCTCGTGGTTCGTGGGTTCGAGCCCCGCATAGGGCTCTGTGCTGACTGCCAACCCAGAGCCTGGAGGCTGTTTGAGAGTCTGTGACTCCCTCTCTCTCTGACCCTCCCCTGCTCACACTGTCTCTCTCTCTCTCTTTCCTAGAAATAAATAAAACATTAAAAAAAATTAAAAAAAGAAGAGTTAGACACTCAACCATCTTAGTCACCCAGGTACCCCAATAACTAACATTCTTATGGAAAAGGCAGGAAATTAATGAATTAATGTGTCTATAACCAGTGTGGATTTGTACGTGTTAAGAAAGAAAAATAGACATCACATAACTGGCTATTGTATTTCATACTTAAAGAAAAAAAAACAAAACAGAAAACAAAAACAAAAACAAAACCCAAAACTCCTTAAGCTCATGTCCCCCTTTAGCCAATCTACTTTTGCTCATTATTGTAGGAAAAAAAACTCAAAAAATTGAATATTGTTAATGGTAAATGATTGTTTCTCATCCTGATGTTTTCTTCCTCTGAAAGTCCCTTTACAGGTATTTTTGAAATCCTTTTTGGTGTTTTTACTCCATTTAAGGGGAGGTGTTTTGACTAATCTTGTTTGGTAAGTCAAACATACCTACCATTAGCATAACTACCTTTTTTATTTTTAAAGAGTGGTCTGCAAGATGGTTACATTCCACTGGTCCTTCAGAGGAAAGCCTTCTAGACTAGCCTAAGGCTAAGTCTGTGTATGGTTCTGAGATTCAGTTGGAAAACCCATCTGGCTGAAAGATATAAAGATGCATAGTTCACTTTAGCTTTCAGAATTAACAAAGATGCTATTTTGGTCCTGTATTCACTGTCTTCTTTATTTTTTTACCTGTTCAGAATTCACACTGGTAAGAAAATACTAGGTGCAGCAGGGGGTTTGTTTTCTACATCTTCTACCCATTACTGCTGCTCTTGTCAATCACCAGTGCATTCCACAATACAAAATCCATGTTGCATTCTAACACTTAAACTTAGTCACTATCCCAGCTACATTGAATACAGCTGCCTACTTTTTACCGCCTTACATCCTACTAAAACACTACCTATTTGATTTCTTAGATGACACACTGACCTGGTTTTCTTTCTACCTCACCGGAAACTATGTCTTGATTTCCTTTGATGATACTTCTTATTGTTTACTTGGAGGTATGAAGTGCCTTAAGACTCAATCTTTGACTTTCTTCTCTTCTCTATCTAGATTTACTCTGCAAGTGATGAATGCCGTAGAGTCACAGGCTCTAAATAATATATGCTAATTACTCCAAATTACTATCTTCAATAGTGACTCTCCCCTGAATTCTAGAATTGAATCCAAATGTTACTTGACAATTCCATTTATATCTCTACTAAGCTTCTCAAAAGTAGCATAATGAACCCTAACTCTCTCATCCCTACTACTCAAACCTGATTATCCTTTAATGATTCTATTTCATAAAGGACAAGACCATCTATCTAGTTGTTTAGGACAAAAACCTTCAGTCCCTCTATTTATATTAAGCCTGTATCCAAAAAGTGGAAAATCTTACTGACCTCACTTTAAAATGCATCCAATAGGGGCACATGTACCCCAATGTTCATAGCAGCACTTTCAACAATAACCAAATCATGGAAAGAGCCTAAATGTCCATCAGCTGATAAATGGATCAAGAAGATGTGGTTTATATGTATAATGGAATACTACATGACAATGAGAAAGAATAAAATCTGGCCATTTGTAGCAAAGTGGATGGAACTCGAGGGTATTATGATAAGCGAAATAAGTCAGGCAGAGAAATACAGATAGCATATGTTTTCATTCATATGTGGATCAGGAGAAACTTAACAGAAGACCATAGGAGAGAGGAAGGGGAAAATATAGTTAAGGAGAGGGAGGTAGGCAAACCATAAGAGACTCTTAAATACTGAGAATAAACTGAGGGTTGATGGGGGTTGAGAAGAGAGGGAAATGGGTGCTGGGCATTGAGGAGGGTGCTTGTTGGGGTAAGCACTGGGTATTATATGGAAACCAACTTGACAATAAACTATATTAAAAAAAATTAAAATGTCCTGAGACTTCTAAAAAACTAATGAAATGAAATGAAATGAAATGAAATGAAATGAAATAACATAACATAATATAACATAACATAACATAATGCATCCAGAATTTGGCCACTTCTCATCACCTCAACCCCTATATCCTACTTCCAATCCAAGGAATAGCTATGTTTTATTCACTGAACTACAATATCCTCAACAGTACTCCACTCCAAAGATTATTCTTTCACTCACATAATGTCTACCTGAATGTAACGTACATCTATCTATCTATCTATCTATCTATCTGTCTATCTATCTATCTATCTATCATGTATCTATCTATCATCTATCTCTATCTATCTATCTATCTATCTATCTATCTATCTATCTATCNATCTATCTATCTGTCTATCTATCTATCTATCTATCATGTATCTATCTATCATCTATCTCTATCTATCTATCTATCTATCTATCTATCTATCTATCTATCTATCTATCTATCTATCATCTATCTATCTATCATCTATCTATAAATAATTATCCCTCACTAGAATATAATATCTGTGCAGGCCAAGTAGTTTGTTTATTTATTTTTGCATGCCCAAGCTGTAAAATGGTAATTGACGTAGAGTAGATTCACAAACACATCTATATAAAGATGCATAAATGTATAATAGGAATCTCCAATCATGTGAACCCATAAAGACAGTGAAAAGGAATAATAATACACAAAAAGTCAAAATAGACAATTGATAAACTAGGTTTCAGATATTAGAGGCCCAATATATTATTACATATACACATAGAGTATCAGGGGACTTTTTGGTTTATTTGCTGTTGTGTCAATTCCATAACATTTCTATTTTTTTGATTCTTATTATAAAGGAAAACACCATATCCTAAGTTTAGTCCTCAAATCTTGCTATGCACTGATAGAGTTTATCAACAATTGAAGAGACAGCATAGATGCATTTATTTCAAATCAGGTATAATAAATAGTTCTTTGCATTTCATAATAATATAAGTTCATCTAATTTTTAGATACTCAACTGAGAACAATTATGCATGAACTGTTCAGATAAATACAAATATCACAATAGGGTTGGGTTGAAGTTATTATTATAAGGTAATGATATAATGATAAAACAACTAAGGAATAAAAATAATCATGGTAACAAAATTTAGGCAACATACTGAGAGAACAAACCCTTCTGCTTTGTGACCATATCAATACTGCTAACAAACAAGATAGTGGAGGGTCTTTCTCTTCCTTCAATAGGATGGCAATATTTCTGTCAGGAAGGAGGATGCATAATGGCCAGTATCTGAGGCCAAACCTACCTAAATATGGAATACAGAGAGAACAGAAAAATATCTGGAATTAACAGTGGTGAGGGAATTTTAGCAACATGGAAGATTAATCAGTGGTAAATTTTACACAGCAAACCCATCTGACAGCTAAGAGGACTGGAAATAAAGGACATTCATGGCTCTCTGTTTTCTAAAGTATTTCAGAAAGATTTAGGTAGAGGATGAGTTTAAAAACAAACATTTGTTAATATGTTAATTCTTTTGAATCCCATTATTAGTTTATCTGAGAAAAATATATATAAGAAGAAAAGCAAATATCCTAAGATAATAGATAAAAATAAAGAAGTATAACTCTTGAGAGATGTGTTAGACATAATGTAAGTCGAGTATATACATACATTGACAGGGCAATGTTTAAACATTGACAGAAAAAAGACCAAGAAGTAACAAATATTCATGATATATTACATGGGACACATGGAAAATAGAATGATAATGACACATTAAAATGTATCAGTCCTACAAGGTGCTCAGTATATATGTTCTCCACTTGTGACCCCACTCTGGCCATGTTGATTCTGGTCTCAAATGCCTTTGCCCTACAAAGTCAATAGCCGATCAGCAGGTATTTTTTGCTCCTGTGTCTCACTTATATAGAAAATGTATATTGGCTGCAGACACCTTCTATCTGCCAAGCCCGTTTGTCAGCCTCGCCTCACCATCAGAAGAGATACAGAGAGAGAAAGAAAGGACATTTGAACATGGCTGGTGACACAGGATCGAGGTACCAAGCCACCTCTACCACCTGTTATCACTGTGTTTTCTTACTATTTGTTTCTTTCTCTTTCCCCCTGGATTTTTGCTCTACCTTTTAACTTCATTCAATAACCCCTGTGATTCATGTATCTTAATTTTCTTAGTAACTCTTTTTGCTCTGTGACCTGTGGGTTAGTTTGGTTGGGAGACAATGTGGAGGCTACCATTGCATCAGTGTAATTTCTCACATGACAGATCCCTTTATATGATGACCAACTGCAATATCTCTAATAATTTGTCATTATAATACAATAGGTTTATTACTGCAGCTTTGATGGTGTCCTCCACAGAACAAGAATATAAGAAAACTAACATTAGCACAGTGAAACTGATTATTTAAATCACCTAGGAAATTGGTCCAAGTATTTTTCAATGCAAAAATAAAATGTTTGCTTTTACAAGTATATATTTTCTTTGCAATTAAGTAATATTCATATTACAGCATATTGTTATTTAATAGGTAGGCTCAAGATCGAGGAGAGCTAATAAATCTAGCAGAAGGATAGATTAGGGCATACTGTGAGAGAAAGGCAATCACAAATAGCTTGAGGCAATGACTACACTAACTGAAGTCAACCAAACAAGAACAGCTTTTTAAAATACAGAGTGGAGAAGCTTTTGTTCTATATTGATCCTTGAAAAAGGAGTTGGAAAACTAAAAAAAAAAAAAAAAGTGTGCAGGTTTGCACACACACATAAATGTGTGTTACATTGGGAAGATAAATAGTAATAGTTATAAAGGGTAGAAATGCCAATTTCATGATAAGAAGGAAGGGAGAACATTTTCAATTGTGATATGCAGATGATTTAAAACACCTAAAAACAAATACAGGTTTTCTTCAACCAAGGGCCAGAATGAGAGAGAAGAAGAGAGAGAGACAAAGAGAGACAGAGAGGCAGAGAGAGAGACAGAGAGAGAGAGAGAGCGCGAAAGAGAGAGCGAATAAAAGAGAAAGAATAAGAAAATATTTTTAAAAAAGTAGACTCTAGGGGGAGGGAGGGAAGATTCAAAAAACAAGGCACTTCTACTGTATGTGCACTCTGAGAAAGGGGGAGGGAGGGAGGGTGAAAGGAAGGAAGGAATTTAAAGAGGGGAGGCACGAAGGAAAGGAAAAATTGCAGATGTGGTAGGCCTTGCAATGACTGCTTTTGACTCTAAAGGCCCAAAAAGAACTACAGACACATATTCTTGCTTGAGGGATTAATGAAAGTCTAACCTGTCTCTCCCTAGTTGATGAAGCTTAAAACTATAAATCATACTTCAATTTCTGTTTTTAGCTCAGGCAACAAGTTACAGATAGTGTCAAAAACCATTGTATTTTGAATATTTAAGGGACTGATTTTTTTTTTTTGTTAGATTATTCAGGCCTCCTGCTTCTTTCTCTCCTGTCTCCTGACGTCTGCCTTTGAGCCATTACACTCTCATTAAAACCTCCACCTCTCTGGGTAAATTGCTAGGGAGGGAGATTAAACCAAAATCCTTCTGTGCCTTGGATAAAAGGAAGAACAGAATAGAAGTTATTAGTAGAAAATTAAATTTGGTGAATAAATATAAAGTTCAGTTATCCTGTCTTGGTCTTTTACTATTTCTATGGACGATCAAGAAGGATCAAGAAGTTCTTGCATTGATAATTTATTCAGCTTTACTCAAGTCCTATATATTTTCTCAAAAATCAATCAAATTAGTAACAAGACTGAAAATGAGTTAGCAGGTAGACCAAACAGGATCTCATTCACTGTTTCCCTACACTTATGTATGAGGTGTGTGATGTTGGCAAGTTATGTGAACATCCTGGTTCTCAGTTTTCTCCATAAAATTCATACCTGAACATGCTATTGACAAATTAGGTAGCATTTTAACAGCTCTATTGAAGGGGCTGAATATATATTAGTTCTCAAAACATGTACTTTCTTCCTTTGTTTTCTTCCTTTTCTAAGTTAAAAAAAAGAAATTTAATAATTTACTTGTTTTTGCTTTGTTACCTTTATAAAAAAAATTAAGGATAAGACTATTTTTAGAACTCCTAGTACACTATGTTGCTATAGTAACTTAAACAACCCTGGCATAATCTACCCAAAATTCTTTTTAAGCAAGCAATACTCTTGGTGGTTCTGTATCAAGGGTTAAGGTTGCTTTACACAAGAGGCTATGCAAACAGAAGATCTTCCCAAAGACTACGACCCCAAAAAATGTATTTTCCATCAAAGAGGACAAAATGGTTTATGAGTATCTTAAAAAATACAATGCATGGTATAAATATTTAAAAACCACTAAGTTATGATGCATATTTTATAGGTCTGCTTTATTTATTTTAATTTTGTTAAATGGTAGTTTTAGGGGCGCCTGGGTGGCTTAGTTGGTTGGGCGTCCGACTTTCGCTTAGGTCATGATCTCGCGGTTCGTGGGTTCGAGCCCTGCGTCGGGCTCTGTGCTGACTGCCAGCTCAGAGCCTGGAGCATATTTCGGTCTGTGACTCCCTCTCTCTCTGGCCCTCCCCTGCTCACGCTGTCTCTCTCTCTCTCTCTCCTAGAAATAAATAAAACATTAAAAAAAAATTTAAATGGTAGTTTTATTCGTTAGTGTTTTAATTTAACGTTGTTAAAAAGAACTGACCACACATCAAATTTTAACTCATCATATATAATTTCCTAGGCATGCATATTTGTTCTCTCTTGCTGCCATAACAGATTACCATAAACTAAATAGCTTGAAACAACATAAATTATTTATCTTCCAATGCTCTAAATCAGAAGTCTTAACCAGTCTCACTGAGCTAAAATGGAGATTTAATCAGGGCTGCATTCCCTTCTAGAGACTCTTGTAGAGAATCAGTTTCCCCAGTAATTCAGGGCATTGGAAGAATGCAGTTTCTTTTGATTGTAGGATTGAGGTTCCTTCTTACCTTGCTAATTTATCAGTTAGAAGTTAACTGCCAAATTGTTTAAGCTTTAGGGTGATGCTCTTTCATGAGTCCTTTGCATATGTGTTCCTACAGTTATGCCTTTATGAAAAAAAAATAATCTGTCATAACTTCTTTTCTAATTAAAAAATTCACTTTTGTACCGAATTTGTTTTCATTAAAATTATGCCTAAGTGCCCGAAGAATACCTGAAAGTTGTGTTAAAAATTAACCAACTTTGGAAATAAGGTAAATAACCTCAAGGTTTTCCTCATTAAATGAGGATCCATCCTTGCCATAATTCATTTGAATTTCCATTACTCTTCTTGTAAGTAAAATAAAAACACACTGTTGAGATCATTTTTATCAAAATTGTATATTGACTAATCACATAAGATTATAATGACTGATTTTGTAAATGATGGTATATGTGAGCTAAATTGATGCAAAGTAATGCTATGTGTGGCATATAAATTATGTGTCTTCTGATATATATAAGAATATATATGATACACTAAAAATAATCAATGGCTTATAAATTTAATACCATAGCAATTCTAAGTTTGACAAAAAAGGGAATTTGTGTATGTGTTTATATTTTCTTCTGTTTAATGGCAGAAATAAACCTTGATTTACAGTTTATCCTTCTGAAGGATATCTTTCTTTCCTAGATAGAATTACTTTCTTTGTTTCCTTTTCAATACACATACAAGGATAACAATCCAAAATATTTTAGAAGAAGGGTAAACTACTTTGGAGATACTTCCAAGATTATGTTCTTCCTTGGTCCAGTAAAGACTTTTTTATCAGGTCTTTCCATTTTGGGTTTTTCTTTTGGGAGGAGGGGAGTGGTGGTGGGGTGAGAGTTGATTTGTAAGCCATTCCAAGCATTTCTTATTCTTTATTAAATAAGTACTAAATTCAAAAGAGCACAATCACATCTTTTTTTGTTGTTTATTCTTTTCCTTGTGGTTGTTGTTGATTTTGTTTTTAGAAGTTTAAGTCCTTCATTTCTGGAGGTGATTTGATCACCTGAGAAAAGGGTGGGGGAGTTATTTCTGGAGTAGCAGATACTGTGAGTGGTTACTGCTCACCACCTCCAGGAGGATCTTGTATTCCGAGAAATTACCATCTTAGGAACTAAAAAACCCGGATTGTTAAAAGCTGTCATATTGGACTAAAGCGACTTGGGCATAAAGTTGCTAGAGTAAGTGCAACTTTAAGATAGTTCCTCCTCATAAACTGTGCTTTCCCACCCCCACAGCAGTGGACAGATGAAAAGAACTAGTGTCACCTATTGTGCTTCCCACTTAACCTTCTGACAGTGAGAAGTGAAAGGAAGAAATGATTCATCCCCAAGTATACCGCAATATCTGCCAAAGAGATAAAGCTGGTCCCACATCATGCAGCCTGCCCATTCCCCAAGATCATTGCTTTGCTGCTCATCTCTATACCCATAATTGCCTTAAATCTCTCCCTTCATGTTGTGAGTTGACAAGGAATTGTGATTTAACAAAAAAGAATCTGGACATCTTGAGAATCCTTTATTTGATTGTAAAATACTGTATAAATATCTGAAAATATACTGAGAGCACTACATATTATAGCAATGGCAAGCCTTAATAGAGCAATTTTGCCCAGAATGTTCTGATTTTCAAGAACATAGTATGGAGAGTTTTAAGCATCGATGTTTCACAATATGCATAGGCAGTGTAAGAAACATTTGGAAGGATAACAGAACAACAGGTAACATTTGGGTAATTTGCCCCTTACATTACATAGAATAGCACACCATAGATGTACATATATGTATACACAAACGTAAGTTTAGCTTGAGTTTTCTTCTTTTTAAAAGAAATGGTTTTTACCTACAACAGACCGGTAAGCAGAGTTTACATATAATACAAGTCATTTTTATTCCATTTCATTATATTGGAAATACATAAAATGTCTTCGGATTTTCCACATTCCATTCTGAAATTCTTGGTTGACTTTGAAGTAATCTGTCACATTTCTTTTGTCACAAGTTACAAACCAATCCAAATTTCCCCAAATATTGTGGAATAGATTACATTTTTCTTCTTGTAGTTCATGAGCTTGATCAGCCTTAATTTTATAATGAAGGCAGGGGTTATTTTTATATTTAGTTCCAAAGGTCACCAGGAATTTTATCATCATTTAAGTTAGCATAATTAAATAGTATAAACCTATATTCATATCAAAAATAGTATGGGGTATTTCAGTTTTCTTTGTTTAAATCTTGATTATGAGGAAATCTAAAGCTGGAAAATATAAAAATATGTTTTTCTCCTCGCATGCTTACTTTTTATAAAATGTCACAATAGCCACATGCTCTATCAATTCCTTTTTTTAAAATAAACATTTCTAATTATAATATGCTATGGCGACTGACATGCATTATGTTCAATATTCAGAAAGGCAGTGTTATTTCAATAAAAAAATTATACAGTGCTACCCATCCTGACCTTGCAGGGTATACTAATAATAGTTTTATCTTCCAAAATATTTCCACATGTGACAATTCTTATTTCCTGTGGCATTTTAAGAAAAGCTATCCAATCAGCCATAAATATATCAGTCTACTGATAAAGGTTCACTACCCAATGGCAATTCCATTTTCAATTTTCTTTGCTAAATAGATATTGAATATTTGAAAGAGAAGTTTGTTTCAAAAGTATAAAGGATGAAAACGATCTTCCTATTAGAGCTCCTTTTACTCTGGTGGACCAAAGTATCATTTGTAATGTTACCTTGATGTTATGGTAGCCTCCAAAAACATTACCGAGCAAATTATCCCAAAGACAAGGTTATAAACCAAATTAGATTGTAGAGATCATGAGGCTTATTACATTACTTTACCACACAGCAAACAACAAAGTGGACGGGAGGGACTGGCTACCACTTAGGACAGGGTGAAAGTGGGTAGAAAAAACACTTTACCTTTATCCTGTATCAACCAACATTCTTTTTAAAAACTTTTAGGTTTATTTACTTTTGAGAAGAGAGAGAGTCAGAGCGTGAGCAGGGGAGGGCCAGAGAGAGAGGGAGACACAGAATCCAAAGCAGACTCCAGGCTCTGCACTGTCAGCACAGAACCTGACGTGGGGCTCAGACTCATGAACTGCAATATTATGGCCTGAGCTGAAGTCAGAGACTTAACTGACTGAGCTATCCAGGAGTCCCTTAACCAGTGTTCTAATATTCTGTCTGTCTGTCTCTCTCTCTCTGGCACATCAGGTTTCCGGTGTGATTATATATGTACAATATTAGAGTTGTGGATGTGTAAGTGTTCAGCAGACAGAAGACACACAAAGCAACTACGTATTCAGTTCAGGGCCAACTCCTTATCACAGTTGTATCATCTTGGACTGGATGAACAGTCATTCTTTTTAACAGTTTATGGAGAACAACACATATGAAACCAGAATAATATCATACAAGTTGTCACTAGTGGGTGTGTGGAGGTACAATTTAGGGATGCTAGAAATACTAATCTAGAAGTAACACAATCAATACTTTATGATGAGGTCTTTCTATCCCTTTTCATCTATACGCAACATTCTTGTTTGCTTTATCCTTTTAATTATATAATTCATTTATTCTATCTTTGATGAGTCTAAGTTTCTGACTTAGTCTCTATATTTCATATATCTTATCATTTCTAACTATATATCACAAACTATTGGCCATTTAATATCTATAATTAGTATTTTTAGGGATTTCATGTCACTTTTTGATGTATTTGTTTTGCTTTTTTGCCCTCTACAGCAGAATTAAATATTTCCAAATAATACTGCAAAGCTACTACAAACATTTTTGTCTCCAAAAATGAATATATTAATTTTAATGATATCTTGCCAATTGATTCAGTCATTCATGACAAAAATGACCTTGTATCTGTAATAACCTAGAAGCGATCTGACCTATATTGAGCAATTTCATCCGGGCATAACAGATTGTTGAAGTGGCATTATATGACTGCTACACACATTTCATTACTGTGTTAAAAATGTGTGAAGTCCATGAGGTCCCAGATTCTATTTGGGCTGCATTTTGTTCTGTGTTATAATTTGTTAGAGGAGTACCAGAGAAGTGTGCTTTGGGCTTCACTTGACTTCCCTAATACTGACATTTTCATTAAGTTACCTGAGACTTTATTCAATAGGTTGATTTCCTACAAACTTTCCTAATAGAATACCAGAAAGAATATGTTATGTCATTAAAGTAGGGAAAAAAAGATATAAAAGTAGTTAAGTTTAGTATGGTTCCACTAAGTAACTACTTCAAAACCAAACATTTTCACAGTTGACAAACTAAATCTTAGCCTTATGACCATGGCCCAAACTGCACCCTTATATTAGTCTGCTCAGAATACCTAACATAGTGACTGCTGTGGTGACTGGCCATTTCCTTTGCTTTTAATTTCTGGTTTAGCATGTGCTACTGTTATCCTAGCTAAAATATTTGCATCTTCTAGAAAAATCAGTTATCTTTTCAGGAATATTATCTATTTTTTTTCTAGAGAATGTCCTAGGTTGTATTTGTTTTCCTTAATTCCATATTATTTTTCCCAATAATACTCATAATAAAATTATTCAAAATACCCCAGTCATGTAAGAGGAAATTAAGAAAAGTCAGAGTTAGTTCATATACAGTATTTATCAATTTGGCTAACTTTAAAATTTACAAGCTATTGACTCCTCAGAAATATTTTTCCTTCAAGAACTGCTGTTTCTGGATAGAGAAATAAATTTGTGGATGATGAAAATTGAAAATTGTTGCTGAGATGATCATTGCCAACTGTAAAGCAGTCCCCAAATTCCAATTACTGGCAGCTGATAACATATCTTCTTCAACATATCTCAGGCTACTATCAAATAGAAGAGCAGGAGAATATTTCTCTTTCTAATTATTTTTTCTAGAATTTTATCATTTTTTCTCTCAGGATTTAGCCATCATGGAAGGTGATAACCTTAATGTGGTACAGTGGTGACACAGTTATCTAAAGGGTAATCAGCAGAACAAGCTGGTTGAAAAACTTGAAATATTTCATGCTGAAAATATGTATTTCATGATGGACATAAGATGGAATATATCAACAGATATAATCTTATATTCTTTGTTGTTAAATATTTCATTTTGATATTGAAATCAGCTGACAAACTATCAAACAAAGCTTTTAATTCACTTGCTTTCTTTATTAATTTAAATAATCTCCAGCCACTTCAGAACATATTTTTAAAAATCCACTTCTGCAAGTAACTATATATTTTTTCATGTTATAAATCAAATTTAGTATTACCACCACTAATCAGAAATAATATAAGCACAAAGAATAGGAACAGGCATTTTTTAAAGGATTGCATTAATATAAATAGAATACATTATATAAACATATAATGATTGTTTATGTTTGAAGAAATATATATGTGAATTAGGAAATAGTTGTTCTCCTTTATTTTCAGGTGAATATATTAAACAGTAAATTCTAAGCTAATAATGGTTATGTTCTTTTCCATCTTGAAAGTTCAGGAAATTGTAGGGCTTAAAGTAAAATGGAGTTCACATGAGTGAGTGTATGATTTACTGTAATATTACCCTTTGTGTACTAATCTTAAAACTACATTCCCAGGGTTGTTTAAAGTAATAATTCTTTAAAGTATTGCTCAATAATTAAGGAGTTGCTTTTTTTAAATCTTTTCTTTTCCTATTGTTTATTTGTTTTGAGCAGTTAATCATGTTTAAGGTCTGACAAGACTTCAGTCAAGGTGTTGGTTGAGTTCCCTTCTATAGGTTGGAGTCCCCCTCCAACTTTATATGGTTGTTGACAAGCTTCTTCTTAACTTTAGGCTCTTACCTCACATTTTTTAGTTACCATTTAGATAACCTATAACTGTGAATTCTTTCTCTGGCTCAATCAATATGTAAATCAATATTTACATATTGATATGTAAATACTTTTAAAAGTCTCTAACCAGTTTTACTACCCAGGAATGTCTTTTTCAAAAATCTGGAAACCTACTGAAAGAATCAGATGGTTTTAATCCTTTCTTTTATTAGTGTGTTGTATCATGTTGATTGATTTGAGAATATTGAACCACCTTTGTATCTCAGAAATAAATCCCACTTGATTTTTTCAATGTATTGTTGTATTCTGTTTGCTGTATTTTGTTGAGAATTTTTGCATCTATGTTCATCAAGGATATTGTGATGTAGTTCTCTTTTTTAGTGGAGTCTTTGGTTTTGGAATCAGGATAATGCTGGTATTATAGAATGGACTTGAAAATTTTCCATCCATTTCTGATTTTTGGAATAGTTTGTGAAGAATAGATATTAACTTTTCTTTAAATGTGTGGTAGAATTCCCCTGCAATGACGTGGCTGGAGCTAGATGGTATTATGTTAAAAAATATATGACAATCAGAAAAAGACAAATATGGTATGACTTCACTCATGTGGAATTTAAGAAACAAAACAGATGTGCATTGGTGGAGGTCGGGGGAGAAGAGAGGCAAACCAGGAAACAGACTCTTAACTACAGAGAATAAACTGAGGGTTACTGGAGGGAAGGATGGGTTAAATAGGTGATCGATATTAAGAAGGGCACTTGTGGATGAGCATTGGGTGTTGTATGTTTAGGGATGAGTCATTAAATTCTACACTTGAAACTAATATTACACTATATGTTAAATAACTGGGATTTAAATTAAAAATGGAGAAAGGAAAAATTACCTTAAAACCATCACTTTGAAATGTAAATAGCAAGAACAATAGAACCCCAACTACAGTTTCTGTAGGAGGATACTAACCTAACTTCAATAGGAGTCTAGCTTCAAGTTTTAAAATTACCTCCTCTCAGAAAGTACATTGCACTCCAAGCCTTTTTCAAGAAATTAGAAAAAGTGCAAGTACAAAATCTAACAGCACACCTAAAGGAACTAGAAGGGGGACCAATAGGAGCACCCCAAACCGAGTAGGAGAAGAGAAATAATAAAAATCAGGGCAGAAATAAACAATATAGAATCTAAAAAAACAGTTGAACAGATCCATGAAACCAAGAGTTATTTTTTTGAGAACATAAACAAAATCGTCGAACCTCTAGCCAGCCTTCTCAAAACCAGAAGAGAGAGCACCCAAATAGACAAAATCATGAATGAAAATGGATTTATTACTACAAATTCCTCAGAAATACAAGCAATTATCAGGGAATACTATGAAAAATTATATGCCAACAAACTGGACAACTAGGAAGAAAAGGACAAATTCCTAAACTCACACACACTACCAAATTTCACACATGAAGAGATAGAAAATCTGAACACACTCATAACTAGTGAAGAAATTTAATCAGTTATCAAAAATCTTACAACAAATAAGAACCCTGGGCCAGATGGCTTCCCTGGGGGATTTCTACCAGACATTTAAATCTAAGTGAATACCCATTCTTCTCAAGCTATTCCAAAAAATAGAAATGGAAGGAAAACTTCTGGACTCATTCTATGAAGTCAGCATCACTTTGATTCCCAAGCCAAAGACCCAGCAAAAAAAAAGAGAACTACAGGACAATATCCTTGATGAATATGGATGCAAAAATCCTCAACAAGATACTTGCAAATCGAATCCAACAGCACATAAAAATAATTCTCCACCATGATCGAGTGGGATTCATTCCCAGGTTACAGGGCTGGTTAAATATTCACAAATCAATCAATGTGATACATCACATTAACAACAACAAAAAAAGATAAAAACCATATAATCTTGTTGATAGATGCAGAAAAAGCATTTGGCAAAATACAGCATCTTCCTTAATAAAGACCCTTGAAAAAGTTGGGATAGAAAGAACTTACTTAATCCATTTTATGAGAAGCCCTCTGCTAACATCATCCTCAATGGGGGAAACCTCTCAGTTCCTGAGATCAGGAACACAACAGGTATGTCCACTCACACCACTGTTGTTTAACATAGTGCTGGAAGTCCTAACATCAACAATCAGATAACAAAAGGAAATGAAAGGCATCAGAATTGGCAAAGAAGCCAAATTTTCACTTTTCTCAGAGGACACAATACATAGAAAACCCGACAGACTCCACCAGAAGCCTACTAGAACTGATCCATGATTTCAGCAAAGTTGCAGGGTACAAAATCAATGTACAGAAATAGTCTGCATTTTTATACACTAATGATGAAGCAACGGAAAGAGAAATCAAGAAACCAATCCCATTCACAATTGCACAAACAACCATAAAATATCTAAGAATAAACATAACCAAAGATATAACAGACTGATGAAAACTATAAAAAACTTATAAAGGAAATTGAAGAAGACACAAAGAAATGTTAAAACATTCCATGCTCATGGATTGGAAGAATAAATATAGTTATAATATCATTACTACCCAAAGCAATCTACACATTCAATGCAATCCCAATGAAACTTACACTGGCATTCTTCTCAAAGCTAGAACAAACTATCTTAAAATTTGTATGGAAGCACAAAAGACCCCAAATAGTCAAAGTAATATTGAGAGGAAAACCAAAACAGGAGGCATCACCATCCCAGAGTTTAGCCTCTAATACAAAGCTGTCATCACCAAGACAGTATGGTATTGGCACAAAAACAGACACATAGACCAATGGAATAGAATAAAGAACTCAGAATTGGAGACACAAATGTATGGCCAACTAATCTTTTACAAAGCGGGAAAGAGTATCCAATGGAAAAAAGACAGCTTCTTTAACAGATGGTGCTAGGAGAACTGGACAACAGCATGCAGAAGAATAAAACTAGATCATTTTCTCACACCATACACAAAAATAAACTCAAAATGGATGAAGGACCTGAATGTGAGACAGGAAACCACCAAAACGCTAGAGAAGAAAGCAGGAAACAACCTCCTTGACATCAACTGCAGCAATTTCTTACTTGACACATCCCCAAAGGCAAAGGAATCAAGAGCAAAAATGAACTATTGGCACCTCATCAAGATAAAAAGCTTCTGAATGGCAAGGGAAACAATCCATAAAACTAATAGGCAACTGACCAAATGGGACAAGATAGTTGAAAATGACATATCAGATAAAGGGCTAGTGTCCAATATCTACAAGGAACTCACCAAACTCCACACCCAAAAAATAAATTATCCAGTGAAGAAATGGGCAGAAGACATGAACAGACACTTCTCCAAAGAGGACATCCAAATGACCAACAGACACATGAAACAATGCTCAGGTCCTTCCTCATCAGGGAAATACAAATCAAAACCACACTGAGATACCACCTCATGCCAGTCACTGTGGGCTAAAATGAACATATCAGGAGACTATAGATGCTGGTGAGGATGTGGAGAAATGGGCACCCTCCTACACTGTTGGTGGGATTGTAAACTGGTCCAGCCCCTCTGGAAAACAGTGTGGAGGTTCTTCAAAAAATTAACAATAGAACTCCCCTAGGACCCAGAAATAGCCCTGCTGGAATTTACCCAAGGGATACAGGAGTGCTGATGCATAGGAGCACATGTACCCCAATGTTCATAGCAATACTCTTAACAATATCCAAATCATGGAAAGAACCTAAGTTTCCATCAACTGATGAAAGGATGAAGAAGACATGGTTTATCTATACAATGGAATACTACATGGCAATGAGAAAGAATGAAATCTGGCCATTTGTAGCAATGTGGATGGAACTTGAGGGTGTTATGCTGAGCGAAATAAGTCAGACAGAGAAGGTCAGATACCATACGTTTTCACATATAGGTGGATTAGGAGGAACTTAATGGAGGACCATGGCAGAAGAAAAGGGGAAAAAATAGTTGGGGAGAGGGAAGCAGGGAAACCATGAGAGACTCTTGAATGCTGAGAACAAACTGAGGGCTGATGGGGATGGGGGAGAAGTGAAGGGGATTGATGGGCATGGAGGAGGGCACTTATTGGGATGAGCACTGGGTGTTATATGGAAATCAACATGAAAATAAACTATTGAAGAAAAAATAAAAAATAAAATAATATTACCTCCTCTCATAAAGATATGTTTACTTTTCCTTTGAATAAGGCTAATTACCAAATACAGATGGACTGCTAGTAGCCTATTACTGACCTGAATTTTGTTTTAAAAAAGAATCAAAGATTTTAGATTTTTTGAAGACTTTTACGTTGTGCTAGTATGTGTTATGGATGGAATTATGCTCCCACTTCCCAATTTATTTATTGAAGCCCTAATCTTCAGTGTCACCATATTTGGAGATAAGGCCTTTGCAAAGCTATATAAGTTAAATGAGGTAACAAAGTTGGGGCCCTAATACAAAACGATGGGTATCCTTATAAGAAGAATAACTTCTAGACTTCATAACTGTGACAAAAAAAATATATACTGTTTAATTTACCCATTCTATGTTACTTTGTTATGCCAGCCCAAACTGGCTAAGATAGTATGAGAACTTGATTATTTTTTTTAAATTATTGTTTGTTTCATTGTTGCTCTTGTTTTTAAGAAAAAAGAGTTTGCAAACATAATATGCTAAATAGTTTTAAACTTAAATGAACTATCACAATTATGAGGTAATGGAAACTCCAAAACACTGTGTTAGATGTAAAGTGCATGTGATGTATAATCAGCAAAATGGACTTCAGCCGTGAGTCCATTTTGAGACATTCACATAGCTCTTTTGGTAGTAACTGTAACGCTTGACCTCTTTGGAAATATCATGCCTTTCTCATGTTTTATTTATTTATTTATTTATTTATTTTTGAGAATTAAATGAGAAAATACATGTGAAATCCTTTTGGGCAAAAGTGTACTGTTTGTATTTCTAGAAGAAAACATTTCTATAAGGACCAGAATTTAGTAATCAAGAATTTGTGATTATTAGAACTGATTATCCTTGGGGTACCTGGGTGGCTATGTAGGTTAAGCATCTGACTTTGGCTGAAGTCATGGAGAGTTCTAGTCCTCCCCCTTCTCCCCCACCCATTGGGATCTGTGCTGACAGCTCAGGGCTTGGAGCCTGCTTCTGATTCTGTGTCTCCCTCTCTGCCCCACCCCAGTTCATACTCTGTCTCTGTCTCTCTCTCAAAAATAAATAAACATTAAAACATTTTAAAAAGTTATCATCCTTTGCCCTTAAGGAACTTAGAGTATGTACAGTAAAATACAAATTTAATACATAATAAATGGTTGATTCTAAACAAGGAGCATTAACACATGCACCATGTGGTCTATACATTTTAGAGATGCTAACAACAAATTCTATCAAATTAAATATAAATAAAAATACTAAAAAGTGCTAACCATGAAACTTTAAGGAAAATATAATGCACATTTAATTTGGGTGGCAATAAAAATAAAATATAGAATGCAGTACTGATTCCATTGTAATTAATTTGCTCTTTAATTTTTTGCATATTAGAAATAGTTCTTGATGAGTTATCATTGACCATTTCATTAAATTATGTGCTTAGTAAGAGCAAATAGGTACAAAGCATCTGTAAATATTTTCATCCTCAAGTATTTGTGCCTAATGGTTTTGATTTTACAAAAATTACAAGAAAAGCACAATATTCATCAAATTTCATCAGATTAAACTTTTTAAATTTGTATGTACAATGGACTATTACTTGACAATCAAAAAGAATGAAATCTTGCCACTTGCAACTACGTGGATGGAACTGGAGGGTATTATGCTAAGCAAAATTAGTCAGAGAAAGACAAATATCATATGACTTCACACATATGATGATTTCAAGATACAAAACAGATGAACACATGGGGAGTTAAGCAAAAATAATATAAAAACAGGGAGGTGGACAAAAACATAAAAGATTCTTAAATATGGAGAACAAGCAGAGGGTTGCTGGAGGAGTTGTGGGAGGGGGGATGGGCTAAAATGGTTAAGGACCATTAAGGAATCTACTCCTGAAATCATTGTTGCACTCCTGAAATCATTGTTGCACTATATGCTAACTAATTTGGATGTAAATTAAAAAATTAAATTAAATAAAAATTAAAAATAAATAAAAAGGAAATACCTATATTTTACTAACATCACATAAAATTATTTTTACCATTCAATTTATTCATATTCTCAATCAGTTGATTTTTACATTAGATATTTGCAAAATATATATATGGAGATATTGACTATTCAAAAAATGTTTTAATAAACTAACATACATTCCTACTGTGGTGCTCAATATTTATTTATTTCATTTAATGATATGCAATGAGCTTCTAATTCATTTTTGAACTACAGATACAATTAAAATTAATATGACCTTGTGAATAATATTCCCTTGTGAATTATTTATTATAATATAGTAGGGAGATAAATGGTAAATAAACAACATAACATAATTTTAATATTATACTTTATAAAATAATATGTACAAAAATGAAGCTTGATAAAAAGTATGGAGTGTGAAGAAAGAATTTGGAGGAAAGGCCATTATATAGATGTGATATATAAGAAGAGACACAAATGAAATAAGGGGTTGAATTATACAAATTTTATAATATATGGGAAGATCATCATATTCAAAATTATTCAATATATGGGGAAGAGCATTATATTCAGAAAACCAAGCAAACTCAAAGGCTCTGATGAAGAAATGAGTAATAGCATTGTTTACACTACTAAACATTAGTGTGGCAAGAGAAGAGTGAGTGAAATTAGAAGTGTTGGGAAATGAGGTTGGAGCTATTAGCAGTTGCAAGTTCAAGATCACATACAGGGACACAAAGCCAGAGCAGTAGAGTGTAGTTGGTGAGTATGTGGTGTATATTAGATGTTATTTCAAGAAAGAACCAACAATAATATCTGATGAAGTTGCTGTGAGTAAAAGAGAGGCAAGAATGATTTCCAGATTTATTGGTTTAGCAAGTAGGTGAACTGTGCCATCACTTATTAAGAAGAAAAATACTTAAGAAGCATTTTAGGTCTAGGAGAACAAAAGCTTGGTTTTGAATATTTTGAATTCAACATACTTCTTAGACACCAAAATGGATATATCAAATAGGCAACAGTATATATGAATCTTGAATTTAGATAAAAATATGGGATGGAGTTAAAATATATGGAAGTCATTATATTGATGGAACTTTAAAACCTTGGAATGAGAAATGATTACCAAGAAGTTAATGTAAATGGAGAGAGTGTAAATTGCTACCCTTTGGTGAATTCCAACAATAAAAGATGTGAAGAAGAGGACGGGGCAAGAAAGACTAAGGATAGGCCATGTGCTACATATTTCTGCATTATCTAGAAGGGAGATGAAGAATGTGTTTCAAGGAAGAATTGCTGAATGTGGATGTAAGGTGAGTATTCAGTACATCAGGAATGGAAAGATGGTTTTTGTTGACCTTGACAAAATTTGTTTTGGTAGAACTGAAGACAAAAGTTTTAAAGAAAAGGCACAGAAAGTTCAGAATGAAAAATTAAAAAGAAAAAGAAAAAACTTTTGAGTTGTTTATCTATAATAGGTACAGAAATATGAATCAGAAACTTGAGGAGAGAAGAATCTGTGAAACATGAGATTGATGTTTTTGTTCCTAAGAAGAAGCTCTTTTATTAACAAAGATTTTGATATGAAGTTAACTTGAATGCAGCTGACTACTCCTCTTCAGCTCCATGATGGCAAACGATGTCCTGTTCTGGTTTCCATTTACTTCCTGTGGTTCTACAGGCAAATCACTGCGGATCAGGCAGCATTTGAAAATGAACTGTCTGCACTAGGGATGTGAAAACCTGGAGCCATGGCTCTATCACTCATGAAGGTATCTTCAGGTTCTGAGTCAGCTGCAGTTACTCCATAAGTAGCAGCATTTCCCAGTTAATGTCCTGATTCTTACTCTCTCACCACCCTTTCCAGACACCTAGCCTGAGTCCCTCACTCTGTAACTTCAGACTGCCAAAGATGAAGACAAAAGCTCTACTACATTGCTGATGACTACTAAGTAATAGTTACTTCAAGGTACCAGTTATGTGGAGGTCTCCTTCTGTCACAGAACAAGCCCCCACCTAGGGCTACTCCTATGTCAGTGTTGGACCACACCCAGTACAAATCTTCTGCATCAGCTACAGTGGCCCATGGTGGTGAAGGAATGTCCCTATCCCAGAGATAATCAACAGACCCTACTGGTCCCTGTACAGAAAGCCTTGGATCTACTATTTCCTTCTCAGATCCAGCACTTCAGCATTTTCACCTTCAGCATTACAAACTCCATGGCAAAGCTGTAACTTAGGACACTGGTGTATCTGCACTATAGTGGATTGGTCTATAAGCCTACTGGGACACTATCCTGTATGATACCCTGTCCTGTTGACAGGTGAAGATGAAGCTCTGATATCCATATTTAGAACAGTACTGTTAGATGGGGCAACTGGGTGGCTCAGTTGGTTTAAGCGACTGGCTCTTGATTTTGTCTCAAGTCGAAATCTATTGGTCCCTGGGTTTGAGGCCCACGTTGGGCTCCATGCTGACAGTGCAGAGCTGGCCTGGGCTCCTCTCTTTCTCCTTCTCTCTCTCTATTCCTCCCTATGTGTGCTCTCTCTCAGGAATGAATGAAGGAAGAAAGAAGAAAGAAAGAAAGAAAGAAAGAAAGAAAGAAAGAAAGAAAGAAAGAAAGAAAGAAAGAAAGAAAGAAAGAAAGAAAGAAAGAAAGAAAGAGAAAGAAAGAAAGGAGGGAGGGAGGGAGGGAAGGGCAGGCAGGTAGGTAGGCAGGAAGGAAGGAAGGAAGGAAAAAAGGAAGAAAGGAAGAATAGTACTGTTAGCATTTCTAGTAAGAATTCTATAATTCTACTCCAAGCCACCAAGACTCTTCAGAAAAATTACATAAATATTCAAGTTCTCTTTCAGACTCCAAAGCTCTGAAGGTAGTTGGCCTTTCTAGGGTCTTAATCGTAGATTCTTGTTAGTGTCCTACTTGACTATCACGAAATGGACACAAATTACTCAATGTGTTAATGAAAACAGGTTGCATTAAAAAAGGAGAGTTAGTCCTCCAGACCATACCATCTCCAGCTGTCTCTGCATAATATGGCTGCTGAGATCAAAAGTGAGACTTTTGTTTTGGGGTACTATTGGAAGAAAGAATGTCTGCATGAGTCTTACCTTCTGGAACTGATGAGAAGGTTGAGTACTAGGAGGAGTCTTGAAGCTTGGATATAAATGTAGCAGATGGAGCTTGCTCCCTAGAAATTCTTGATATTTGGAGAAAGTAAAAAAAAAAAAATGACCCCATGGAATTGTTCTTAAACTTCTCAATTCCAAAACAACTCACTAAATATTTGGAATTGCTAACTGACCATCTTATCTCTGAAATTTGGAAGTTATACAGCGATCTGGCAGGATGAAGTCTTCCTGAAAGTGCATTAGCAGGTGGCAGATGGCCAGGCTACAATTCTGCCAAGCAACAGGAGGCAGCTTCGCCCTATACCTTGTTGTAGTGCCACCCCATTTGGAGGATTCCAACAATTAGAACTGAGTTCAATGAGCCGAAAAATAAAAGTTACAACTGACAAGACTACCGCCAGAAAAAGAACATAAATTTGCCCTTCTGCCACTGGAGAAGTCAGAAGACTATCTCTTAAATAAATTAACACAAAATATTTAAGGATATGTATTAGGTACCTATTTTTGCATAGCCAATATCATAAACTTAGTACCATAAAAACACATGCTCATTATCTCAAAATTTATGTGCAATTGAAAGTTGATCATAACTTACCTGGGTTCTCTGAAAGGCTACAAGCCAAGTGTTTTCCAGAGATGGATTTCTATACAGAGTGTCAACTGAGGAAAATCTATTTCTAATCTCAGATTGTTGGCATGATTATTTTCTTCTCCTCCTCCTGAAAGAACTGAAGACCCTGGTTTCTTTCTATCTTTAAATAGCTCTCAGCTCCTAGAGGCTACCTGCTCTATCTTGCTGCATGGAGGCTTACTTCATCAAAAGAGCAAGGAGGATCACTAGAGAGATACTGCTAGTGAGACAGAGTGTTATTTAACATGCATAAAGAAGGGAACAGCATTTTATCAATGTTTTCTGGTCAAAGAAAGTTGCAGGTCCAGGAAGGGGGGGAAATTAAATGAAAGCATAATTGGCATGAGACAGGGAACACGGGTGACACTTTATAGTGTGCCCTACACAAATGATATATACAACAAATGTTTTGAAGCTACAGTAAGAACCTGAAATTCACATCAAAATTATTCAGCTGAACTGAAGTATATTTTTAATGACTCTGCATATTATGATGTTATCTATCTCTAGAGAGGTCTCACTCATTTCACTGCTAGCCAGAGAAGAGTGGGGTATTGATCATCTTAATCCAGTCAAGGATTGAGATAAATTGAAGCTGGCATTTAGTGTAAGGATCATTTTATATCTGCTTCGCCACTTCTCGTAGGGTATAGGCTTTCAACCAAGAGCTTGATGTTTCACCAGGGACCCTTTCTGGAAGGGTTCTATATTTTAATCTTTCTTCCTAGAACTGCAAGACTGAGAAAGAAAACCTTCTTCACTTACTCAAAGTTTTAGGCTTATATCAAATCTCCCACTCTGCACAGCTTTGGCATCACTGACTACTTCCAGGTAAAAAGATGCAGATCATTACTGGCCTTTCCTAAACTACATCCTCCTTATAATCTTTATCCCTTTAGTCTTGTTGGCTCCAGATTTCTGATGCCACCATATACTCTTGTTAAAATTTATCCCAATTTTGAAGTTGTTTCTTCTAGAATTATAGGCCTATCAAAATTTTTTATCTTACAATAAATCAGAAGACATTAATTCCATATCTAAAAAACTGTATGCTTCCGTTTCCCCCATTATTCTTGCCATTTTATTATCTTATATTTCTCTCTTTATTCTGAGTCCACTTTTCCCCTAAGACTACAGAGAAGTATATTCTTTCATTTATTTTTTTTGTTGTTTGTTTTATTACTATATGCCACTTACTTCTGTCACTTTCACTCATTTTAGTGTCTATCTGGTCTCCTTTAGAGAATAATGTGGAAAAGTCTCTTTGGAGTAAACTGAAAACCTAACACTTTATATTGCATATGTTGCCTCAAAAAACTCATAGAAATTTTCCATATCTCTGATCCCTTGTAGATCTGTCCCACTATTTAGTGGTATGTAACAAGCTATCTCAAAATTATTGGCTTAATACAATGATCATTTTATTCTGTCTCATCAGTTTGTGGGGCATGAGTCAGGCAGGCTGACTTTTCCATTCCACGTGTTGTTAATAGATGTCAGTAAGTGGTTTGTAGCTGCCAGAAAGCCTCAAGAAAGTGATTTTCAGCTACAGGAAGCCTCACCAGTGTTGTAAATAGACTTCTACTGCCACTCAGAGATCCATAAGACAGTGAGGCGCAGGTGGAGGCTGGAGGGATTCTTATGTCCCTTCTTCAAATGTCCCACAATGTCATTGTTGCTGCATTTGACTGGTCAAATCATTAAGGCCAGCCCAGGTTCAAGAGAGGGGAATTAGAATCTGTCTATGAGTGGAGGAGTAGCAAACAGTATAAGTCATCGTTAATTATATCACAATATCACTGTTCAGTTTTTAGTGTTTGCTCTGCCCACCCCCTATCGCTTTCAGGAAGAACAGGTTATAGAGGTGGGATTATAAAATAGCTCACAGTAATGTAATCAGTCAATTAATATATTATGTTATTTAGTGCTTAATTATCACTACTTAGCTTACTCTCTCTGCAGCTATAAAGCTAAATGTGCTTTATCTCTATCATGCACTGAACCATAAAGCTAGGATATTTCTCAGGGTTAGGAGTCCTAATTAGAGTTTAAAATTATATGTCTTATTCATGCTGGTTATAAAACTATTTGAATCTCAATTTTAAATCTATACTTTTATATTTTGCTTTTTGATACTGCAATGGGAATTCTGAAATCTACCATTCTTTGTCATGTGGATTTCTCTTGTGCTTTATCAATACAGGCATTGCAGGGAGACTGAATCAAAAGGAGCAAAGAATGGATTTCTTGATGCCTTTTGTTACTATCATGTCACTTTACCAGAACTAAGCTCACTTCCAGCTCTACATGACCCTCATCTGAACAGATGTGATGCCAGCACTAACAGATGATGCTATCTCCTAAGTTGGGTCTCAGCCCTGGATCTATGGGACCCTTATTTTGAGCTTCTAAAGTATGAGATGCCATTCCTTGCTCTGACATCTTAGTTATTATCTAAAGAACTCCTCCTGGCCACCTCTGGCTAATCACACTAGCTAGCTTGGCAACCTCGCTTCATATGCCTGATTCTCATATCTATATAGAGGCTACTCTTGGTGTCTAGGTTCTGAAAACTTCAAACCTTTTCTCCTTCTTGGAAAGCAATACCGGTTTTTTCATTTATTCTCCATGCCTAACTTCATTTATTCTTTTTCTGCCATTTAAATTCTCCAATATCTGTTTAACCAATTTCTTATATTAAGTTTCCTCTGTTAAGACAGCTAATGCAGTTTCTTTTTCTCTAACTGAACTCTCACTGATAACTTATATCTATCCTCCTTCATTCTTTATTCCCTTATCAATTGCCTCTGGAAAAGACAAGGTGAAATTGTGAGACATTTGTGGAGGCTCAATCAACTTTCTTCAATCTACTTGATAATTCTGAAAGAACCCAACTCGTGTAAAGTCCTTTTTTGTGTAGAAGAACTTCAGTACTAAACTGAGACTAATACAGAACTTGAAATGGAAAAAAAATAGGTAGGATCAAGGCTGAATAGAGAACACCTAATAAATCATTTTTACTCTATATGTTTCCTTTATGCTAGTACTTGAAGCACTTGCATAATAGTACTGTCTTTTCAGGAATGATTCTTCACCTCTGACCTGGCTACTCAACTTCGGCTGCAGAGTAAACTCACTCTAGTAGATGTATGTCTTCTGTCCTCCTCTGTTTAGGTTACAGGTGCATTGAAACTGACTATCATAGTTCTGTATGAAGGGCTTCAGTTAAGGCTTCATAGGTATAAAGATAATTTATCAAAGAGGTGTGCTGGTATTCCCAGGGTTAAGGGGATAGAAGTATGTTGGGGCTGAAAAAATTGCTTGTGAAAACTATATTTATTATTGGATCAATCTTTGGTTTATTCATATAGATTTTGAACAAGCCCTTTATTAGTATGTAATGAATTCAGCATTTTTTTCTCATGTGATCAAATTTGCTCATCTTATTACTCTGATATTGGATTCTAATTTCACCCCTCCCCCCGAAGTATTTTTATTCTTTTTGCTTATTGTTTTACACTGTCTTCTTATTCTGGAGCCAATATTTCTGTTATATCTCCCTTAAATGCTTGATCTCTTTAACTTAATCTTATTAATCTACCTCTCATTCCAAATATGGCTACCAAAGTTCCTAATTTCCCTTGATACCGATACTTTATCTTCTCACTGATGGTTCCTCTTGTAAGTCCTCCCTGATTTTGTGTTTCCAAACTTCCTTAAAAGTCTTCTTTTTTTTTTTTTTAAATGTTTTATTTATTTCTAGGAGAGAGAAACAGCGTGAGCAGGGGAGGGTCAGAGAGAGAGGGAGTCACAGACTGAAACAGGCTCCAGGCTCTGAGCTGGCAGTCAGCACAGAGCCCGACGCGGGGCTCGAACCCACGAACCGCGAGATCATGACCTAAGCGAAAGTCGGAAAGTAGGACGCTTAACCGACTAAGCCACCCACGCGCCCCCTTAAAAGTCTTCTTATGTGAAGCATTGAGTCTATTGTTCAGTGCTGAAACTTTTGTATATTGGATCACTGGTCTTTGTCTGTGTTTTCCTGATCTAATCTAGAGTAAAAGAGGAGTGAATGAAGTTAACGACAGTTTTTCATTTCTCAGTGGGACTAAAACATAAGAAGGATTGGTAGAGAAACAGAAAGAACTGAAGGAGAACAATTTCTGGGTACTGGGAGAGGAAAATAGGAAAAAAACTGGGGATGGGGATTCAATATGAAACTTCAAGGGCTATTAATGGCAATACTTAAAAAATTTTTTTCTTGTGAATTTTATTATCTGAGCCAAGAGAAATACTGACAAAAGTCTTCTAGTTGTTATTTTCTAAAAGGCGGCTATTCAGGACAGTGGTTTTCTAATCTCCTAGATGAGTGTAAGTTAAGAACATATTACAGACGCCATAGTTTTAGTACCACTTATAAATTCTTTGGGACATCACATTTAAAATGAAATTATTACAGGTGCCTGGGTGGCTCAGTCAGTTAAGCATCTGACTTTGACTCAGGTCATGATCTCACGGTTCGTGGGTTCGAGCCCTGAGTCAGGCTCTGCACTCACAGCTAGCTCAGAGCCTGGAGGCTGCTTCGGATTCTTTGTCTCCCTCTCTCTCTGACCCTCCCCTGCTCATGCTGTCTCTCTCTCTCTCTCTCAGAAATAAATAAAACATTTAAAAAAATGAAATATTTAAATTGTCCTTGTAAGTCTACCAGGATTGTATGCACAGTATAACTATGTTGATTTGGCAATGAGAATAGAGTAACTCAAGCCTAGGTACCCCTTATTCCAAATCCCTTGGCACTTTTCCCACTAAATCCTACTTCTTAATATAGAGTATGTTGGCATAGCTCATATAATAGTATATTCAAGGTATGAGAAAGAATAAATGTACTATTCATATATGTTCTAGTTTTAAATTTCATAAGACAAATACCTTTGGTACGGTTTAGTTTCAACATCCTAATTCACTTATTATTCAATTCACTATGCAGTGATATGAATAGAAAAAAAATGAAGTTAATACCATCTACTGATCTGGCTTTCCCCACTAGAGACCAGCTTTCTTACTAATTCAGTCATCTTCCTCTTACTAGATAAATTTGTGCAGCCACTCAGTTTTTTACGCTAATTGAAAAAACGCTGATTTTGTGCACTGATGGACTACAAAACTTCATTGGAGAATTTCTGTGATCATAAGTACATTTGATCATTTTAAATAGCACTCGGGGACCAGATAGCAGAGAGACTAATTCATCTCTGTTTGGAAGGTCTGTACCCAGCATAAAGAGGCATTTCTAATTCTACTCATTACTTCTTCTGAGAAAAAGAATTTAAGTATTTTATCAGAGTTCTAACAAGAAAAAAATCTTTTAAATAATGTAATCACAAACCTATATGTGATTTTTATATATCATAATTAGAATACACAGAAATTATCAGTGAATAAAATTACTAATGAGCCTTTAAGTTATCTTATTTTTATTTAAATTAGATGCAAAAATCAGTTTTTAAGAGTGTGAAATTCATGTCTTCATATCCTATCAATCTTGGGTACAAATAATGCTAGGACTATGTTAACAACAGTAGTGTATTTTCTTGTCTTCACAACTGTGGTTTAGCTTGTGGATCTTTGTTTGCCACTTAAAGGAGCCACACTGTCACTAACTAAAGACATTCTGATACTCTTAAAGCATATAATACTTGAGAATTTTTGTTCCAAAATATAAGCCTGGGTTGGTAATAACTGCTTTTCTCCAAACACTGTATTTACTTGTATCCTGAAGCATTATTGTTTTCCATGAATAATGACTATGCGGTAGGCTTTACATTTTAGATGCTAGGAATTTAGTGATGAATACAAACATAAGGAAGGACTCTGTTTTCATGAACTGTGTATCTTAACAAGATGATGAGAGATGAATAATAAATAAGGAGATATAAAATATAAAGGGAGGAAATTGTAAATGAAATGAGAAAATGAACAGGTGGATGTAGCAGAGAGTGAGAGGGGCAGATGCTTTTTTATACAGAAGGATCAGTGAAAGCCTTCCTGAGAAAATGATCTGACCTGAAACCTAAGGAATGAAAAGAAGCTGGCCACAAAGCACAAACTAAATAAACAAATAAAAAACATAAAGGTGATGAGTGAACTATAACCAGAGCCTCTGAGTCACTCAAGAAAATTATTAACTATGGAGTTTGCTCCCACGGCTCCCTGACATAATGTCCTTTCTCTTGGTTTACCAAAAATAAACTTCTGCTTTCCCACTCTTTTTAAAAATAGAATCTTATATGATGTATAAGTATCTGTCATTGTCCCATTAGAAAATAAACATAGTGCAAATAATTCAAGAGACTATAAAAAAGGACCACTGCTAGAAAAAGTTAAGACACTCAATAAGGTTAATTAAAGCAACCAGACTAGCAGTATCTAAAAATTTTTATCACCCCTAAGAATAAAGAAATAAATTTGGGAAATTATGCTCTTGGAATCCAGAGAGAACTGGAATTGTTGAGTAGTGGACAACAGAAAATAAAATTAGTCCAAGAGAGATTCAGCCACTGACAAACAGCACTGAACAGATGGCAAGAGGGGAAGACTATCTCAATCTCTCTTTGTCTCTCACCTCTGCATCTCCTGTCAGTATCTCCCACTGGTTGAGCACAATAGCATGGTAGTTATCATAGAACCTCAAACAATGCAATGCCTTGGGGTAAACCTCTGAGGCACTGAACAGTAATGGAAGAAATTAGAAGGCATCTGAGGTGTGGGAGGTGCTAATTGAAAAGAATAAGCACAGCATGCAGATAGATACTTGTGGATAAATAAAGAAAGAATATCCTAAAGATGCAATATGTGAAAATCAGATTTAGAGAAGCAAATTTTCCTTTTCATATTTCCATTTCAATTTTCATTTCATATCAATGAAATTCAACAAAAAAGAAGCCTAATAGGGCGTCCTTGCTTTGGAAATGTATCCTTATAAAGTTTAAAATTGTAAAAACGAATTTTATTGATTGAGATTAGTCATCTGTCAAAATCCATCCCTAAGAAATAATTTGCAACATTATTAAGCCAAGCTAAGGAGACTTCTGTTTTCTTTTGGGAAGAAAATTGGGAGGTGAATAACAACAACAACAAAAACTACGGCAGCCATACAGGAGGTTTATTTGATGACCGATTAATGGCTATTATTTGGCAGTGAATGAAAATCTGTGATTGTGATTATGTTGAGAACTCTTACAGAACCTCTACCTGACTAATTGAATCAGAATATATCTTAATAATAAAAAAAATGAGGTCTTTTCACTCTCTCTCATCTCAATAAATAAATTTCTCATTCATGAATTCAGTTTTGTTCCAGGTTCCTACTACTATACTGAAATAGAGTGTACTCTTGGCTCATTACACCAAAGTTCCAAAGAACTACAATAGTGGTGGTGATAGGGCTCAAGATGTGAAGTGGGTAGTGAGTGGAGAGTTCTTTTGAACCAGCACAAATAAATTGGTAGCATTAATCTTGAACAGGAATCTCCTGGCTTAGTTGTGTGAGAAAATAAAATATGAAAAGGAAAAGGGCTGCTCCTGTTCTGCTCTTCTACCAACTATACTTGAGTTAATCAAAATTGGCACCTATATTTGCAGTTGTTCAAACCAATGGTGCAGGTGATCTGATGAGTAAAATCAAGGTAGTGCAAAGATTTTGAAAGATGAAGAATTAGAGAAACTTGCTTAAGGCAGTGATTTCCATATTCTTCTCTCTCTAGACCACTAGGGTAGATAAACTAAAATATATGGAGTGAATCTCTCACTGAATATAAGTAGAAAGCTTCAAAAAATATGTGAAATAATTCTTTTAAGAAATTGGACAAATGTGACACAGAATTGTAATCCCTGACAGAAGGAAAGAGATGAGTCTTAAGATGACATTTTATAAGAGTAAAGAAAGAACTGGATTTCATTAAAATTAAAAATGTCTGCTCTAGGGGTGCCTGGGTGGCTCAGTCGGTTAAGCGTCTGACTTCAGCTCAGTTCATGATCTCACGGTTTGTGGGTTCGAGCCCCACGTTGGGCTGTGTGCTGACAGCTAGCTCAGAGCCTGGAGCCTGCTTCGGATTCTGTGTCTCTCTCTGTCTCTGACCCTCCCGTGCTCACACTGTCTCTCTCTCTCTCTCTCAGAAATAAATAAAACATTATTTAAAAAATGTCTGCTCTGTGTAAGACCATATCAAGAAAATGAGAAAGCAAGTCACAGATAGGGAGAAAATATTTGTGAAAGACACAGATGATCAAGGGCTGCTATTAAAAATATTTTTATACAAAGAACTCTTAAAAACACAACAGAAAAAAAAAACCAACAAAACCCTGCATGATTAAAAAATGGCTAATGACCTAAATAGACACCTCGATAAGGAAGATAGACAGGTGGTAGGTAAGCATATGAAAAGATGTTCCACATCATTTGTTATCAGGGAAATGAACATTAAAACAACACTGATATACCACTACACACCTATTAGAAAGGTCAAATTCAGAAACAATGATAATACTAAATGCTGACAAGGATGTGGAATAATTCACATTCATTGCTGGTGACAATGCAAATGGAAGACAGTTTGATGCTTTCTTATTAAACTGAATATACTCTTGCCATGTGATCCAGAAAACAGGCTTCTTGATATTTACCAAAAAAGCTGAAAATTTATGGTCACCCAAAAACCTACATATGGATGTTGATAGCAATATTACTCATAACTGCTAGAACTTGGAAGCAATCAAGATGTTCTTTAGTAAGTAAATGGACAAATAAGCTGTGGCATCCAGACAGTGGAATATAGTTTGGTGCTAAAAAGAAACAAGCTATCAAGCCATGAAAACACATGGAGGAAACGTAAATGCATATTGCTTAGTGAAAAAAAAAAGCCAATTTATAAAGACAATATACTGAATGATTTTAACTCTAAAGCATTTTGGAAAAGACAAAAATATGTGGAGTGTCAAAAGGAGGAATGATTAACACAAAGAAATTTTAGGCAGAGAAACTATGTTGTATGATACTGTAATTGTGGATATGTGTCATGATAAATTTGTCCAAACCCATATAATGTGCAAGACCAAGAGTAAATTAATATAAACTATGGACTTAGATGATTATGATAAGTCAATGTAGGATATCAGTTATAGCAAAGGTATCATTCTGGTGGGGGATGTGAATAATGGGGGAGGCACTGTATGTGTGGGGGATAGAGACTAGGTGGGAAATATCACTACATCCTTTTCAATTTTACTCAACCTTAAACTGCTCTAAAAATTGTCTTAATAAATATTATAAAACAAAACTCATAGTATATTTGCCCTGCTATGTTTCAGACTTTTTTGGTACTTTCAGTCCCTTTCTTTTTCTTCTTTTTTTAAAATTTTTAATGGTTTTTTATTTATTTCTGAGAGAGAGAGAGAGAGAGAGAATGAATGAGCAGGGGAAGGTCAGAGAGAGAGGGAGACACAGAATCAGAAAGAGGCTCCAGGCTCTGAGCTAGCTGTCAGCACAGAGCCCGACGTGAGGCTTGAACACACAAACTGTGAGATCATGACCTGAGCAAAGTCGGATGCTCACCTGACTGAGCTACCCAGGTGCCCCTCAATCCCTTTCTTCTTTATGATGTATTTATCTCTTTCAGATTGGGTATCTCTATCTTATGCCTGCCTCACCATTGTATTCTAGAAGCACATACCTTGTCTGCTTTCACAAGATCACAGCTCAGGATGAGTCACAACTCAAATCTTACACATTTCTGATTAAATAATATTTTATTTTACTTTTATTTTTTATTACTTTTTTTATGTTTATTTACTTTTGAGAGAGCGAGAGAGAGAGACAGGGCACAAGCAGGGGAGGGGCAGAGAGAGACACACACAGAATTTGAAGCAGGCTCCTGGCTCTGAGCTGTCAGCACAGATCCTGATTTGGGGATCAAACTCATGAACCATGAGATCATGACTTGAGCCAAAGTCAGATGCTTAACTGATTGACCCACCCAGGCACCCTCAAATGATATTTTAGATAAGACTTTGGACTAACACTTGATGACAGAATAAGATAAGACTTTTTGTGACTTTTGCAATAGGGTAAATGTATCTTGGACTTGAGAAGGAAATGAATTTTGGGGAATTAGAAGGTAGAATGTTGTGGGCTGCATTGTGCTTTCCCCAAAATTCATATGTTGAAGTTCTAATCCATAGGATCTCAGAATGTGACTAGTTTTTGGAGATAGAGCCTTTACACAGGTAATTGAGCTGAGTCACAATCCAATATTATTGATGTCATTATAAGAAAAAAAATTAGATATAGACATGAACAATAGGAAGACAACATACAGACTCAGGGAGAAGATGAATATCCACAAACCAAAGAGAAAGGCCTGGATGGATCTTTCCCTCTTGACCCTCAGTAGATATCAACTTTGCTGATACCCTAATCTTAGACTTCTGTTTTCAGGAACTGTGAGAAAATAAATGTCCATTGTTTAATTTATCCAGTTTGTGGTTCTTTGTAATAGCAACCCAACAGACTAACATACATCCCAATAATTTTAATCAAGAAGGCTATTAAGGAGTAGATTATTGTTATCCAAGAAGCAAAAATAGAGATCTACATGAGAGACAAATTGTAATGTTTTAATCTTCATTCTTTTGTACTTTTCTGGCTCTCTAGTTCAGGTTTCTAGAACAACTGGTGCATTTTATTGCTTAATTATGAAATCAATGATGTCCTTAGTTTTAATATTTCTTTTTAATTCCATTGTTCTTTTGTGAGAGCAATAGTTGGTTATTATTTAGTCTTATTTTGGTACACCATGCAACTTAATCATCAACTGTTGAGTTTTTACTCAGAGGGGCGATTTAGCTTTTTTGATATCATTTTCTGATAAGAAATCATTATCTTGCCTGAGTAGTTGAAATCAACTATAAAGTTACTAATAAAAATATGGCAATCATAGCTACAGCCCAGACAGAAAAACTAAGTCCTTATATCTAGTGTACAGGTTATTAGATTAGGAATGTGATCAAGTTCTAGTGGTTTAAGTTTAGCACACTTGGCTCTCTGTAAATCATTGCAAATTGTAATCATAATCTTTCCCTTAATATCTATCTGTATTATATTACTTAAATGTGCATCCTTTCTAGAATCTTTATGGCTGCTGTGCATTGTTCTCTAAATAATGCAATAAATCACCTTTCAGAAAAAAACAAGAAAATCTGGTTGGAACAGTACTGTCAAAAACTCCACACATGACCCATACTTATCAGACAATGATACAGAACTATATTGATCACATTCTGTGATGAAAGTGATCTACCATTCAGCTTAGTCAATGAATAACACCCCTTCCCCCTCAAAAAAAAAAAACCCTGAGAATTTCCACCAACATATGAAGCCAATTATATTTGGGACCAATTATATTTTCTCTCTGTGCTAAACAATTCTGTGACCAAATAAACTTTTCTGTTTTTATGCTCAATAATACTTGTAACTGATAAAATAATTTAGCTACATGCTCCAGGAAACATTTGTTCCTGGAAGATTAGACTATGAAAAAACTGAAACTAGCTTATTTGCCCATAGGAGTATTTTAATTATTAAGGCTTTTCCACCAATACAGAGCTGTTTTTTATAAACTCTTCTCTATTCCAAGTCATCCTCTATCTAGGATGAACTGTTTTAAAATCACTGAGCCTAGGTCATAAAACTCTACATATATTGTGTCATAAATTCTGATGAGATAAAATTATTTGTTTGATGTGATGTTCTCCATGAATACAGTTAACTCCAATAAACTCAACTTTGCCTGGTCAACTAGTCAACAGTTTAGGCCAATATTCCTCAGAGCAATGAAGAATTTTAAGCAGATTTATTATATGTAAATCTACATTTACAAAAGCTTCCTCTGAATATATGTGCAGAGGCAAATGAATAGGTTTAAGCTTCTAAACTTTTATTTGAAGACCTTTATCTTTTCATAATTATTTTTCATATAGATTTTCTTATAGTTGAAAGAACAGATTTTTAGATAGTATTCTAGACTTGCTTGATGTTTTATCTATCAATATAGATCAATGCATATATTCTATAACTAGATCAAAAGTAGATTTTCTGTAGTTACTGCATGATAATATTAAGATTCTATGCTATCAGACCTAAGGACCAATCCCAATTTCTAATAACCGTAAACAGGAATTCCCAGCCTGAAAGACCCTGGAGAAATCAGCCAGCCTGTTTTCCAGCAGTAATATTAGGGTTAGTCAATCCAGTCATCCAATTTTAAAGATAAAATATTGACATGAAAAATAATCAAATTATTTAATAGAAAATGCTCCTTCTTATTGTTTGCTGAATCACTTTATATAATTCACTAGTCAAGAGTTCCCATTAAATTCATACTCATTTCAATATACATGCAATAGATACTGCATTTAGAAGCATTCTCAGGCCATTCTTATACATTGAACTACAATCCTAACACCAACCAGATTCTATTCATGTTCAGAACTTGTGATTACTGGGAACATTTCTTCTGGAATTGTTCAGCTTCTAAAGCTATTGATCTGGTGCCAAACCTTATTGCATTTCTCCATCTATTTTCTCCATTTATTTTCAACTGATGTGCTGGATTTGACCTTCACTTTTCTCTGTAATTTACTTCTTTGTGGTTTCTTATAAAAAGTATGTCGATGACAATAATCTTTCACTGAATGTAGTTTTTGATTTAACTGTAATTTACAATAGAGGTGCTTATTAACCATGGCTTACTTTGGGCACTTCCAAATGATTATCTTAGAATTATTAATCACTAACTGAAGTCTTATTTATTTAAAAATTCATGTGTATCATATAGTATTTAAAGCTTTGTGAGTTATGATCATCTGTACATATGAGATTTTAGAATTTGAAAGTTATGAAGATATGTAAATCATTTTATAAATTCTAGGTGCCTTATTACTGATTTCACTACAGTATGAATTTCCATTCATTAGATAAATTGCATTATATAATTTAAATTTTTGTGAAGAAATTCTCTCTGGAATCATAGTGACAGAGCAGATGTATTTGTGTACCTATGAATAAATCTATACTTATTTTCTATGTTGTTGTGCTACTCAGTTGATTTCTAAATACTTTCTTCCCCTTGGCCCTAAATTCACTGATTTTCTGTTCCAGCCATTAAATTTCCATTCATGCCAATTTCCAATATTAAAGGCTTTTGTAATGTTTAATTTCACTGAGTATTTTTTTTAATGTTTATTTATTTTGAGAGAGAGAGAGAAAGACAGAGTGTGGATGAGAGATAGAGAGGTGGGGAGAATGAGAGAATCTCAAGCAGACTCATGCTGTCAGTACAGAGCCTAAAGTGGGCTTCAAACCCATGAATCATGAACCGTGAGATCATGACCTGAACTGAAATCAGGGTTGGGCGTTTAACCAACTGAGCCACACAGGTGCCCCTTCGCTGAACATTCTGCTTTTAGTGTATTGTTTGAAGATAATATGGAGCTACCCTTAGGGATGTCGGTGGACTTTATAGAAGGGATATTTCTTCAACTTTTCAAATCAGTCTTTAAAAATTAATCAAAATCTGAGTGAAGTGCATGTAGGGTGTTTCTAATAGGCAAAAATATTTACAGTCTCTTGTAGCTTGAGATATACAATTAAAGGGGAAGTAGTAAAACTAATTTAGCTCAAGAAAACAGCTTTGATCTTCATTGTTGGAACCACAACAAATCTGGTATTGTGTGGTCTCTGGTATCTGTATCAAGGGAATAAATTGACCTTTCTCCTAGACAGGGATTCTCTAAACTGCATAATCGAATGGTCCTTCCATTTTTAGGTGGCACTTTTAGACTCATTTGGAATTGTCTTAGCTTTCTGATTAAAATTATATGGGATGATTTTGAGTGAATGCAGGGGGAGAAATTTGAGGGTCAGTAGAGGGAAATACAGTGGCCTCTGGTAATACTTCTTTAATACAACAGAAAATATGTTTATAAATTTGACATCATGTAGCAAATATTTCTGGTTCTCCTGTACTTATGTATCTTCTAAAAGTTATGCAAAGTTATACTATATATACTGACCAATGAAATGTCAGTGTAAAGTTGAAGTTTAAGATCCTATGCTAAGCATCCTTTCCTCTTTCTCTGCATTAACAATTATGTAAGCATGTATCAAGATGAAATCTCAGTTTAGATCCCTGACATGTATATGTTCTTTGAATGATAATGCACATATTTTAAAAATATTTTTGAGTTTTTATTTTAATTCTAGTTAATGTACAGTGTTATATTAGTTTCAGGTATACAACATAATGATTCAACCCTTCCATACATCACCCTGTGCTCACCAAGGTAAGTGCTCTCCTTAATCCTGTCACCTATTTCACCCATCCCCACCCCTCTCCACTATGACAACCATCAGCCACTTGTTTTTTTCTCTCTTTTTTCATATTAAATATTTAATATGTAAATATTAAACAACACACTACTGCACAAGTAATGGGCTAAATAAGAAATCGAATGGCAAATCATAACATGTCCCAAAACAAAATAAAAAGAAAACATAATATTTCAAAACCCAGCATATGCAGCAAAAGGATATGTTAGAGTGAGATTTGTGCTATAAATGCTTGTATTAAGGGAAAAAATTCAAATAAACAACATTACACCACAAGGAACTAGAAAAGGAAACTTGCTGAAATTTAGTAAAGAAATAACAAAAATCAGAAACAAAATAGAATAAACAATAACATAATATTGAAAGTAATGAGTAGTTTTTCCAAAAATAAACAAAATTGTCAATGCTTTAACTACATTAACTAAGAAAAAAATGAGAAGACTCAAAAACCAAAATAAGAAATGGAAGAGAAAACAATACAACAGATAACTACAGAAATACATAATGTGATAACAGGTTACTATAAACAATTATATACCAACAAATCAGATAACATGGAAACAAACAACCAAATAATTTTTAAAAATGCATGGGTCCCCACATGAGCCATGAATCTTGAATCCAAAAAGAAGAATTAAACGTAGGCCAATAACAAGAATGAAAGTTGAATTAGGAATCAAAAACTTCCCAGCACAGAAAAGCCCAAGCCAACAACATTTAAAAAAATAATCAATGGCAATCTTTATCAAAATGTTACAAATAATGGAATACAGGGAACACATTCAAAATCATTCCATGAGGACAGTACTATCTTGGTACCAAAGTAGGATAAAAACAATACAAGAACGGGGCACCTGGGTAGCTGTCTGTTAAACAGCGGACTTCAACTCAGGTTATGATCTCACGGTTTGTGAGTTTGAGCCCTGGATTGGGGCTCTGTGCTGACAGCTCAGAGCCTGGAGCCTGCTTCAGATTCTGCGTCTCCCTGTCTCTCTGCTCCTCCCCTGCTCACTCTCTGTCTCTCAGAAATAGACATTAAAAACATTTAAAAAACAAGAATAAAAAAAATCTAGCTTCTCCAATACAAGTATTGCTACCAAACTTCTTTTGATATCTATGTGCATGATAAATGTTTCTCTGTCCCCTCACTTTCATATATCAGTGTCTTTAGTTCTAAAATGAGTCTCTAAAATGAGTAGTATATAGATGTTTCTTATTTCTTTATCCATTCTGACACCCTATGTCTTTTAATTGTAGTGTTAAGTTCTTTTACATTCAAAGTAAATGATAAATATGTATACTTATTGTTGTTTTATTAGGTATATTGTCATTGTTTCTAGAAAGTTTCTCTGGGCCTTTCTTGGCTTCGTCACTTCTGTTCTCTCCTTTGCACTTGAAGAGTCCCCCTTAATACTTCTTTGCAGGGCTGATTTAGTGGTCACGATCTCCTTTAATGTTTTTTTTTCTTTTTTTTTTGGCTGAAATTACTATTTTATTTATTTGTTTGTTTGTTTTTCCTAAATAGTTTATTGTGAAGTTGGTTTCCATATAACACCCAGTGCTCATCCCAACAAGTGCCCTCCTCCATGCCATTACCCCCTCTCCTTTAGTTTTTGTCTGGGAAACTCTTTATCTTTCTTTCTATTCTGAACAATAGCCTTGCTAGATAGAGTATTCTTGGCTGCAGGTTTTTCCTATTCAGCACTTTATTTAATTTTTTTAAATGTTTTATTTATTTCCAAGAGAGAGAGGGAGAAAGAGAGAGAGACACACACACACAACGTAAACAGGGGAGGGTCAGAGAGAGAGGGAGATACAGAATCTGAAATGGGCTAAAGGCTCTGAGCTAGCTGTCAGCACAGAGCCAGATGCAGGGCTTGAACCCACGAATTGCGAGATCATGACCTGAGGCGAAGTTGGAAGCTTAACTGACTGAGCCACCCAGGTGTCCCTCTATTCAGCACTTTAAATGTATCATGTTACTCTCTCTAGTTTCTGCTGAGAAATTTCCAGCTAGCCTTATGGGTTTTCCTTTATAAGGACTTCTTTCGTCTTACCACTTTTAAGATTTTTTTCTTTATTACTATATTTTGCTAATTTAATTACAGTATGTCTTGATGTTGGTCTGCTTTATATGGGAATTGATTTAGATGTGAGATCTCTGTGCTTTCTGGATCTGGATGCCTATTTCCTTCCCCAGATTAGGAACATTTTCTGCCATTATTTCTTGAAATAAATTTTCTGCCTCCTTTTCTCTCTCTTTTTCTGTGACTCCTATAATAAGAATGCTACTGGATTTGATGGCATCACTGAGTTCCCTAAGTCTGTTTTGTTGTATCATTCTCTCTTGTTCAGATTCATTACTTTCCTTTTTTTTTTTTTTTCCTCCTAGGTTACTAATTCAGTCCTCTGCTTCTTCCAGCCTGCTTTCCATTGGATCAAGCTGGTTTTCAATTTCATTTAATGTATTCCTCGCTGAATGATTCTTTTTTTAACTCTTTAATCTCTGTAGTAAGTATCTCACTGAGGTCTTCTTTTCTCAAGCCTCAATGAGTGTACTTATAATTGTTGCTTTAAATTCTCCATCAGGCATGTTATTTACATGTTACTCTCTCTGGTTTTTGCCTTATCCTGTTCTTTCATTTGGGATAAAATCCTCTGTCTTGGCATTTTGTCTATGTCTCTGCCTTCTCAGTATTAGAAAAGCCAGTTATGTCTCTTGTTCATGAAAGCAATGGCCTTATGAAGATGAGATCATCTAAGACCCAGGGCCTAGTGCTTCAGGGAGTGTCTCCAGTATGTGATGTGTGCACTCTGCTATTGTGTTTTGGCTGCTCTACCCTCCAGGCCAGTTGTCTGCAGATGTTCTCCTTGCCTGCTATGGGCAGTGTTTGGTCCCTGGCCTAAGTGGGGCACATTTTAATTGAGTGTTCTCTGGTCTGCTTGTGAAATGAAACCTCACACCAACTCCACCAGAGCTGAGACTTTGCAAAATTCTGGTTGGGAGACATGGTGTGGATAGGGGCTTGTGCTGGTCTTCTGGGAAAGAAGCCCCCCGCCCCCTTCTGCTGGTACTGACACAAGCTTGACTGAGAAGGGCAGTCCCACCAGAGTACAGGGTGGTAGGGCTTGATGTAAACAAGGTAAGCAGCCAGTGTAGGCACCGAGCTGATTCCATCAGATGACTTTGTGTTTATGGTAAGGGGAGGAGGGGGGAAATGCACCAGCTCCTTTGTTCCAGCGAAGTGTCTCCATGAATGCTGCTTCTTAGGGAAGAGCTCCGAGCAGAGCAAATAATCTCCCCACTGTGTACCTCAGGTGTTTTTCAGATTCCCTTTCCATGTTGTCTGTCCCCAGGTTGTCTGCCTACCTCCTCTCCAGGAGCAGTACAGTGCCCTCTTGTCTCTATTGCAGCCAAGCCTGTTGACCTTCATTAAGAACGTCAGGCTTTAGAGACATTGTGTGGGCAGGGGCCTGCACTGGTTTTCTGGAGGAGGGGCCTGCCATGCTGGGACTGAGGCAGGCTTGATGTAGAACCAGCACTCCTGTCAGAGTGCAAGGTGTGGTGTTTGGTGTAAGCATGTCAGGCAGGTGGCAGGGGCACTGTGCTGCCTTCCACCAGTGGCTCTGTGTTTATGCTGAGGGGAGGGAGAGGGAAAGGCTACAGGCCAGCTCCCTTGTTCTCAGTAAGGGGCCTCTCTGAACGCTGCTTCCCAGGGACACTCTTTTTTTAATGTTTTTTGCTTTTTTTTTTTTAATTTATTTCTAGGAGAGAGAGAGACAGCGTGAGCAGGGGAGGGTCAGAGAGAGGGGGAGTCACAGACTCTGAAACAGGCTCCAGGCTCTGAGCTGGCAGTCAGCACAGAGCCCGACGCGGGCCTCGAACCCACGAACCGCGAGATCATGACTTAAGTGAAAGTCGGACGCTTAACCGACTAAGCCACCCAGGCGCCCCCCAGGGACACTCTTTTAAAGAAGCAAATAATCTCCCCACTATATGTCCCAGACATTCTTCAGATCACTGTTTCCACGCCAGATGCTCTCTGGCTGTTTCCCTGTCATCTCTCAATGAGGAGGGCAGGATGCTTATGGCTCTATTTCACCCAATGCCACTGGCCTTTAAAACTCCAGGCTCTAATCTCTAATGGTTGCAAGAACTTGTGAAATTCAGTCCCTCTCATTTTCCTAGCCAATGGCTTTGGGAAAATGTTCTCCTATACATTTCCCTATGTGCTCCTCTCCTTCTTGCCCTTCTCCATGGCCATGGGCCCCTCCCCTCCACAGCAGACATGATCCTTTTCTCCCACAAATCATACCTCTGCACTTCCTACCTTCTTTATTATGGCCTCTTTTCTTCTTTTAGCTGTGGAGGTTCTGTCAGTCTTCAGGCTGATTTCTGGCATATGTAGGAGGATTTGATAGTTATCTAGTTGTGTTCCTGGGACAAGAGGAGCCTAGGGTCGTCCTTATCTGCTGCCATCTTGGGGAATCTCATTCTCTCTCTTTTTTACTCTCTTTGCTTGTATGTTGTTTCTTAAATTCAACATATGAGTAAATCATATGGTATTAGTATTTCTCTGAATGACTTATTTTACTTAGCATTATATATTCTAGCTCCATCCGTGTCATTACAAGTGGTAAGACTTTATTTTTTATGGCTGATTAATATTTCATTTACTTTACGGCTTAATAATATCTCATTGTGGTGATATTTATCCATTTCTTCTTTATACATACCATTTCTTCTATACCCTTTCATCAACTGATGGACACTTGGGCTGTCCCCATACCTTGGTTATTATAAATAATGCTAACATAAGCATCAGGGTGCATATCCCTTTGAATCAGTGTTTTTTGTATTCTCTGGATAAATACCTGTAGTGTGATTGCTGTATCATAAGGTAGTTCAATTTTTAACTTTCTGAAGAATCACCATACTGTTTTCCACAGTGGCTATACCAGTTTGAATTACTACCAACAGTGCACAAGTGTTCTGTCTCCATGTCCTTGCCAACACTTATTGTTTCTTGTGTTGTTAACTTTAGATATTCTGAGAGTGGTGAGGTAATACCTCATTGTAATTTTGATTTACATTTCCCTAATGGTGACTGTGTGTCCATCTGGTTGTCTTCTTTGGAGAAATGTGTGTTTATGTCATCTGCCCATTTTTAATTAGATTATTTGTTTTTTGGGTGCTGAGTTTTATAAGTTCTTTATATATTTTGGATACTAACCCTTAATCAGAAATATTTTTTTGAAAATATCTTCTCCCATTCTGTAGGTTGCCTTTTAGTTTTATTGGTTGTTTCTTGTGCTGTGCAGAATCTTTTTATCTTGATGTAGTCCTGACAGTTCACTTTTGTTTTTGTTTCCCTTTCATCAGGAGACCTATCTAGAAAAAACGTTTCCATGGATGATGTCAAAAAAGTTACTGCCTGTGTTCTCTTCTAGGATTTATGGCTTCAGTATTTCCCAGATAAGTGGAATATTGTGCAGATTGTTTCTGGAAGAACTTCATTCTAAGCAGCTTTACAGGAAACATTTCATTTAGAAGTCTGGACCTTTCTCAGTTTGCTATAATCTACATTCACTGAGTAAAGCTCATATTGATCATTGGGACCTTCAGTCCAGAAGAAAAGAACAAATCTTCCTCCACGTATGTTTTTTAAGCTCTAGAGATCTGTGGCAATTTTAGTGCTGCAGTCTACTTAAGCTCATCCTTATTGACACAAATATTTGGTAAGTTCCATTCATTTTTATGATGATCCATAAACTATCTTAAATGTCTACTTGATTTGAAAAATCAATTGAATGGTCAAAGAATAGAGTCTTGTCTCCGTTATATCTCCTTTGTGTGTTCAGTATTGTGCATTCGTTCATTATTAGAGAGTTATATTAATTTTTATCCTTTCTGGCTTTCCTTTTATTTCTTAGACAACTGAAATCTAGGTTGACTCATGATTTCCAAAATGAACATTTAAGCTGCTTACTAATTTTCTTCCTGACAAAACTAATCAACAATTTTCAAACCTCAATTTTGTCATGCTTTCTCCAATATTTGATTCTTCCTCTTTGGACTCATACATTTTTGGTTTTCAGCTCATAATTTATATTAGGATTGCTTCTTATGATCATCACTGTCATTGCACTTATGTACGACTTTATCCATTATTTTGGAATATTGTATTTATTTCCATAATGGATTCCTACCTCAAGTCCCATCATTCCCTGCCTTCCTTCATGAGACAAAAGATAATGCATAATTAAAATGTGATTATTTCTTTCTTACTTACACTATTTCCATGACTCTTTCNAACTGCTAATAAGGATGCAGTATTTTTCTCTGACCTCTTGCTCCAACTCCACTTCTATTATACACTAGAAATGACCCTCTTAGAATCCTCAAGTCTCCTTGGACTTTCAACTTTGAAATCAATAATAAAACCAAACTGATGGTAAACACCAATAACAATATGACATAAAGCACAAATTAGATATAGGATGTGTTATTTTCATGCTCTAGCTTTGCTTTATGTTTATGTCTTGTATTTATTACATAGCATATATAGTACTTATTTTTAGTTTCATTTGTTATTTTGTCAGCCTAAAATGGTTTTATCCTGATATTTCTGGATTGCTCTTGCTAGAATTAATTAAAATTAGTTGAAATCTCTTTTCTTGAATCTACACTAGAGGTTGTTGTATGTACAGTCCTTGTCTTTCCCAATCATCTTTCCATGTAGCTATTTTAAAATAAATGAATCAAAATCTTAGTTCAATATCACAGGCTTCAGTATTCAAACCCTTCCCTGGAATTTTTGAAATTGGTTCTAAAGAGAGCAAGAAAGAATGTCTTTTCTTATTACTTAAGATAAAAAAACAAAAGCAAAAACAAAACAAAAAAACCCCACCACAACAAGAATCTCCTGAGCTGTTAGTTTTCCTTCATTTTCTGGGACATTCTGCAACAAAAGAAAATAAGTTGAGATGTAGAACAATGAATGCTGGAGAGAGAATTGTGGGAGCACTTGAATACCTGCTGTAGTGGTTCCTGGGTTTTGCTGTAACCCTGCCCTTCCCATGAACTAAGTGTTCAATCTCTCCTTCTGTTAGGTAAACTACTTCAGCGTTCCTAAAATAAATACCTTTTCTGCATTAGCTAATTTGAACTGGGTTTTTACTACTTACATCTAAAATGTTTTCACATCTACCCATACACCCACAAAAAGTGGTCATATATTTCAGGAATATTAAAATTTCCTCAATTCTTACTCAAGGACCCTAAACTTGAGGAAATCTCTGAACTACAAAGTTTATCCATCTTTCCTCTTGTCCCCATAGTTCCTCATTCTGAAGACATTTGTAATTCAATTGTGCTACTTTAACTTGGTTTATATTTTGTCATTACCCTCTCCTACATACACTCTCACCCTTGATTGCAAGGAATTGTGTTCTATTCTTCTTCATCTAATTCTCTTAATTTTATGATTATTATTTAATGTTTGAATGTAGAAGAGAGTAAAGCAAATTTAACTTATGTGATACCCTGAAGATTATTCCATATTTTTAAAAGTTAAAGAGAACATTAGAAGTCAGATAATTTTTTGTCCCCACCAGTATAAAAATTTATTCTTGAGAACTGTTAACAGTGCCATTAAACTCTTTAAATATTGAGTTGGGGTGCCTGTGTGGCTTAGTTGGTTAAGTGTCAGACTCTTGATTTTGTCTCAGATTATGATCTCATAATTTGTGAGTTTGAGCCCCTCATTGGGTTCTGGGCTGAGAGCATGGAGCCTGCTTGGGATTCTCTCTCTCTCTGCCCCATCCTGGCTTGTGCCCTCTCTTTCCAAAATAAAATAAACCTGGGGTGCCTGGGTGGCTTAGTCGGTTAGGAGTCCGACTTTTGCTTAGGTCATGATCTTGCAGTTCGTGGGTTCGAGCCCTGCGTCGGGCTCTGTGCTGACTGCCAGCTCAGAGCCTGGAGCCTATTTCAGAGTCTGTGTCTCCCTCTCTCTCTGACCTCTCCTGCTCACTCTGTCTCTCTCTCTCTCTCTCCTAGAAATAAATAAAAATAAATAAATAAATAAATAAAATAAACCTTTAAATATGGGTTTGATTTATGAGCTAGCTTGTACTATTGGATGACTATAGTAGATGTAAACTAACACATGATTTCATTGCCAATCTTTAATTTCTATAATCAAATAAAGTACTCTTTGAAGTTACTGTATTTGTCAGGTAGGGCTGCCATAACAAAATGCCACAAAGTGTGTGGCTTCAGCAATTGAAATGTATTATCTCACAGCTGTAGAGGCTGGGAGTCCAAGATCAAGGTGTTGGCAGGGTTGATTTCTCCTGAGGCCTGTTTCCTTGACTTGCAGATGGCTACTTTCTCTGTCCTCACATGGTCTTTGCACTGTGCATACACACTCCTAATGTCTTTTTCTCTTCTTAGAAGGACAACGGTCATGTTGGATTACACTTTATTTAAGCTTAATCACTTGCTTAAAGGCCCTATTACCAAACTGGTGGGAGGAGACTGTGTGAGGACTTGAACATATAAATTTGGTGAGGACCACAATTCAATCTATAAGAGTAACAAAAAGAATCATGTTCAGCTTAATTCCTCCTCACATGATTAGGAAGCCACATAGATATTTTAATTTTGAACAATGATCCAGAAAAATTTACAGTTGGTTTATAAATTTCATGTTGGTCTTTTTAAATCAATCTGTTATGATCAGTGAACCATTTCATGCTCTGAATAACTTAAAAATATCTTGATTAGTCAAAAATAATGGCAAAATTAGTGTTTCCCTTATCACTTTTGTCTTATTTTCTTCACTCATCTTTAGGAAACATGATCCATTTCCTACTGAATGATACAAATTTTATGAAGTTTAAGTAAAGTTAAGCAAGAGAGCCATTTCTCTGAAGAGTCACTTCAACTTTTATTAACAGAAAACTAGTCAGTGCACAAAGCACAACTGCTTAAGTTTCCACTGAAATCATTTTGTGGGGCTCCTGGGTGGCTCAGTTGGTTAAGTGTCCGACTTCGGCTCAGGTCATGATCTTGCAGTTCGTGGGTTTGAGCCCTGCGTCAGGCTCTGTGCTGACAGCTAGCTCAGAGCCTGGAATCTGCTTCAGATACTGTGTCTCCCTCTCTCTCTGACCCTCTCCTGCTCACACTGTCTCTCTCTCTCTCAGAAATAAATAAAACATTAATTTTTTTAAAAATCATTTTGGGTATAAATTACACACTGTTTATGTGTAATCAAATATGCATATTTCATTTTATTCTGAATGACAGTGACCATATGCAGCTTTTCAACCACATAAATTATATTAGATATGAATACCCTAGGCATGTCCAATTTAATGGCATATGGTTAGGATTTTACTTGCTTCATTTTTTAAAATATGAATGTTATTATCACAACTAACATGAATTTCATACTAATCTAGGAGTTTATCTGAATATGTGTCAGTAATGATCTCCTGACATTCATTTATAGTGATTAAATTGATGCTTTTTGTATCATTATTTGGAAGTTGCTGGTAGGATGACCATAAATTTATGGTAAACTATTTTAATGATAAGGTGATTATTATGCTTTATTGCTTATAATATTTACCATGTCTCCACAATTTAGAAAATACTGCTGCATCTTTACTCCTTAGTAACAGTACTAATTTCTACTTGAGTGCTGCATAAACAACGATAGAAACTTCAGAATTGAACGATTTTTCTCCCAAAATGCATTGAAGACCCTCTGTACCATTTTAGAGTCTAAAATAGGCAAGGGGATCAAAACAATAGTTTAGATAAGGAAATCATTTTCATCTAGAAAAATTGGAGATATTCTCTAAATTTTGAAAGATTATGTACATTTACTACAAAAAATTTTCAGTAAAAGAATAGTTTTTGTGATTAGGCCAAAGTTCATTCAAATTACATATACTGTATATTATCTTTTTGTAATGACTTTTTACTATACAGATAAAAAGAAATGTTTTTGTAATACTGATAAATAAAGTTGAATATTTTAAGTGGGTACATAGTGAATATACAGAAAAAGGTTCTTTTTATTTGAGTACTCCAGATGATAAGATTAGGTATGAAGCCTGTTTATTTAAAAATAATGCACGGGGGCACCTGGATGGCTCAGTCAGTTAAGTGTCTGACTTTAGCTCAGGTCATAATCTCACAGTTTGTTGAGTTTGAGCCCTGTGTTGGGCTCTTTGCTGACAGTTCAGAGCCTGGAGCCTGCTTGGGACTCTGTATTTCCATCTGTCTCTCTGCCCCTTCCCTGCTCGCCGTCTGTCTCTCTCTCTCAAAAATAAACATTAAAAGACTATTAAAAAACTTAAATAAAAATAATGCACAAATTGTATGTTATGTGATTAATTGAAAAGATTCTTTTTCTTATAGAAATTCTATTCAACTAGAGACAACCCTTGGCAATGTATAATGAATACCCTAAGGGATTCTTAATAATAAGGAATATCTATTCTATCACAATTTGCCTCATAATCTTAGAATTTTCAGCTTCTCAGAGTTACAGACAGGGTTTATGAGAGGAACTCTCTACACTTAAAAACAAGTGGATAAGAGTATTAAAAAGGCATCAGGTCCCTACACTTCTCAGATGTTTGCTAAAATAAAAATTGTTGGTGGAGGCCATGTTTAGCTGTGCTTAAGACAATGACACTTGCCAAGCCAGACAGGTCTTTCTCCATATTTTACCTACTAAATATCTTTATGAAAAAATTAAAGTTCTTCAGAGGTCAGGGAAGTATTTATAGCTTTGGAGATCTTCCTGATACTTTATATCAAATAGATGCACTGCCTGTTGCAATAAAATAGTCAAGAATTTCTTTTCAGTCAATGATGTTGTGATAGCCTTGTATGGTGACAGATGGTAGCTACATGTGTAGTGAGCATAGCATAAGATATAAAATGGTGGGATTACTATGTGGTACTCCTAAAACAATGTAACATCATGTGTCAACTATACTAAGAAAAATTTTTAAAGAATTTCTTCTAGATATATTTAAGATACAGTGTTTTCCAATTAGCACACATTAGACATATTACAGACATGTTTAAAAATTTTAATAATCTTCCTTATTATAGGTTACATGTATGCTAAGGCTTCAAAAAGTTCAAAAATTGTTATAGCAGGGAAATAGCACTGTTTTGGTTTCTTTTTATTAAGGTGAAAATCTAAGTTATTTTGGAAAAATATCCCCATATGTATGGAGAAACTAGGTTAATTGAGAAGAAAAAAACATTCATAAGGAAATCTATACCATAAAAATATTATTGTGAGTATGTACTAACCAAAAAATATACATGCGTGCAGATTAAGTCATCTATCTTTTTAAATATATAATTCTATAATTCCATTCTATAATTCCATATAAAAGTATTTTTTTCTGAAGGTAATCCAATAATCACATTCAGATGTATTTTCCTTCAGGATGATAACTTTTACTAAACATATGAATGAATCTATTTTTTTGTATAGCATAAGTATTTTTATGTACTGTGTTCATGTTATGTGCTGACCATGGGCTTAGTACACCTATCATGTTCTAAGGAAGCAGCTATCCTTTCCCAGTAAGAAATATGCATGGGTTACTTTAAAATTAAGTGGATAAAAGCAAAAATTAAAAGCATGATGAGTCACTATGTTTTCTATAAATTTCTATATAGGTAATGTCTAGCAATTTTCTTTCTTAAATGTTAAATTCATTTTTTTTGTTTTTGTCTGCAATAATCTGAACTCATCCTGCATTAGTTTGAAGTAAATACAAGGAAAATTAAGGTTAGTAGTATTCCTGTAAGATAATATGATGTACAACTTCTGAATATGTTTATATCTGATAGATTAAGAGCATGAGCAGCTTTGGGGAACATCTAATTTTACATTTAAATATTGTATTTATGTGTGTGATATGTGTGTTACATTATTTATAATGTATATTAATATTTATAATCAAGGTGGTAAAAAACAAGATCCATATGAAGAAGAAAACAAAATGAAGTCAAAATAGTTTTTATTACTCTTAGTGTCATTAAATATTTTTTTCATAAAAATTTATTCTTTTCTGACTTTTTTTAATCTTATTATTCTAAGAACCTGAAATATTTCTGAACCTAAAATCTGATTCTAAATGAGATTTTATATAACCTTAATTTATATAATCATAATTTGAGAAATAACTATAGAATATGTACCTAAATTAACCAATGTTTCAAACTTATCTATTAGTTCCTATGCAAATCCAAGCCAATAATAACTGTTCTAAATATAATTTGTTTTTTAACTAAAAAAACTAGAATTAATGAAAGAGTGAAAAACGTTTTATATTTTTGAAATATACTATTTATCCTTGGTTCAAACATTGCTTTCTGTAAACAGAATCTCTTTGGAGTCAATAATATAATGAATAATAGTCATTAGTATCAGCCTGCATTTATATGTGCTGACACATTTTTCATGTCACTGGTAATCTGCTAGTATTTTGCAACACAATGAAAACCTATTTGGTTAGAAAATTACAGAGGCATAGAAAAGTAGATTATCATCTTTATAGGCTGCCTTTATTTATAAGGCAATTCCTTTAGCAGTATTTCTCATTTGATTAGTTTAATGTAGGAGTAGAAGTATAAATATTTAAGTACATTATGAAAACAAGATGGTAGGCAATTATTGGTAAGGCTTTTATTTTTATTGTTAACTTCTCCTAAAAGGGGATCATTTACAGAATAATTTTTGAAGGATACAGAGAGACTCAGGTTAATAGGGCATGGTACTTTTTGCCTTATCAAGAGAAACCAAATAAAGAAAAAAATGTTGCTGTGTAAGGAAAACATCTATTTGAAACAGTCAAGCTACCATCCTTCATTAACTTGGAAATTCTGAGTAGGAAGAAAACAATGGCTATTTCATGGAATATGAGCATTTTTGCAACACTGTGAAAACTCAGAAACAGGTATTTTTTGAAGAAAGATTGTCTATTAATACCGAATAACTTACACAGTTTTAACAAATAATAAATTTTATTTTAGTTAACATATATCATCTAATTTGTTCTTCCCACCCTCCTATGAACATCTTTGGTCTGTTTGAAGAATTATGTGTGAGAAAAATATCAGACAGATGATTACAGTTACAGGGAGCTTTCTGAGAGCTTGCCCAGTGTTCTTCTTACTCATGCAGGGATTAGAACTTCCACAACTTTCACAGAAGGGTTATAATAGCTTTATTTATGTACAACACCAAGAAAAAAACTATGTAAATATGGACAGAAGGCAAAATTTCTGTTGGTAAATAAAAGTGAACCATTCTAGGAAATAAGAAATAGGCTTGTTCGCGTCACAATTTTAGTTCATTTTCTATGGACCTGGTTCATAGATACAGAAAACTTCTTGCTTTAAAAAATTAGGAAAATGAGATTGACGTAACTTTTTATCTTGGTGGAAAAATATTTTCTAATCTCTTATTGCATTACCTTTATTTTTTATTTTTTTAAATATTTATTTATTTTGAGAGAGAGAGCCAGAGAGAATCCCAATCAGGTTCCTTACTGTCAGTGCAGAGGCCGAGGCAGGACTCAGTCTAACCAACTCTTCAAAAGTCCATCATGTTGGGCACCTGGGTGGCTAAGTCAGTTGTGTCTGACTTCGGCTCAGGTCACAATCTCCCAGTTCATGGGTCCCAGCCCCATGCCGGGCTCTGTGCTAACAGCTTGGTGCCTGGAGTCAGTTCAGATTCTGTGTCTCCCTCACTCTCTCTACCCTTTCCCCTCTCTCACCCTGTCTCAGTCTCTCTCTCTCTCTCTCAGAAATAAAGGAACATTTAAAAAAAAAAAAACAACTCAGATGCTTAACCACTGAGCCACCCAGGCACCCCTGCATCTTCTTTTTAAACCTCTGTAGGGTGTAGTATAATCACCCTTTCTTATACAAGTAGAATAAGTAAATAATATAGATGAAATGTTCAGTCTTAACTTCATGTAAATCATGTTACAAATCATCTTAATAGCTCCAGGATTGGGGGCGAGGGAATGGAGAATTGTGAACTTCTGAATTTAGTTTTTACTTTTGTATATAAAGCCCAAATCTTCAAGGATTCATCATAGATCTGGATTTCATTTACTTTTGTATTGAATACCTCAATTAATAATTGACTCTAAGGACGCAGCAAGATACACCCCCTCTTTTTTTTTGGAGCAGGCTCATAATACTGAATGTACAAAAATCTTCTTAATAAGAAGGAATAAATGAAAAAATAAAGGATCTTCATCTGCTACTATCTGGAGCAAAAAGGGTAACTGGCAGAGCTCTTTAGGTACTGCAAAGGATATACATAAGGGACATATATTCATACTTTAAAGTACAGATACATACAATAGGAGAGAAAAGACTAAGATACAGCTGGTCAGAACACAAACCAAAGGGAAGGTATAGCTTTGGAATTACTGGATGAGACAAACCTTCAAAAAATAATCATTAATCAAGAACAGTATCAAAAAGGGGCGCCTGGGTGGCTCAGTCGGTTAAGCGTCCGACTTCGGCTCAGGTCATGATCTCACGGTTTGTGGGTTCAAGCCCCGCGTCTGGCTCTGTAAGGACAGCCAGCTCAGAGCCTGGGGCCTGTTTCAGATTCTGTATCTCCCTCTCTCTCTGACCCTGCCCTGTTCACGCTGTGTCTCTCTCTCTCTCATAAATAAATAAAACATTAAAATTTAAAAAAAAGAACAGTATCAAAAAGAAAAAAAAAGGAACTGAGTATTGACATATTTTTTCAGATTATCAAAAAATCAAATAATATTTTAAGAACTGAAAAAATTAAGGTTTTCAGAAAGGCACATCATAAAAACCAAAAATTCTGGATTTTAATTTTTACTCAAAAGTGCTCTTAAAATCAATTCTCAGTAAAAGGTCTGACAAATCACAGAAATCTCAAACTACTAAATTCTTGTTACTTATATAAAGTTTAATAATTTTGTAATATTCCTAAATATGCCAAAAGAGCATGTGGCTTGATAAGTAGCTCCTGATGCTTATCTAAATTTGAAAAAATATGTTCCTAATATAATATGTCAAAGTGACCACTGTTTATTCAAGCTATGCCATGGAACAATATTTCCGTAATTAAATTACATAGCTGATTATCACAAATGAGAGGTAACAAAGAAACTTGTGTGGGCTGGCCATAATTATGGTTCATCTTTTATTTTTAATACAAAATTTTTATGTTTCAGTACCATAATGTAAGTCAAGTTTAGGTTCATCTTTCATTTTGTTGAGTAGGTATTTCTGCACATTCTGTGTAACAAATTGATCGGAATTCAACTATGATGTAAAATATCATCAGAGATATATATGAATATATTAGAATGAAATATACAAAATATATTTTCATATTGCTTTTAAAATTAAATAAAATACAACTCTCATTTCTTTTAATGTCACTATTGTAGTAGGAAAAGGTAGATCGACGTTTTTCCATGATTATCATGCACATGTATAAATATGAGATATGAGTATAAATTTAAAACAAAAAGGTTCCCTATGCTCTTTCTTCCTGTTTATTTCACTTTCTTGCCTCACTCCTTTCTTCCTTACATTTCAGATACTTAAATCAACCTAGTGCCTTATTTCTCATTTAAATTTGGGACACTTGTTCTCATACTTGTAACTTTCAGTTTTTGTAAAAAGTAATTACATTACACATGTTTTACATACATACACATTGTAGATACATGTATAACATAGACACACGTATATCCTTGTGAGGCCACCACTCAACTTAGAAAATGAAATACTACCAATACTGCTGAAATTATCTGTACATTCTTCTCTATACTCATTCTCCATCAACTTCCTTCCCATACTAAGTCATAAACACTATCCTACATTAAAAAATTATCATTTGCCTTCATTTATTAAAATATGACTTATCATATTTACATATGATCAGAACATATAGATTCAGTTTTGTTGTTTTGAATTTATATAAGTGGAATTATATTGTTACATGATAGAAACATCTTTTTGCATTCAACATCATGTTTGTAAGATTTACCCATGTTATTAACCATATGTTCCTGGTTCATTCATTTTCCTCAGTATTTTACTTTGTGAATAAATTTAATTTTATATTTCCATTTTTCTTACATTTGCTATTTGGCTGTATTCTGTAGTGGATTAGATAGTACCCCTCTAAAACTCATGTCCACCTGGAACCTCAGAATGTGACCTTAATTATAAATAGGTTTTTGCAGGATGTAAACTAGTTAAGGACCCTGAGAAGAAATTATCCTGGATTTACAGTGGACCCTAAATTCAATGACTGATGCCCTTATAAGAAGAGGAGAGGGTTCAGAGACAAGAAGAAAGAATTCACGTAAACACAGAGAGGCAGAGGCTTGAGTTATGTGTTCATAAGCCAAGGAATGCCAGGACATACCAGGAGCCAAAAGATGCAAAAGATTCTCCTGTAGAGCCTTTGGAAGGACCATGGTCCTGTCCACATTGTGATTTCAGACTTCTGATCTCCAGCACATAACAGTACAAATGTCTTCTGTTTTAAGCCTCACTCTATCCTTTATGTCTCTTTAATCCCTATTTTATTTTGTCTGCTTTTCTGAGTCTCTGGCCTTCACCCTGTAACACCTTCAGGTGTTTATCTTCCTGCTCAGTAGGTACTTTTAATCTTTTCTTTAGAGGTGTTTTATCTGTTGGTGAATCCATTTACTGAGTTATACATTTCATTAATTTCATATATTGTAAGTTTTTCTTCAATTTACATCCATTTTTATACTTTCCTTTCCTTGACCATCTTTCTTATTCTATGCGTTGTTTCTTTAAACCTTATATATATGGTCATTTAATATCCTACACCTAATAATTTAAGCATTTAAATTCCTAGGTCTCCAGTGTTTCTTTGTATTATATGATTTGTGTACCAAAGAGCAATACTGGATTTTTAATTTTGCATAGGGATCTTACAAGATTTTTGTTTATCTTACTAGCCCATGCCCTTACTCCTGGAGATTGGGGGATATTTATTTATTTCATTACAAGAAGAATGTTGATGGTCCATTCTCTCTCTCTTCCTCTCTCTCTCTCTCTCGTCCTTCTATATTTATGTATTTGTTTGCAGAACGAACATTAAGAATAATTATGCCAATGAGGTGCCTGAGTAGTTCAGTTGGTTGAGTGTCTGACTTTGGCTCAGGTCATGATCTCACGGCTTGGAGTTTAAGCCCTATGTTCGGCTCTGTGCTGACAGCTCAGAGACTGAAGCCTGCTTCGGATTCTATGTCTGCCTCTCAGTCTGCCTCTTCCCTACTTGCACAGTCTCTCTCTGTCTCTCTCAAAAACAAACATTAAAAAATTTAAAAAAATAATTATGCCAATGAACTATAGAAATCCTAATTGTTGCTCTTTTATGTGATTGACTTCTTTATGAACCATTAGATTTTGATGTATATCTATGTTATATGTATCTCAACCTAAAAATATATTAATATCAATGTGAACATTAATATCAATAAAGATATATTTTACAGGTGTTGCTTCCATTTACCCAGTAGTTTTTCTAGACTTAGCAAACTCTGATTTATGAGAACATTGAATTATAAATGATTTGCATTTTTTTGTATCTTTGGGTTATTTTAGTGGATTATTTCCCAATAAGAGATAGTATATTTGTAGGGTAGTGTCAATTTTTTTTCTGTACGATTTTACCTATTTCCCCCACCCCAAGCCCCTGGCAACCATTTTTGTACCACATGTTTCTATGAGTTTGATTTTGTTGTTGCTGTTTTAGATTCCACGTGTAAGTAATATCATATGGTATTTGTCTTTCTTTGTCTGGTTTATTTCATAAATCTTAATGTCTACCAAGTTAATCCATGCATTGGCAAAAAAAGGATTTCCTTCTTTTTTTAAGGCTGGATTTTTATATGTTTATATGTACTTACATATACATATTATATATGCATGTATGTGTGTGTCACACACACACACACACACAGAGAGAGACGAGAGAGAGATGGATAGCAAGGGAAACCTTTTCTTGACCCATTCATGTATCAATGGACATTTAGGTTGTTCCCATACCTAGGCTGCTGGGAATAGTGCTATGAACATGGGAGTATACATGTCTCTTTGAAATAATGATTTTGTTTCTTTTCAATATATACCCACAGTGGGATTGCCAGATTATATAGTAGTCCTATTTTTACTTTTTAGGAATCTTCATACTATTTTCCATAGTGATTGCATCAATTTACACCCCCATCCCTAATGCACAAGTGTTCCCTTTTCTCCATATCCTTGCTAACACTTACTTAATGTCTCTTTTAGAGATAGCCTAACAGTTGTGAGGTGATATATTGTTGTCATTTTGATTTACATTTCCCTGATAATTAATGATATTGAGCACCTTTTTGTGTATCTGTTGGCCTTTGATACGTCTTCTTTGAAAAATGACTATTTAGGTATTCGCCTATTTTTATTTTTTTTAAAATTTTGCTATTGAGTTGTATAAGATCCTTGTACATTTTGGATATTAACACCTTGTCTTATCTGTAGTTTGCAAATATTTCTACCCATTCCATAGGGATCTGTGTCTGCCCCTCCCTCTGCCCCTTCCCATTATCTTTTTTGTGCAGAAACTTTTTAGTTTGATGTAGTCACACTTGTTGATTTCTGTTTTGGTTTCTTTCCTTTTGTATCAAATCTAAAATTTCATTGCCAAGACCAATGTCAAAGAATTTATCCCCTTCTCGCCACCCTGTTTTCTTCTGGGAGTGTACCATTGCAGGTATTATGTTCAAGTCTTAATCCATTTGACTTTATTTTTGTGTATAGTGTAAGTTAAGCATCCACTTTCATTCTGTGCAACAACATTTATTGAAGAGATAATCCTTCCCCTTTGCATATTCTTGGCTACTTTATTGAAAATTAATAGACTATATATGCCTGGATTTATTTCTGGGATCTCTATTTGGTTTCATTAATCTATGTGTTTTCCTTTAAGCCAATAACATACGGTTTTGTTTACTATAGCTGTATAATATAGTTTGAGATTAGAAAATGTGACACATCCATCTTTATTCTTCTTAAGATTGCTCCAGCTATTTGGAGCCTTTTGTGGTTCCATACAAAATTTAGGATTTTTTTTCTTTGAAAAGTACCATAGAATAAGGGTTGCACTGAGTCTTTAAATTGCTTTGGATAGTAGGGATGTTTTTTTAAATGTTTTATTTATTTTTGAGAGAGAGAGAGACAGAGCATGAGTTTCTCCTTCTATTAACTTTTAATTAGTGTATGGAAAAACACAGATTTCTGTATGTCATTTTGTATCCCGGTGCTTTCCTGAATTCATTTATTATTTCTATTTTTTTGGTGGGGGGAGTGCAAGCGGGTGAGGGGCAGAGAGAGGGGTACAGAGGATCTCAAAAGCAAGCTTTGCACTGACAGGCTGACAGCAATGAGCCTGATATGGAGTCTGAACTCACAAACAATGATATCACGACCTGAGGTAAAGATGGACGCTCAAGTGACTGAGCCACTCAGGTGACCCTCATTTATTATTTCTAATCATTTTTAATGCACTTTTTTCGGTTTGCTATATATAGTATCATGTCATCTGCAAAAAGTGACAGTTACTTCTTCCAATACGATTGGGATTGCTTTCATTTCTTTTTCTTTCCTGATTACTGTGGCTAAGACTTCCAATAATATGTTGAGTAAAAGTGACAAGAGTGGGCATTTTTGTCTTTTTCCAGATCTCAAGAGGAAAAGCTTTCATTGTTTTATCATTGAGGGTGATGTTAGCTATATGCTTGTCATATTTGGCCTTTATTATTTTGAAATACATGTCCCTTTATATTCACTTTGTGACAATTTCATCATGATAAATGTTGAATTTTGTCAGTTTTTTTTCTGTGACTATTGAGATGTTCATATGATTTTTATCCTGTATTTTTCAAAAAAATATGTGTATATCGCATTGATTTGCAGATGTTGAACCATCCTTGCATCCCTGGGATACATCCCACTTTATCATATACTATACACACACAAACACACACACACACACAGTATATATATTATATATATAATATTTTTAGAATTTGATTTGCTAATATCTTGTTAAGGATTTGGCATCTACTGTAATCTAGGATATTGGCCTGTAATTTTCTTGTAGTGTCTAGACCTGATTTTGTATCAGGGTAAATACTGGCCTTATAAAATTATTTTGGAGTATTCCTTCCTGTTATATTTTTTGGAAAAAATTTTAGAAAGATTGGTATTAGTTCTCCTTTAAGTGTTTGGTAAAATCTGGGCACCTGGGTGGCTGAGTCAGTTAAGCATCTGACTTCCGCTCAGGTCATGATCTCGTTGTTTATAGGTTCAAGTGCTGCATCAGGCTCTGTGCTGACAGCTCAGAGCCTGAAGCTTGCTTTGGAGTCTGTGTCTCCCACTCTCTCTGTCCTTCTCTGGCATATGCTCTGTCTCTCTCTTAAAAATAAACAAGCATTAAAAAAATTTAAATGTTTGGTAAAATCTATCAGTGAATCCATCTGGTCCTGAACCTTTGTTACTTAGAAGAATTTGACTAATCCAATATGCTTACTAGTAATTTATCTGTTCAGATTTTCTATTTCTGTATGATCAGTCTTGTTAAGTAGTATATTTTTAGAAATTTATACGTTTTTTCTAGGTTGTCTAATTTGTTGTAAGTAATTATTCATAGTATTCTTTTATGATCTTTGTATTTCTGTTGTACCAGTTGTAATGCCTACTCTTTCATTTATATATTTTTAAATTTTCTTCTTTTTTTCTCTTGGTAAATCTAGCTAATGGTTTGTCTATTTTGTTTACCTTAAAAATAATTACTTGCATTACAGTTTTCTATTGCCTTTATTGTCAGTTTTTCATTTATTTCCACCTGCTCTTTGTCATTCCTTCCTTCTCCCAACTTTTACCTTAATTTGTGCTTCTTTTTCTAGCTCCTGGTGGTGAACAGCTAGATTGCTTGAGATCTTTATTAATGTAAGCTTTTATTGCTATAAACTTCTCTCTTAGAACAGCTTTTGCTAATCCCATAAGAAAACTTGGACTTAATTGCATGTTAGACCAAATGGACCTAATAGATACATACAGGCTATTCCAACCAGGAGCAGCAGAACACCTTGTCGTCTCAAGCACACATGAAACATTCTCCACTATAGACCACTTTAGGCCACAAAATATGTCTTAATACATTTAAGAAGATTGATAACTTCATATGTTCTGATCACAATGGTATAAAACTAGAAAGAAGACAAGAAGAAAACTGAAAAAATCACAAATATGTGGAGATTAAATAATAGGCTCCTGAACAATCAATGGCTTAAAAAAGAAATCAAAAGAGAAATAAAAAATGTTAAAACTTATATTTTTCTCAATAACTTTTACTGTTTTGTAGATCTTAGGTATTACACATGTGAAATAATTGTATTTTCTTCCCCTGCATCTTTGTGGAAGCAAAATAAAATGAATTTACTCCACTCTGAGCTTCAAATAGAATTCATTTTGTAATAGGTATAACTTTATGAATGATTATTAGCTCCAAAAATGACTAAATAAATTATATCTATAGTTATGACCAACCATGAAAACTTAGAAACAATTCATAAAATTTTCTTCTAGTCAAAATATTTACTTTTTTAAAAAAAAATTAATGTTTTATTTATTTCTGAGAGAGAGAGAGACAGCATGAGCAAGGGAGGGTCAGAGAGAGAGGGAGACACAGAATCTGAAACAGGCTCCAGGCTCTGAGTTAGCTGTCAGCACAGAGCCCAAAATGCGGCTCGAACCCACAAACTGTGAGATCATGACCTGAGCTGAAGTCAGACTCTTAACCGACTGAACCACCAAGGAGTCCTTAGTAAAAGTATTTTCTAAACTATAATTAGTATTTTTGGATCTATACTTTAATGTAAAAATGTATAAGTAATGTTAACAATTTTAGCTCTACTTAATTGTCAAAAAATTTGGTTATATAAGAAACAAAGGGTACAAACATTTGATATTATGCTGGTAAATATATTGCACATCAATCAATATGCACTTACCTTTTCATTTACATATGCTGTAATAAACATTAGTTTTTAATAAGCCACAATAATGCAGTGAGTCCTACAGCATGTTAAATATACATATGCTAAATTAAAAATTTTTTTCCCAAAGTTATATCAGAAAAACATCACCTTTTGATATTTAAAGTAACCAGGGATTAAAAAACAAATGTGTATGAGGCAATTTCAGTTCTTAAATGATTAATTTTAATTAATTAATTGAAATTTTAGTTAATATGTTTGTGTCACATAACAAATTCTTTTTATGTAAACTAGTTATCTTTGACAACAGCTAGTATGCCTAATTTTATTTTATTTACTTAGATTTGTATATTTCTCATACTGTACCGGATCTTTTTTGCATACATTATCAAATTCCATATAACATAATTTTAATTATAATTTTTAATAAAAATAATTTATTTTCATGAAGTATAAAACAAAGTTTATGTTAACATTTTTAAGCTTCTAAGTAATTTTCCAGGGAGTCACAGCTGTTAAGCTGAAAATATAAGCACTGAAGTCATTTTCTAAAAACAAACCCAGTTGTTTGGCTTCCATTTGCTAACTTTAAATGTTAATCACTTATTAGATAATTTGTATACAAATCATTCCTGGATATGTGCTATACAGATACATTAAAGGATATTTAAAACAAACCAAAAACTTTAGTAACACCTAGAGATTTTGCCTTTTTATTTTGACAAAATTACCACCTTAAATATAGAGAAGTAGATAATAATTACATATTTTTCTTCAACCTATTAATTATTATTATTATTTGTAATAGTATAAAATTTCTGCCTCTACTGAAGTTCAGTTTCATTTTGCAAAGTACACACTGTACATACACTTTTCAAACTTTTGAATGTATATATTGTACACTTCTAATTTTAGGGTGAATGGAGATAGCATAGTGAACATACTTCTTTTCTCAAAACCAGCTTTGTCTTTCAGAGATTGGAAGAGACAATATTGGGGTGCTTGGGTGGCTCAGGCAGTTAAGGGTCCAACTTCAGCCCAGGTCATGACTGTGCTTCGTGGGTTCCAGCCCTGCATCAGGCTCTGTGCTGACAGCTTGGAGCCTGGAGCATACTTTGGATTCTGTCTCTCTCTCTCTCTCTCTGTCTCTATCTATCTGTCTGTCTGTCTGTCTCTCTCTCTCTGCCCCTCCCCCAGTTGCACACTGTCTCTCAAAAATAAATAAACATTTAAAAAAGAGAGAGAGAGAAAGTATTGAGAAGACTATTAGTTGCATTGGCTCTCCCAATATGAATGAGAAATATTTAGCTATATTTGTTATGAATATTATTTTGTTACTAAATATTTTATGCTCTAACTTTTCTTCCATATGACAGGAAAAAGAACATAGTTTACCTTTGAAAATCCATCTTAATTTTTTGTTGGTGTTATATAGAAATGGATGACACTAGTGATAAATTAAAAAGAAAGAGCTCCTGTTTCCAAGGTAACCAATCTAAATTAATAGCAGCCCTACAGAAATTCACGTTCAGAATATAATGTAAAAGGTTCAATCTGTAGTTCAGAATGAAAGCCAAAATTATTATATTTTTGGACTGGTTTGGAAACATTTTTAAATTTCAGTTTCAGATTAAAATTTTAATTTGGATTAGGCAGTAATATTTCTTTTTCGAAGGAGAAACATTTTCTGATGAAATTTCACCAGAAGTATCACTGGTTATCTCTACAATTTCAATATCTATAAAACAGAATATGAAATAAGCATATAATAATTCTCCAATGAAATATTCTGATGGAGAACTAGCACTAACTCATTGTCCTCAAAGACCAAGTGAACTTCTGTTATTCTCGTGTACATTTTCCCCCTTCTCTTCCCTTCCCTTCCTTTCCCTTCCCTTCCCTTCCTTTCTTTCCTTCCCCTCTTCCCTTCCCTTNATATATATAAATATAAAATATTTATAAATAAATATAAAATATATATAAATATAAAATATAAATATTATATATATATAAGCCTCTGTGTTATAATGTCTCACAGAAGAGAGTGCAGAATAATGAATATAAGAATTTACAGAGAGGACAGGAATGGTCCCTTTCACTTGTTATTTACTAAAGGAGTATTGGCAGAGGAAAGCTTTAAAATTTTAGAGACACTTGGTATTAAGACAAAAACAGAGAGAAAAATCAAATAGATGAAAACACTGGATAATTAATTAATATTATAGAATTGAAACTAGTAGTTTCCAAGGGTAATGATGGTCAAACTAAGCTTACATTTTATAGTTTACCTTTAATAAACTGGTGTGTGTGTGTGTGTGTGTGTGCGTGCGTATACACTTTACTGAGAAAGGGAAGACTTAGTTAATTTTGCATATAAAAGTTCATTCATATGACTGAGATATTCTCACAAAATAACTTGTAATGTCAAATATCCAGCCAGTAATAATTAACAAAGAATTAATGAAAATAAGGTAAACTAATTTGGATGAAATAGTAATACATGAGAAGGAGCCATTTGACTACTTATTTGCAGAAGTGGAGGTAAGAAGGGGTAAGTAGTTAAATGAGTTAATGCCTTGACTAGGTATAACTAACTACATGCAGTCTTAGAATTCTGAAATCAACATGATGGCCTTATAGACCACATTGGCTGGGCTAATAAGTAATATCAAATAAGTATTGATAAAAGAACCAATGTACCTGGATCCTAAATCCTAGGGAATATGAGAGCTTTTCCTGTATATCAATTCATAGTTAGCATCCCTTTAGAAACTTTTTTATGAACTTTTCCCTGAAAGGACATTAGTTTGTGAGAAAAAGATGCTTTTTAACCTAAAGGCCAAAGCCTTTCAAGACTACCATGAACAGGATCCATTATGTAAAATTGTCTTAAAATGAAGACCTTTACTTTCTGTATTCTTATGTCTAGAATACATATGAAGCACATTTATGACAAATTTATCATAGTAAATAACATTAGTTAAGGACAACAAAATTGTTATTTTAGTGTCTATTCATCTTTAAATACTTAGAACATGGATAGTGGTTAGCAGAAAATGATCATCTAATATATTCCTAAGATAACTACATAATATTTAGAGGTCATCATCTGTTCAAATCTGAATAACTATTATACACTTAAGTTGATATACTCTGAACTGCAAGAGATGCAAAATAGTTTAAGACTTGCTTTCTGCCTTGATAAGGATTAGGAAATCTGATAAGCATGATTATGCTAATCTACAAATCTTTTATTAGAACCTAAAACTCAATTTATGCTTTTCTTCTTTAGTATTCCTAATTAAAAAGAAAAAGAAAAACCCTGGAGTCTGACTGATGAATTCCAATTTTGTGGTAAAGTGAAGTAGTCCATTCCATATTTTGAATATTTCTGATTGGCCTAAAGAGTTCATAACTGAATGAAATTCCGCCTGTTAAAACTTGCCAATGTTCAAGTTTCTTCTGGCAATCTTCTTCAAAATATTATTCACTCTTTCATTGGCATTTTAAATCTTTCTCTTTCTGCTTGTTCTTTGTTTTCTATTTGTAAACATGCCTGAAATTTGGTTAAAATACATTGCCTTCTAGGAAATTTTCTATCTCATCCTTTTACAGCAAAAGTAGGCTAAGTTGCTCTATACTTTCTTAAGTTTTACCCACATACATAAATAAGCCCTATGCTAACCACAAAAAGACATTCAAAAAGAATTACAAAAATTTTTGAAAAATCAAGGTGGGTACATGTAAGTTGATACTTAATAATACAAGGCATAAAGATTACCCAAATATATTATATAATGTGTGCTATATAGATTTAGAAGGGAGAAAATCCTGCTTAGGGAAACGGGGATTTATATGAGATTCAGCTTCAGGAGGTGAATTGTAAAGGTGGAGTAGAAATTTGATAGTGAGAAAATAATTAAACTATATGCATGTGTGAGACACAGTTTGGTAGGGAAAGGCAGGGCAGGAATAGTTCAAGCTTAAAACTTGGGAATATTGAAATGAAAGTGACATTATTTTAAGAGATATGTGTCATTTTTGAAATCACAAAGACAACATTTGTATGACTTATCCAAGTTTTTGGTCAGCTTTAAATGAACTAATTAGCACATTCTAAACACAAAAGGTTAATTATCCCAATACTTGTGAGAATTTTTATATGTCTTTCATCCCATTTTATATATTTTACTTTCCTGACATAAGGAGAAATATGTAATATTTCTTTCTCCTATGTCATATATTACAGTGCTGAAGTACGTGGGATAAGTTCAAGTAAATACCACATATAATGTATTTTAATTACAATTTGAGCCTTTCATATTCAACAGTGCAAGTATGTGAAGTACCCTAAATATTCCATTGTATAATTTGACTTTTAAAAGCTTACTTATAATATCTCTAAAATAGTATCATTATGCAATGTAATTAAGATGCCAATTCCATTTTAATTGGTTATGAAATGATATCATGAATATTCTGTTAACTAATTTAAAGCTAATTATTAAATTTATTATTCATTGATGAATTAATTATTAATAAACTTAATAGACATTCAAATGGCAAAATATTTTTGAAAGAAAACACATATGACGTTTACTAAAATTCGGTTCAACATAAACATTGTAGCCTCTAATGAAGCTTAATGGGGAAGTGAGGGAGATGATCACTGAGTACTAAGCAGGATATTATCAAAATATTTAAAGTTTAATAATAGTAACAATAGTATTAGAAAATAAATTCCAAAGTTATGAATGATATAATAATTAATTCTATGATATATTGGTTGACCTTAGCTATTTAAATTACTTCATTCTTTTATAATATAACTATGTTGATAGATTTAAAAAATGACAACAGTATGTGTCGAGAAGGATAGAAATGGAATCTTATCTATTTCTGATGGAAGCGTAAAACTGTACCGCTGTAAAAAATTGGTTAGCCATTTTTTATAATCTTATTTGTATATTTACAGTATGATTTATTAATTCCACCCCTAGGTATTTTAAAAAAGGAAAAGGACAATATATGTTCTGACAAATTCTTGTTCAAGAAAGTTCCTAATTTATGAAAGTCCCAAACTAGAAACAAATGAATGAAAAATTTATTTTTTGATAATATTCATATAATGGAATAATGCTCCACAATGGAAATGAACTATTGATACAGACAAAAACAACAACAAATCTCAAAAAACCCATCATACTGAGAAAAAGGATATACATGTGAACCAATGTAGGGGAAGGAGGCTCAGACTGACTGCAAGAGGTATCAGGAAATATTCCAGGTGATGGAAATACTCTACACCTTGTTTTGGTTGGTAGATACATGTGGGTATATAGTTACCAAGTCCTATGAAAGTGAACAATTAAGTTCTGTGCATTTTATGTCATACAAATTATTCTTCAACTAAATCTTATAATGAGAAACTTATTTCCTTAATAGGAAAAACAAGTATCACACAAAATATATGTTTATTTATATATATTGAAATATTTTTCAGGTTAAATATGCTTTTGAAATTTTGCTTATAGAGTGATTCTTCTTTAAAAGTATAAAAATAAATTGGAAAATATATTTAAGTAACACCAGTAAACTTCGGTATAACACTAAATGAAAAATATTGAAATGTAGAGCTCTAATTTTAATTTTTCATTTATATGTTAGATTTTATCTGTATATTAGTGAAATAACTTTGAAATTTTTTTCTAAGTTTATTTTTTATTTATCTTGAGAAAGAGATAGAGAGCAAGCGGGGAAGAAGCTGAGAGAGAGAGAGAGAATGAGAGACAGACAGACAGACAGAATCCCAGGCAGGCTCCACATGGACAGTGCAGGGGCTCGAACTCATGAATTGTGAGATCATGACCTGAACTAAAGTCCGGTCAGACGCTTAACCAAATGAGCCAGTCAGGAATCCATTTAATTTTCCTTTTCAACGAAAATGTGTTTAACACTTCAGCCTCTGATCAAAAGTTATTTGCCATTAAGTATATTTCATCTATTGGAAATGTGCCTACTTGAAAAAAATTGTTTTAATGTAATATAAACAATATTTGAATAAAAATTAAAAAAACAATACAAATAGAAATGTGGATAGGGATTATCACCTAATTTAGCTGACTTCTGAAAAAAGATATTTTGGTTTTCAAAAAATCAGCCCTCTATATTAGAGATATTATTGTATCATTTATTATGCATAAAGTAAATCTAAAATTAAAATTGTATTAATTGCTACTGTATAGAGAGTCATGGGAGATGACAGAAAAAGAAGACTGACTTTCCAAGTAGGGGATTGAGATAAAGAAGGAAGCCTGGGTGACCCTTGACTGATGCTTGGTGAAAAATGTTTTATTATAAAACTTATATTTATCTATTTTAGTATGAGAAATAAGTGAGATTGGAAAATAAATCCATTGCCTTTTTATGCAAATAAAAATAAGATCCTTTATAGTACATACGTTATGTATGCCTCAGTGAGGAAAATAATAGTATACTTGTAATATTTCTATGAGAAACCTCTTTTGATTTAAAAATTGAGCTTTAGGGTGCCTGGGTGGCTCGGCTGGTTAAGCGTCTGACTTCAGCTCAGGTCATGATCGGGTGGTTTGTGAATTCGAGCCCCGCGTCAGGTTCTGTGCGGACAGCTAAGATACTGGAGCCTGTTTCAGATTTTGTATCTCCCTCTCAATCTGCCCCTCCCTCACTCATGCTCTGTCTCTGTCTCAAAAATAAATAAACTATTTAAAAAAGTTTTAAATAAAAATTGATCTTACTTTTATTTTATTTCTCTTAAAAATAAAAGAAGTATCTACTGAAGGTGCCTCAATGAAATAATGAAGATGTGATTGGTTTTCACCATAGATCACCATTTTTTTCTCCAGAGGATAATAAATGCGGTTGCAAAACGTATGTTCTTTAAAGTCATAGAGCTTAGCAGTACTTGTTGGTCAAGTGTCCTGTTTATCTTCTTTCTTCCCCAGGAGAGCAGATTAGTCATGCAATTTCAGTAGGCCTGGGTTTCCATAGTGATACTTAATAATAATACTTATATGGATGTTTGGGTCTAGTACTAAGACCTTTGCAAATATTAACTATTCTAGGGTGCCTGGGTGGCTCAGTTGGTTAAGCATCCGACTTGGCTCAGGTCATGATCTCAAGGTTCCTGAGTTCCAGATCTGAGACGGGCTCAGTGCTGACAGCTCAGAGCCTGGAGCCTGCTTCAGATTCTGTGTGAATCTTTCTCTGTCCTTCCCTGGCATACGCTATGGTCTGTGTCTCTCTTTCTCTCTCAAAAATAAACATTGGAAAATTTTTAAAAAACCACAAATATTAATTATTCTTCCAACATTCCCAAGCATAAGTTATTATTATTAGAGATGTCAAGTGATCTGACTCAGGACACCTTGTTAGTGAGTGGTGGATTCAGACTTCCAACCAGGCCCCAAACCTCCAGGCTCCATACTGTATGTACATTATATCTTCTCTGTTGTGTGGTACAAGAAAAGCAGTGCATGTAATACGTGAATGTGATTCAATATGAACTTGCTAAAGAACGATGGAAGCGTAGAATAATATTTTGATTAAACATTGCTCTTACTGTTGTTTATATTTAATCTCATGGCTTAAATATTTATATAACCAAAGCAGGAATCATTATTGATTTAGATAAAGCTCTAAAACATGTCTCCATTTGTTCTGTCCACTCTCTCATTTTTTATTGTTTCTCTGGATATTCCATTATTGGGCTCACGATCCTAGGCTCCATGTTGTCCATTCCTGCTATTTGGGGGCCTAAGTGGTTGGACATGGTTAAGAAAGTCTTTAGTAGTAGTAGCAGTGTTGACATTTTTTCTTTAATGAGACCTGCCTTCAAGAACCAGCCTACTAGTTTATAAGCATCCAGAGAAAAAGTGCTCTCATCTGTTTAAAATGTTTTTTCCAGCACACAGCATGGTGCTCAGTAGACAATAGACACTACATAAATGATGTAAAATGAATCTAGAAATTAAATAAATGTATGAATAAATTAATGAGCTAAATTGTTTGCTCAGAGTCAATGTTTAATCATAGTTGATTAAATAGCTGATTTCAATAAGCTGATTATTGATCATCTTAAAGATCAATGAACTATTCCTTAAAGAATATTTGTTTCAATCACAGCAATCCACTAGTTTTATGCTATTTCATATATCATGAAAAACTTCACTAAAATTTACCTCCTAATAACCAGATAACTAATAACCTAGTAACTAATAACCAGAAAAACTTGAAATAATGTTCATATTTATATTATTTTGTGCAGACTTTTGTTAAAAAGCAGAATTATGGAGATATGCTTGACTATAATTAACTGTGACTATTCAAAATCTATAATTTGATAAATTATACTTCATGAAATGACTCCTCAAAACAAAATTATGCAAAATTTCTGTGACAATTTATAGAAATATTCATTGTACTTATCTCAATTTGGTATCCCATTGAATAATATTGTTAAATATTCTACATTTAGGCAATATACAGCTACTCTTACTTTTGTTACCTGCATTAAAGTCATATCCTATTCAAGACAAATCTGGTGGTGGTGTGTGTTTGAGTGTGTGTGTGTGTGTGTATATATTTATAAAATATTAAAATGCAGGTAAGGGTAAAAAGCATATACATGTGTACTACACTTCAGAAGTTGGTCACAACATAAATTCCTCTGTTAGAAAGCTTTTTCTTTTTAAATTTTCACCTTATAATATTACATTGGTTTCTGATCTTTATAAATTCATCTTAGTTTGTTTTTTCATCTGTTTGCCTGATGTATATAGAAACTTTAATGCTGGTAATACTTTTGATCCACTTTGGTATATTTTATGTTTTGGTTTCAGAAGGAAATTGTCTATCCCTATTAAAGGCCAATTAGGACTGTGGGAAATCAAATAGTTGTGTCCTGGGTTAGGAGATTATAAGGAACAAATTGCAAAGCAGAACATGACTTTCTGGCCTTGCTGAAAACAGTGGGCTGGTGTCTAGTTAATGTATATCTAGGGTTTAGGTCCTGCCTGTGCTCATGAATTCCTTAGACCATAATTTCTATGGAATATTTTATCTTGTTCTCCACCCTACTCTTTTGTAGTCTTGGGAATACCTTGTTTATCTGCATCCTTTCTATATGTTCTTACTGGCACTTAGCCCACCGACATATTGCACAATGTTTTCCCTATAATGTATGCTTAATAAATATGGGAGCTTGAGAGCAGCTTAGGAAGACTTCCCTTAGTCTCCCTCACACCTCTTTTGACTTGCATGGAGTCTTAAGTAATCCTTTCTGCCATCTTTGGTTTTGCTGGACAAAGCCAAAAGCTGATCCCACTATTAGTGACCTCGACATGATAAGCCGAACCCACAAAGACAAAATTTAACACTTTTTTTTTATCCAAAAGGAAAGCATTTCACAAAACTTCCCTCAAAAAATAAGTGTATGCCATCACATTCTGGCCATTTCTTTATATTAATTAAATCAATTATGTGCAAAAATTTCTTCCCCTTCAAAATAAAGACAGAAAAAATAATCATAGAACCTGACTAATTTCCATGTAATGAAGTAGCTTCATTAGGGAAATTTTTCTCAATTTGTAGGTCACAAATAGTAAATAAAAGAACTAGTGAATATATTTACAAAGAAAGTGCAGGGAATCTAATATATGCATTTATCATTTACTCTGACGACAAATTCTAATGTATTAAGTATTTCCTGAAGGATGAACAAATTTAATATGATTAAATTCTAATGGGCAAAACTTAAAAATATATATATTTTAAGCCAAAGCTGACATTCCACAGAAAATTTTCAAAGTCATTCCATGCTGAAATAATATGAAAAATGTTCTACTTATGTATCTGCATCTGGGCTTAAACTGTTTTTCCCCTAACTTCTTTGCTGGTCTCTCTATTGTTATTGCCAACACATAAAAATAAACAGGAGTTTTAGTTCTTGACCATCTTCTGTCTGTTTCTTATTCTCAGCATATTATCTTAATCCTTTCTTTGTAATTTTATTATCATTTTCTGAAGCCAATTGTGATAGGAAACATAGCATTTTAGATGCAGGTGGGGAAAAGATTAACAAATACAGAGAAAACTTTCAGGTGGATAATCTGAAAGAGTGGGAGTATGGGAAAAGAAAAAACAGATAGAACATCTAAACGTGACTGTGACAGTCATATTTTAAGTTATCCTGATTACTACAGTGCATATAAATCAGAGCAATGATTTGTGTTTGTTCAATTTTACATTTATCATACATAGCTTTGAGGAAATTTGTTTATCCAAGCCAGTGTCTGAAAGTTTTCTTTCATTTAAATATATAAGGGAAATGAAGAAGAATTAACTTTAAGAGAGAAGTCATATTTGACTGAGTTTGAATTAAAGAAATAAGGGCTTTGTTTTTAATATGGGAAGGACTCTAAAGGGTTTCTCTAGGTTTTAGGATGTCAATCAACAGAGAACTCCAAACCAAATCAATTAGATTAAAATAAACTGAATTAATAAATGAAAGCTTTATAGGTAGATTTTATTTTTTAACATTTTTCAGGGTTTTTAAAATATTTTTTTGAGAAGGAGACAGAGTGAGAGCAGAGGAGGCACAGAAAGAGGGGGAGACACAGAATCTGAAGTAGGCTATGGGCTCTCAGCTGTCAGCACAGAGCCCAGCATGTGGCTCAAACTCACAAACTGTGAGATCACGACCTGAGCTGAGGTCAGACGCTTAACCGATTGGGCCACCTTGGAGTCCCAATAGATTCGATTTTTATTATATGAGTATGCCCTGAATTCATAGTTCCCTTTTAAAGTAAGATGAAATAGGAAATAAAGGAATATGAATATGATAGAATGGATCCACAAAGAAGTTAAATGAATGTGAGTCATTAATAGAAAGATGTGATGTGGTTGCCCTCTTTAGAATGATATTATGATAAACCATAGCAAGGATAATAGTAATAAGAATACAAATTAATATTTATGAGTCAGTAACTACATGTCAGAAATGTTTCTGTTTCATGTGCATTAACTCTGTTTATCTTTCCAGTTTTATTGAGGCATAATTGACAATATAATGTTCTATCAGTTTAAGGTATACAACATAATAATTTTATATATACATATATTATAAAATAATTACCACAATAAGTTTAGTTAACATCCATCACCTCAAAGCTACAAATATTGTATGTGTGTGCTTTATGAGAGTATTTTATTATTTTTTTAATGTTTATTTATTTTTTGGTAGATAGAGACAGAGCATGAGTGGAAGAAGGGTAGAGAGAGAGGAGAACACAGAACTCAAAGCAGGAGCCAGGCTCTGAGCCATCAGCACAGAACTCGACACGAGGTTTGAACTCACAAGCTGTGAGATAATGACCTGAGCTGAAGTCGGATGCTTCACTGACTGAACCACTCAGATTCCCTGAAAGTTTTTAAGATCTATTCTCTTAGCAAATTTTGAATAAAGAAGACAGTGCTGTTAGCTATAAGGAAAATGCTGTATCTCATATCTCCTGAACTTATTTATCTAATATTTGGAAGTCTATACATTTGACGAACTTTACCTACTTCCTCCACTCCACAGCCGCTATATTTGATAATCACTGATCATCTGTTTTCTGTTTCCATGAGCTTTGTTTTTTTGTTTGTTTGTTTGTTTAGAATTGTCTTTTTCTGATGCATTTCACTTAGCATAATGTCCACAAGGTTCACCTATGTTGTGGAAAATGGCAGGATTTCCTTATATACATATTTTTCTTATCCATTTAGTGGACACTTAGGTTGTTTCCATGTCTTACCTATTGTATATAACAGTGCAATTAACATAAGGGTGCAGATATCTCCTTAACATAGTGACTTTGTTTTCTTTGGATATATACCCAGGAATGGAACTGTTTGATCAGAAAGTAGTTGTATCATTAATTTGGGGGGAGCTTCCATACTTTCTGGCATGTGGCTACACCAACTTACATTACAACCAATAATGCACAAGGGTTCCCTTTCTTCACTTCCTTGCCCATAATTGTTATCTCATTCTTTGTGATAGCAGTCATCCTAAGAGGTATGAGATGATATTGTATTCTGGTTTTGATTTGCATTTCCCTGATGATTAGTGATGTTAAGCATTTTTCATGTTCCTGCTGTCCATTTGGATATCTTCTTTGGAAAAATATCGATTCAGTTCCACTGTCGTTTTTTTTTTTCCATCCAATTCTTTGTGTTTTTGTTATTGAACTGTATGAATTTATATTTTTTTGTGTGTTTTTTTTGTGAATTTATATTTTTATAATGCTTAACAGGTATATCATTTGCAAATATTTCCCCCATTTTGTAAGTTGGTATTTTATTTGGTTGGTGGTTTCCTTTTATTGCAAAGGTTTTTTTGTTTGGTGTGATTCTGCTTATTCATTTTTGATGTTGTTTCCTTTGTTTTTGGTATCAAATAAAAAAAATCATTGCCAAGACCAATGTCAAGCTTACTGCCTATGTTTTTTTTCTAGAAGTTTAGTGGTTTCAGTATTTAATGATCAAGTCTTTAACCCATTTTGAGTTGACTTCTGTATATAGTGTAAAATAGGAACCTATTTTCATTCCTTTCAATGTGGTTGTTTAGTTTTTTGAACACCATTTATTGAAGAGACTCTCTTTTCCTCATTATTGCATATTCTCGGCTGCTTTAGAGGATACAATTCTTCCATTTAAATTTTTAAAAAATATTTTGTTTATTTCTGAGAGAGAGAGAGAGGAGAGAGAGAAAGAGAGAGCGAGAGAGCAGGGAAGGGTCAGAGAGAGAGGGAGAAACAGAATGTGAAGCAGGCTCCAGGCTCTGAACTAGCCTTCAGCACAGAGCCTGACACGGGGCTCGAACCCACAGGCCATGAGATCATGGCCTGAGCCGAAGTCTGACGCTTAACCGACTGAGCTACCCAGGCGTCTCAACTCTTCCATTTTAATCTTCACAATAATCTAAAAACTATTAATATCTTCACTGTCACTTTAAAGATAAAGAAACATGGGCATAGAAATATTAACTAACTTGCTTGAGATCTTAACAACATCTGGGATATAGTGGAACAAAGCTTTTTTCTTTTTTTTTTTTTAAATGTTTTTTATTTACTTCTGAAAGAGAGAAACAGCATAAGCAGGGGAGGCTCAGAGAGGGAGAGAGACACAAAATCCGAAGCAGGCTCCAGGCTCTGAGCCAGTTGTCAGCACAGAGCCCAACACAGGGCTTGAACCCACAAACCGCGAGATTATGACCTGAGCCGAAGTTGGACGCTTAACCAACTGAGCCACCCAGGCGCCCCACAAAACTTTGAGCGTATGGAGTTTAGTGTAAGTCTCAGTGTTACCAATATGATGCTTCAATTTCCATTTGTTGGTTTTATAATTTCTTTGTAAGGTGTTATGTCTTCCTTTACTCATGAAAACCTTTCTTTTTCTCTCATTTCAACAAAGTATTATAACCATATGTATGTATTATTGGCTTTCAACATATTTTGTCCTAGTGCCTTCCAAAGCAAGCTTGCCACATGCTCTCTACTATCTCAGCCCATCCCAGCATTTCAGACTTGTATCTCAATACTTTTGTCATAAACATATGACACTCTGGTCAGCCTAGGCTACTCTGTTTTCCAAAAAGTAGATCAATATGACTAGTCAAAACATGTGCTCATAATATTCTTTCAAGCTATCATGTCTATTTCCATTCTATTTACCAACACATAACTTACTACTTACCTTAGCACAGATGACATTCCCTGAATTTTTTTCTAGACATCTGTGTCACAGTTAGTTGTTCTTTTTTCGATTCTATCCTATCACCTCACCTATGCATTTATTATTGCCCTTGTTTTATTTTTCTTTGATCATAATTTGATCTTTAAGTCTCTACATTCATAAGGGATTAAATATCCTTAGAGTTTTAATTTTGTGTCTTTGGAACGAATTTAACATACCCAATTGCAAATGCTCAGACCCTAAATTATACCCACAACTCAGGCTCTTTTCAGGAGAACTCACTGCCCGGGGTTATGGGAAGAAGACTGCAAGAGTGAATTGCCCTCCAATTCAACCCAATTCACAGCATTTTCTGAGGGATATATGAGAACAGCTTAGCTCTAAGTCTTAATCTGATAGTAGGGTGAATAAAGTTTTTCCAAACCAAGATGGAGTAAATCAAGAGGACATGGTGGTGTTTCAGGGTTAGTACCTAATTGAAGTCAGAGGGTTCCACTGTGGGAAATTTTAGAGCCAGGAAATCTGTACCATTATGTTGTAAAAATATTTTTTCTCATTTTATACATTCAGTACTATTTTAATAAAAACACATCCAGATTTAAAAAACATTCTGAAATGTGTGTAGGAAATAAAATGTGTAATAATGGCTAAGAATGTGCTTAAAAAGAAAAATAAGAAATTGATTCAATTAATTATAAAGATGACTACATGACAGTGTCCAGGAAACAAACAGATCAGAGGAAGTACACAGAAAATGTGGAAAGAGACTCATGCATATATAAAGGTGAAAGCTGTGATTCAGGTCACATTTCTAATTATAGTCAGTTCTGCTATAATGTTTGTTTTTACGACGTGACTTTGTTCCAATAGAATTGATATATCACAGAAAACATTGTGTATAATGTAAATTTCCTGTTTGCTTATGTGTAATTTCATCCTAGAAAAGCACCGAACGAATGCAGCAAACTGCATCCAGCAAAGTGGAGTCTCATAGGAATGTACAAACATACTCTCACACACATTTCAATTACTAGCTACTTTAGTGCATTGTGTGTATTATGAACCACACCCATGTACATCTGGTGTTATAATTTTCTCCTCCTTCTACCACTTCACAATTACTCATAAGCTGTACCCTTCTGATGTTCACCTCTACAAACTGCCTAATTTTTCAGGGTTAAGCACCATATTTATGTCATATTTCTGTGCCTGTAAACCATTTAATACATATAAAACTGTGTCACTGTTTTTCCTTGCGTGCTTTTGTTTTTGTTTTTGTTTTCAATGTGGTGTTGATGAGATGCTTTCCCCTATCCCATATATCCAGTAAGATTGTATTTTTATTGAGTAATTATGCATTACCACAATGTTTTTAGGAATGCCTATGTTGTGTTCTAGCAGAATCGACTGTGTATAGTCCAGGGGAATTGGTTATTGATTCTAAAATGATAGATTTCTAAATCATGTGATACATGACATTATTCAATGAAAATACTCATGCCTAAAGTATAAAATAAAAAGGAAGCCTGTGTGTGTAATAATTTTAGTAATTATTAACATAATTTTTAAAATAATTTAAGAATGAGTAAAATTTAAAATTTTACTTCCCAAATAAGTGTTAAGTGACCAATAAAGTTATAAGGAGGTATTTGTCTTATATGACCATTTTACCAGAAGTCTTTTTGTATTAGTAATTACACATAAGGCAAATCAAGCAATGAAATAAAATTTATTTTTAACCATAAGTTAAAGAAAATAAATGATTCATAATATTTATTTTAGGATTAATGAGAAGTATTGGCACTTTGAATCATTAGTACAAATGCTATTTTAAGCAATTTTAGACAGAAATTTGGTAATGACCCAGAAATTTCATCTGTATGAATATGTCCAATCAATATAATAGTACATGTACATACTATATAGGCATGATATTGATGTTTGCATCTTTGGTTTTAATGGTAAAATTTATAAAATGTCCCGTCATCACAAGGGAATGTTAATTATTTAGTCTACAGCCATACTCTGGAATAATATCAGTTTTTAAATATAATAAATTAAATCTATGCATAATGAAATAGAAAATCCTGCAACACTTATTATTACAAGAAAATAGGACTAATAAAGCCAAGCAGTTTGATCTGAATTTTTTTTACAAGACTAAAACAAAATGTTTGTGTATATCTAGTGTGGTAGGCAGAATAATGTCCTCTGATATTAAAACCTTAATCCCTAGAATCTAGGACTGTTACCTTGCATAGCAATGGAGAAAGAAGGTTGCAGATGCCATTAATAGAATATACTGGATTATCTGGGGGAGGGCACAATCTAATCACATGGGTCCTTAAGGTCTTTAAAAGAACAGTTTTCATCTGGTTCTCTGAATACCAGATGATAGTGTGGAAAAACTAGATCCCCCCCAATGCTATCTCTGAAGATAGAAGAAGGTGGACTGGGAGCCAAGGAATGCAGGAAGTCTCTAGAAGTTGAAAAAGCAAGAAAGTGTTTTCTCCTAAAGCCTTCAGAAAGGTAAGAAGCCCTGCTAATACCTTGATTTTCACCCAGTGTAACCCATCGCTGACTTTTGACAAAGATAACTTTAAATAAATACATTTGTGTTGCTCAAGCACTAAGATTGTGTTAGTCTGTTATAGTAGCAATAGGCAACTAAACACCTGGAAATAGAAAATTTACCTGTAAATATATACCAATCTAACAGCTGCTGTTCTCTGTGGGAGCTGAAATAATACTGGGAAAAGTGTTAGAGGGGGAGGCCATCACTTATTATTACTTGCATAATAAAGAGGAAAATAAATCAGAACTTAAGTAGAAAATATTATGAAAATAGATATTGTTGGGCCATGTAGGTCATGTCATGGGATTTTTATTTTATTCTAACCACAATGGTGAAGCCATGAAAGAGTTTTGAATAAGGGAGTAATATGATCTAAGTTTTTCAAACTCTCATGGGCTGACTTGGAGAAAATGGAATTTTGGTGGCAAAAGAGGAAATAATATGAATGGTGCTACACTAGTCCAGGCAGGTGATGTTTGTGGCTTAGAGCCAGGAGATTCATGGAAGTTATGTTTAGGAAAAGATTCTGATGGGGCTAGACAGGAGATATTTGTGCGAGTGTATATGTGTGCACATGTACATGTAAGAAATACTAAAAAATAAAACAAAATATTAAAATGTGATATTTAAAGAGGAAATACAGTCACTACGGTGTTTTATATAGCTCATGTGTAATTTAAAATGAGGGAATGACATAAAGCTGTGTTAGTTTATCCAATATTTTTCCTGAGTATGTTGTGCCACTCAGCACCTGAATGCAGCAGTTCAAAAGGAATACAATATAGACCTGACACCCTTGGTGTTTTTCCTTTTGTCTTATAAGACCATCTAATTTGCTTGGGAGTGTTCACTTCACTGCATGGTGCTTGCAGATTTTGTCCATTTTGTGCATGTCCTTGGTGGACCCTTGCCCCATCTAATGATTTAGGATATGTGTATTTATTTTTCTTATTCTAGTGATTACCTTAGGCATTCTGAAGAAATATATATTTTAAACTTCATGACCAAGTTTTTATTACCATGAAACATGAGAAAATTAACAAAATCCATCTCTCCCTCTCAACCCTCCCCCTCCCCTACCCAAGCCAAATAAATTCCTGTTGGCAAGCTTTGGGGCCTCTGGAGGACCAGAGCCCAGTCTTTGTGATCTCCAATATTCTAGCTGCCCCCAAAACACTCAACACTCTTCTGTGTTTAGATCTCATGCCATTTCAGTCCATGGACTATTTCCATGAAATTCATCTGTTTTACTTTTCAATCTTTGCAATGATTTTGTTTTCTAGAAAAGTAATATAAAAATGATTTTCAAATGAAACTAAATTTTGGAAAGCAGTATTTTCTGTAGAGCCCTTCAATATAATAAATGTTAAATCTCTTCCATTTCTGGAGCACGACTGCCTTCATGTAGTGGAAAGACTACAAAGATTAAGAGGCTTGTTTCCTTCATCCCTGTTGATGACTCACCCCCACAGAAGTCAAAATACTGTCTCTGAATCAAGACGGTTTATCCTCCCAAAGATATCAAAAGTCACTCTCTGAAGCTTTTTAAAAACAGCAGATAAATGAAACATAATAGATCACAAGTTAAAATTCTATAGAGCATCTTCCTTCTCTAGAATGATTTAGGATATGTGTATTTATTTTTCTTATCTAGTGATTACCTTAGGCATTCTGAAGAAATATATATTTTAAACTCCCTGTTCCAAATGTCAACAACAAATCTCAGTGTTGTTTATTCTTTATTGATTACACTGAAACATGATGTGGCCCATGAGTCTTCAGAACAAACCTTTTATTTTAGACACACTGTTTCTATAATATACTGTTTAATTGTCAAACAAATATTCATGTAGACTTTTTGTCTAGTACTATATTAGGTTTGTTTTTACTTTACTAGCTGTGCTGGAAGTGTTCCTCATAACTGTAAATCCTTCAAAAAGGGTATTGGTATCTTTCTTCCACTATTACCTGATCTCTTTTTAATGTTTTCTTCATAATTTATACATGAGATTTATAGTTTTAATTTAAGTTGAGTGTATTTATCTTTATCATTTTTTTCTTTCAGAAATTAACCCAATTGCTACAGTGAATGAGAAATTGCAGTGCAATTTAATTTTATGTAAATCTTTTATATATCTGTAAACTCAAATCATAACAAGAAAGGGGCTATGAAGAAATAAAGATCAGTATAGGATATGAAAAGATGTCAGGAGAAGTAGAACTAAAATGAACAGTTTCCACAATAAAGAGTGCATCTGAGGCGGGTTTGTGAGGGGGGAACTTTGTTGTAATTAATGGATAAGAAAGTAAAAGAGGAAATCCCCTTCCCTTCATTCCTCTTTTCAACCAAATGTTTACAGTTTTTATCTTACGTCTGTTGCACCATTATAGTGGTGGGTGTGTTGGGACCAGATAACTTCTCTCTTTAGCTTCACAGGTCCAAAGCTGGAAGGGAATTGTGTGCCCTAGGAGCCATGTTTAAAGGACTAACTAAACCCATTAAACTTCTCACTATCTGGATGTGCTATAGACGATGAGGTTTTGATCTTTGAGCTGATGCTCTTATATGATGAAACTTCATGTATCAGTAAGAGAATAGAACTATTAGTAATTCACTTTATATATAAAGAAAATTATTTCATGGAATTAACTTAATTTGGTTGTGAGGGCTATACAAACAAGTTCAGAAGCCACAGGGTTGCTAGAACTCTCAGGCACAAAGTTGAAGCTGAAATCCACAGGCAGAATTTCTTCTTCAGGTAAACCTCGGTTCTGCTTTTAAGGCTTGTCAATTGACTGAATCCTACCCAGATTATCTAAAATAATGTCTTTTACATAGAGTGAAGTGATTGTAGACATAATTACATCTACAAAACACCTCTGAAATAACACTGAGGTTAAAGTTTTATTGAATAACTAGGGATTATAGCTTGGCCAATTTGACATATAAAACTAACCATCACCTTTGAGAACCTGAGGAAGAGATTGCTACATTTTATATGTTGGAGGGGCTTAAGTATTCAGGAGTCAGAGGGCAGACTGTGACAGTCAAACCCTAAAGTGATCTCAAATGTTCATGACCTTCCAGTTTTCATTTCCTTTTATAATCTCGTCCCAAGAAATGTGGGCAAGGGTTTTGACTTGCTCCTAACCAACAGAATACAGTCAAGGTGATAGAATGCACTCCTATCATTATGTTGTAGAAGACTGCTTAGACTCTGCTATTATATAATTTTCTAATATTTCATATATGATGGGGAAAACTGACATGTATCCCATTGTGTCTTTAATATTACTTTTCCTATTCTTAATGGTTTGAGAATTTCCTCATAGCTTTACTATCAGTCAGGTTTCCACTTCTGAGTGTTACCAATCCATATTCTTATCTGTGTTCCTATTGTGTTTCTGGATGAATTACACAAGATTCTTGAATCATCTTGCACATAGTTTTTGTCGATATGAAAAATTTTACAAGCTGTCATTGGTCTGTTGAGTTTATGTGGGCACCTTGTGCAAAAATCCATAATTTTGATGAAATCAAATTCATCCTATTCCTTTCTGTATGAATGTATCCACTTATTTATTTAGTCTTATGCTAAAGCCCTTTTTGAAATTCTCCATACTGCTAGGCAAAATAGATTTTAAATAGATAGTAAATACTAATAGTTATATTAATTTCACCTTTCATATTTAGATCTTTAACATATCTGAATTCCATCTCTATATGTTACAAAAATTTTAATTGAAAAATATTTTTATTTTCTCTAAATGAGAGTTGTCTTTAGCACCAGCTACAAAATCTTACTTTGCTTATCTATTTAAATAGGTAGTTCAGAGACTAAACTTGATTTTAAAACACATTTCTTAGTCTCTGAGTTACCATTTCCATTTTATTAGTCATAGTTTCATTCATTGCTTGCTTATTTCTATTACTATTTATTACTATTACTATTATCATATCTTTTAAAACTTAAAGGACATACGTCTCCCCACATCTTTTCTTTTTGGGAAAAAAAAAAACAGATTTAGCTTCTTATAGATCTTTACTATTGCAAAGACAGTTCAGGTTCTGGTTATTTTAGCACAAATTTACCTTTAGAAACTGATTTAAGTTTGTTCATAGTTCTCTATTCTTACATATTCTGCTTTTCTCACACAAATATTAATGTTATTATATGATTTTTATGAGATGGTATTATATTGTAGAATTTATTTGATTTAAGCGTTCTAATTTACTGGCAAAAATTATTGATACTAATCTTAGTAAATAATTTGTAGCTGCTTTCCCCGACATTAACTTAGTCATCAATTTATTCACTTGTTTTATTGCTTCCCAGATTTCATATGCACACACACACATACACACACACACACACACACACACACTACAATGCTAAGGTCTTGTGAAAATATTGGTAGACTGTTTAGGGTTTGTTTGTCAAGAGTTTTGGTTATGTTAGTGATTCTAGAGTGGTTTGGATATTAAGTCCTCACATTAAATTTCTCATAATTTATAGATACTATACATTGAAAATTTATGCCTGTGCATGGTATTGGCCTGAGTGTTTTTACTTTGAGCAGGTTGTTCAATGTTGTCAATATTTATCTACAGGACTGGCCATTTTATGTTTACTGATATATATTGTTTTATTTCTAAGCCTCATTTCTAAACATCATTCATAATAAGAAAACTACTATTGTAGGAAAATGGCAGATAGACCTAGTTCCTAAGCACTCCTTCCATTCTGTAAGAAGGTCTGTTCTATTTTCTTCCAAGTCTGGTCTACCCTTCAGCCTTCAAATGACCTGTTAACAGGATCCTTTATAATGTTTTCCACCTATTTCTTACACCTTTCAATTTATCATAAAGTACATACTGTATATTGTTATGTAGAAATTCCTGGATCTGAAGTTTCATTGTTATTTATCAGCTGTTGTTCAGAGTTTGTGATTGAGGTTCAAGCTCTTTCTCTTCAAAGTACATGGAATAGACTATTCCAATAGATTTTGCCCTTATATTCCTATCTTTCCTGGAGATCAATCATCAGATATTCTTTTAACATTTTTTAAAATTTATTACTGAGAGACAGAGAGAGATAGAGCATGAACATGGAAGGGGCAGAGAGAGGGGAGAAACAGAATCAGGAGGCTCCACGTTCTGAGCTGTCAGCACAGAGCCCAATGCGGGGGCTCAAACTCACAAACCACAAGACCATGACCTGAGCCAAAGTCAGACACAGCCTGCTGAGCCACCCAGGTGCCCCAATCATCAAGTATCTTGAATTGCATTGTTCTGAACCCTTCCTCCTCAGCACACGAAGTATCTACATAAAAGCCTTACTGCTTACCTAAACGACATAGTTAAAATTATGCATTATTTTTTCAGCTCTATGACTCTCTTTAATAAAAGTGTTGTTTGTCTTCTGTTATTTTTAACAACATCTACTCTTTTCTCCTAAAGTATTTTAAGTGACTTTTGCAGAAATTTAATTTTTCACTGGGATCTGGACTAAAACTCACTCCTCCAATTTTATACAATCATTGAAAATGTATATAATTACACTTCTGCTCAAATAGGTAATACAGTATTCCTGTCTAAATGAAATATAATACTCTTCAATCCTGCATGGATGTCTTGTATGGAATTTACATCTATTGTTTATGACAATTACAAAATGACTATACAAAAAAAAAAACCTGTTCAAATAAAAATGGAAAATTTAGAATGGCATGACAATATTTATAAAAGAAATTTGTATGTGTTTCTTGTTAGTAAAAGATCATGTGATGGCAAATTTTTTGGAGCCAGAAAATATTAGATAGATGATTGATAGCTAGCTAGCTACCAGTGATAAGTAAGCAATAAGTGATAAAACAAGCAAATGAATTAGAATGCATCTTAGGCTCTAACACTAGTAGATCACATTACTTGTGAATCTGCCATGTTTGATTTTATATCTTTTATAATAGTTGGATTGTTTAACTCTCAGAACAACTATATGAAATAGAGAATTGATACCATCACTTTACATAGCAGTAACTGAGGCATGGAGGTGGAAGTTACTTGCCCAAAACCATACATCTAGTAAGCAGTGGGAATAACTTTAGGATGCAGAGGATCTAACTCCAGAGCTCACACTTTAATTACTATGTAATAAGTTTGTTCACCATAAAGTCATTACCTCCAGGGTGTTTGGAATTTGGAGGCAAATGAAATTAGGATTTCTTACCATACATGTTAAATTACATGTTTCACAGCTGTGGATAATATGCTTGAGTCACAACAAAGATTCAAGTCACACTACTGTCATTCTGTTGTCTCTGCTTATTTCTTTTTTTTTTTTCCAGTGTAGCAACATTAGATGTCTCACATAAAAGAGATACTTCCATTCCATCATGTGCAGTCTAATTATCCTGTAGGTAGTCAGTGAAATAAAACTAATTTGAGAATACTCCACCTAATTAGCAGTTTTTGCCCTAATGCCATACACAGCAAGTGATGCTGTCATTGATTCTAAACTATAAATATTGAAAACTGTGATTATCTCCTAAGCAGTAATATATATTTAATATATATGTAAATGAACTCTGAGTAAACCATGTTGTGTTGAGCTTGTTTCTCTCCCTGATGTGTTAACAGGGTTGGCTCTGATTATGAGCATCTTCAGGATCTTCGACTTGCCCACTCCCATCTCCCCAGTAGTTTTTCTGCTCACTAAAAATCTCTCCTGAACTTTTTCAAGATTTCTTGTAAGTACTCACAGACTAAAGGAGAAAGAAAGCTACCTCAGCTAGATATATTGTGTCTATCTCATTGTTAGGAAATGAAAGAAAGTAAGCAACAAGGATGCATTTTTATCTGCAGAGTTTCTCCATATGTTGCCCTAAGCCATACTGTAGCACATTGTTATTTGTACAAGAGAAACAAGGTACCATCTATATCTTGTTTCTAAATTAAATTTGCAAAATCACCTAATATTTTAAAATGCATCTCCCTTTTGATTTACTCAGAAAATCCTGATTCAATGGACAATAATAGACCTGTTCATGGTTTTAAGACACCCTTTAACTGCTAGTATAAATTGAACTCATTGAGTCCATTATCTTCATTGATTCCATTAGAGGGGAAGCTGATTAATAATCTTCTATTATTTCACAGACTAAGAAAGCTAAACATCTGAGAATCAACTATTTCTTTATTAAATACATATACGTATAGTCAAATTATTTTGGTTATATTCTGTGAAACAGGTTATTTCCTTCTTTATTTTCTCCATTTCATGATACCATGAAATCGCTTTGGTTAGGTATTTCACTTACTCAAATGTACCTACAGTTGAGATGTTTACTAGGCTAAAAAGAAGAATTAAATACATAAAATTTCTATAATACTAGGCTTGAAAAATAAGGCATAAATTATATAAACATGTTTCTGTGAGTAGAGTTAATTAAATTTTCCAAAAAACACTTTTTTTGTGAATTTACATACTAGTGGTCAGATACATGTTTTCTCTATAAAATAAAAAGATTATACTTTTACTTCTGCTCCTAGATTTCCAGTTGTGTCAGGGTAACTTTTGGCCAACATCCTTAGTATTGGAAAGTTGATCTTTGACTTCCTACTGAAAACTTTCTACAAAAAGAAAAAGTAATGGGGTAGGGAGTGTTATGTGTCATTTTTTTCCCTCACAACTCATAAAACAGGGTCAAACACACAGCAAGTATCTGCCCTAAAAAGAGTGAATGACTGACTAGCTAAATCAATGCATTAGTTGATTTTCCAGTCACTCTAAGTAGGTTGTTTATGGAAAGGAAATTGTGCTCTGAAAAATGTAATGTTTCTAGGACAAAACTCCCTAGCACGTAATAATTGTTTTATAAAGACAAATAATACTTCATAGACATGAAATACTCATTTATTTTCTTAGAACAAAGATCATTTGCAATCATTTCATATCTAACTTTTAGATCCTTATTTGGGTAATTTGTTTGAGCCTTATTTGGATAGATTTGTTAGTGAGTGATGCTTGTGAATTGAAAGTTACTCGTTGCCCAAAGTGGTAAAAAGCCTCATCACATAACTCTTTGCTATACCAGGTTATGTTAAATTAAAATCACAATTAAAATTGATATATTCTGAGACGCCTGGGTGGCTCAGTTGGTTGAGCTTCCAACTTTGGCTCATGTCATGATCTTATGGTTCATGAGTTCAAACCCCACATCGGGCTATGTGCTAACAGCTCAAATCCTGGAGCCTGCTTTGGATTCTGTGTTTCCCTCTCTCTCTCCGCCCCTCCCCTATTCACTGTATCTCTCTCTCTCAAAAATAAATAAACATTAGGGGCACCTGGGTGGCTCAGTTGGTTAAGCATCCAACTTCGGCTCAGGTCATGATCTCACCGTTCGTGGGTTCGAGCCCTGTGTTGGGCTCTGTGCTGACAGCTAGCTCAGAGCCTGGAACCTGTTTCAGATTCTGTGTGTGCCTCTCTCTCTGACCCTACCCTGCTCATGCTGTCTCTCAGAAATAAATAAAAACATTAAAAAATTTAAAAAAAATAAACATTAAAAAGATAAAATAAAATCTATCTATTCCGAAAAATCTAAAATAATAGTACCTGGGCAGTAATACATTTTAAAAAGCACAATCAGCAGTTTAAGCTAATATATTACTGCTAGTGTGTCAGTAATACAAGATTTTCATATTCCTGAGATGTACCTTGATCATGATTAATTTCTGATACTGCATTCCTGCCTTTCAGTATGGCATCAAGAATACTTTGCCATATGTCCCCAATCTACATGTCCATTATCATATTCCAGTACCACTCAGTATACACAAACATATCTTATATCCTGGCATGTGAAAACACTCACTATCCCCTGACTATACCTGTTTTTATGCCTTTGTTCAGCATATACTCTTTTTGAAAAGCTGTAACTATTCACCTCTACTTGTTAAAACACAGTTCACTATTCAAAAACTACCTCAAACACTATTGGTAGCCTTAGTAAATCTGATGTTTTATTGAATCAAACTTTCTTATTTATTTTATAATAATTTTTAAAATAGATGGGGCACCTGGTTTGGCTTAGTCGGTTGAATGTCCAACTTTGGATCAGGTCATGATCTTATGGTTCAGTATGTGAGCTCAAGCCCATGTCAGCCTCACTGCTGTCAGTGCAAAGCCCACTTCAGATCCTCTGCCCCCTCTCCCTGCCTCTTCCCCAATTGCACTCTCTCTCAAATATAAACATTAAAAAATATTTAAATGGAACTCTTATGCAACTAATCACATTTATTCACAATATATGATCTAAATACCTCTTTATTAAACAATGACCCCCCACTTCAGATCTTCATGTTTAATGACTCATATTGAATATAGTACTTTGTATAAAGTAAATTTTAAATATAGATATTGGGAATGAATTTGAGAATCAAGGAAAGTTATGCAGGGTTGATTTTTCTAAAAGAAAGAAAATAAGAATAATTAATAAAATGTTAATTAATACTCCAGATATAGAGACATATAAAACTAATAAAAAATATTAGACCAGCTTTCATGAAAATGTGTTCTAGTTCCTAATCGACTGATAAATAGCTATCTTCTCTTGACTATGTGCCTCAATATTGAAATGAAAGATTACACTTGATGCTCCTAATGTTCCCACAAATATTCATGAGTCTAATTTGGACTCTCAAGACAAGTGACAGGTCAATTCAAATTGCCTAGGTATTCCACACTTTCTATTTAATGAATATTTCATTTATCATTGCTACATTGCAAATTACTCCAACACTTAGTTACTTTAAACAATTTGTATGTGGCCCATGATTTTTTGGGTCAAATATTTGGTTTGGTTGGGATATTCTCACTTCAATCTCATAAGCCTATGCCACATGTTGCAGGTTATATGCTTGCCCAAATTCAAGGAAAGGATATTAAACTTCAGGGCTTTGTAGAGTAGCGGAAGTTCCTTGAAGACATGTGGGATGGAGTTATTGTTACATTCCTTTCTTGAAAAATAAAATTAGTCACATTTGCTAAATACAAATTTTTGTTTTATTAAACTTAAAATGTTAAAATGAAAATTTATCAACTTTCACTTATCAAAATACTTAAAATCTTAATAACTTCATTACTTAAAAAAATTAAGACATAGCACATATCCCTAAAAGGTTCCCAAGGAATGACTAGACTTTTATAATAAATATATCAGATGTGAATTAATAGATTTAACTTTAAAGAACAAGAGAAAGTCGTGTGAAAATTTTTTCAGAGTTGTCACCATAAATCACTTAATATATTTATATGTAGAGAAGGTGTAAAGTGCCACATAGTTTATCTTACATATTAATTTTCTTCCAGATTACTATACTGAGGAGAAGAATTTAAGTTATTACAGGGAAAGGAATGTGAATATTTCTCAGGGGGAAATAGAGTTACTCTTTGTATCACAAAACTCATATACTGATTTAAAAAGAATAATTATGATACAAATCAACCTTATTAATACATTAGCCAGTATTATACATTTTTTTCAGTATAAATCTAAAGTACTTTGTATTCATTTGTCCTTACCTTTTATTTTATTTTTTTAAAGTTTTATTTATTTTTGAGAGAGAGCGCGCGCGCGCGCGCGAGAGAGAGATCAGGGGAGGGTCAGAGAGACAGAGAGACACAGAATCTGAAGACAGGCTCCAAGCTCTGTGCTGTCAGCACTGATGTGGGACTCAAACCCACAAACCGTGAGATCATGACCTGAGCCAAAGTCGGACGCTCAACCAGACTGAGCCACCCAGGCACTCCACCTTTTACTTTAATATAATTTAGTCACTTTCTATATTTTAAGATTTACGTAGGTACAACTGATATACAAATAAGTGCACATATTTAATGTATATATCTCAATGAGTTTGGACATATACATACACCCATTAACATCACTACAACCGAGGTACTACACATATTAATAATCTGTAAAAATTTCCTTATATCAAGCCATCTTTCTTCTAAGAGCTTAATACTCAAAATATTTGAGAATCTCCTATAACTCATGCAAAAGGAAAACAAATAACCTTATTAAAAATTGTCTTTTAAGAAATATTCAACATTTTGTTGAACTCATTTACAAAAATTTTCTTTCAGAATGTGGACTAGCTTTTCTCTTTCATCTCTTTTATACTTTCAGTATTGTCAGTGATCTGGAATTATTGGTAAGCAACCTAATTATACATATTAATTTATGCTTTTCATAATGCTCCCAAACTAGGAACAACACAGTTGTCAAAGAACAGCCAAAACTCATTGAACCGTTTAATTCAACAGTGTTTATATTATCATGTGTAAATTATGCTTCAATAACTTTCACTTTTAAAATCTTCACTATATCTAGGAGTGCTGGATGGCTCAGTTAGTTAAGTATCTGACTTCGGCTCAGGTCATGATCTCATGGTTTGTGAGTTTGAGCCCTGTGTTGGGCTCTGTGCTGGTAGCTAAGAGCTTGAAGCCTGCTTTGAATGCTGTGTCTCCTTCACTTTCTGCCCTTCTCCTGCTCACTCTATCTCTCTCTCAAAAATAAATAAACATTAAAAGAATAATAAAATAATAAAATCCTCACAATGTCTCAATGGAGATATTATCATCAGCAAAAGAAATAGATTTAGATTACAGACCTACAGTACATATGAATTAAATATATAAAACAGTAAGAGTGAGGAATGGTGAAATAGTAAAAAAAAAAAAATGAGAAGCCTAATTATAGAAATATGGTGATACCATACTTAAATTAAATAGGTATAAAATAATATTTTAAAGATCTAAATACCTTTGACTTTATCCACCAGAAGTTAACCCACATTGAGATTTATAGTGATCTTATTTTTTACACCATTCATACATACAGACATATATATATTTTTGCATAAATAAATCCATTATAATGTTATTTTTAAATCATGGAGACATTTATTCCTTTATATGCATTTTTACCTCCTTCTTTTATCTATCAATAAACTAACATTAACTATCTGATGCATATTTTAAAAATGTTTATTTATTTACTTTGAGATAGAGCACATATGGGGTAAGGGCAGGGGGAGAGAAAGAGAGAATCCCAGGCAGGCTCCATGTTGCAAGTGTGGGCTCCAATCTCATGAACCATGAGACCATGACTTAAGCCAAAACCAAGAATAGATGCTTAACTGACTGCTACATCCAGGAGCACGTTCTTTAATTTGTTTTAAAGATAACATCCTTCTATAAATATACTGATACTCTTAGTCATTTGTTACATTGAATGGATCCTCAAAAGTTGGATTGCTTAATTTAAGTATATGTATAATTTTATATTAATANTGAAAAACACTATAATAATTAAAATATTTCTATAAATGAAAATATCTTTCCCTCCATCTGCATAAGGAATAAATTATATAACAATATTTTTTGGTCAAACTGGTAGATGTAACTTAATATGAATATTTCTGGCTTAATAAGTTTGAGCATCTTTTCCTATGTCAATAATTTTGATTTGTTTGGTTTGAAGTATGCCTTTCCAGTGTTTTCCTTTTAATATTTTATTGTATTTCCTTTCTTAAAAAGTTAAAAGCATGCTTTGAATAGTATAAATATTAGTGCTTCATCAGATACTTTAGAATATATTTGATAATTAATAAAGTATCAATATTTTCAGCTCATATACATTTGATAGATGATAAGCTTTGACTTTCTTCTTTTTTTATGTTTCCTTAGAAAATTTCATTAAATATATGGCATTATTATTTCTGTATAAAAATTTTAAAGATCTGGTATGAAAAAGGTAATATGGGCAAACCAATCGGTGAGTTCTATTGATAATACCACTTGATAATAAATGTATAGAAAAGTAGGTAAGCAAATATATAGAAAAGTACATAAAGTCATCTGTTTCTTTTTTTAAAACTCTATGTTTCTGATGGTAGTTTTTAAAGCTGCAACATGCTTAATTAATCTAGTAGTAGCTATTAAAATTATGCATATCCTTTGTGATGATTGAAGTTCTTATAATCTAATGACATCAAAGAATAATGTGGCTAGACAGTGGACTCTTGACTGAAGAGGCCAGCATTGCAGAAATTTTGTAAGTTATACCAACCATAAGATCTTACTACTATTTTAATAAGAAGATCTGCTAAAAAAATAAATGAGTGGTGTTTCATTTTAATTAGTCAAAACAAATTGTCAATGAAAGGACAAAACCCATTTATTCTGTATTTGAATCATCTAAACACATACAACAATTTAGCTGATTCAGTAAACACACAATCAAGATTGTTAACTGACATCTTGTAGATGAAATAGTTCTTTGAGTTTTAGCTTTTATATAGCATTCCTTGTCCATCAATTTTAGAAGAGAATGTCTTCTTAAGTTGAGCTTCTATAATGAGAAACTTTTTAGAAAAGTTTTGATGGAAAAAAAAGTAAACTTCATAGAAATTCAAAGACAGGAAACATTGAACTATTTTCCTGCAGTGTAAAATGTAAAGCCAGCAGAACAAAGGAGGTAACTCTTCATCCCCCTTCAACATCCATACTTACTGAACCTAATAGCCTACCTATGAAAACTGGAGTATAACATGAGAGACCTGCTACTCTAGCACATTTCTGAAAGTTATAAAAGGAAGAGGAAAAATGATATGTGTTGGGATGACAGAATAGGGTTTAAGTTGGTTCAAAAAATGAGACCCAAAATATAATATTCTCAAGCTTTTGAAGATATGATTACCTAAAAACAGAGAATACAGAAATATGAAAATTAATAAGCATTCTTGTTTTCCTGAAGTTAGTACCCCTTTAAAATATATTTCTATATATATTAAGTATATTTTAATTTCAAGCAATTGTGATTTAGATATAAATATATATAAGGATATCTTGTATTTGAGTGTGTACATGTGGTATATATGTATATGTGTACATAATAATAATAAACACTTCTATTAGTTACTTATATTATAGCTGACACATACCTATTCTTCTTTTGCTTTAATTGGGACATTAAAAAATGTAGGCATACCTTAGAGATTTTGCGGGTTTGTATCCAGACCACCATAACAAAGCAAAGATTGCAATAAAGCAAGTCAAAGGAATTTTTTGGCTTTCTAGTGCATATAAAAATTATGTTTAAAGTATACTATAGCCTACTAAGTGTGTAACAGGATTATGCCTAAAATAACAATGTCCATATATTAATTAAAAATATTTTGTTGCTAAAAAATTGAGCTTTCAGGATGTCCTTTTCTTTTTACTGGGGGAGGCTCATGTCTTGATGTTGATGGCTGCTGACTGATCAGGCTAGTGGTTGCTGAGGGCAGAGGTGGCTATGGTAATTTTTTAAATAGACGACAGTGAAGTTTACTGCATCAATTGACTCTACCCTTCTAGAATGTTTTCTCTGTAGCATGTAATGTATTTGATAATAGTTTACCCACAGTAGAACTTCTTTCTAAATTGGAGTTAATCCTTACAAATCTGCCTCTGCTTTGTCAAATAAGTCTATGTTATATTCTAAATATTTAATTGTCATTTCAATAATCTTCACAACATCTTCACCAAGAGTAGATTCCATTTCAAAAAATCACTTTCTTTTGTCATCCATAAGAAGCAACTCCTTATCTTCTCAAGATTTCTCATGAGATTACAGCAATTCAGTGATATCTTCAGGCTCCACTTCTAATTCTGGTTCTCTTGCTATTTCCACCATTATCTGCAGTTACTTCCTTCCTTCAGTGAAGCCTTGAACCTCTCAAATATCATCCATCAAGATTGGAATCAACTTTTTCCAAATTCTTGTTCATGTGGATATTTTGATCTCTTCCCATGAAAGTAAATATTCTTACTGGAATCAAGAATGGTGAAACCTTTCCAAAGGTTTTCAATGTACCTTGCCCAGATCCATCAAATGAATCACTATATATGGCAGCTATAGTCTTATGAAATGTATTTTTAAAATAATAACACTTGAAAGTTGATATGACTCCTTGATCCATGGATTGCAAAATGGATCTTGTGTTAGCAGGCATAAAAGCAACACTAATTTCATTGTACAATCTCCATCAGAACTCTAAGGTGACCAGGTACATTGTCAATCAACAGTAATATATTGAAAGTATCTTCTATTTTGTTTTTTTTTTCTTTCTGAGTAGTAGGTCTCAATAGGGGGCTTAAAACATTCAGTAAGCCATGTTTAAACAGATGTTCTGTCATCCAGGACTTCTTGTTCCATTTAAAGGGCACGACAGATTTAACATAATTAGGTACATTAGATTACATAGAGTAGATTTAGCATAATTCTTAAAGATTTTTAGAATGGTAAGTTAGCATTGGCTTCAACTTAATGCAATTGTAAATGAGATTGATTGATTCCTTGATTTCTCTTTCTGCTCCTTCATTATTGGTATAAAGAAATGGAATAGATTTCTGTATGTTGATTTTATTTGCGGCGACCTTTCTGAATTGATGTGTCAGTTGTACCATTTTTTTGGTCGAGTTTTTCAGGTTTTCCACATAAAGTATCATGTTGTCTGCAAAGAGTGAAAGTTTGACTTCTTCCATGTTGATTTGGATGAATGCCTTTTATTAACATTTGTTGTCTGATTCCCGAGTCTAGGACTTCCAGTACTAAGTTGAACAATACTGGTGAGAGTGGGCATCCCTGTCATGTTCCTGCCCTTAAGGGAAAAGCTCTCAGTTCTTCCTCATTGAGGATGATATTAGCTGTGTGTCTTTTGTATATGGCTTTTATGATGTTGAGGTATTACCTTCTATACCCACTTTGTTGAGGGTTTTTAATAAGAAAGGATGCTATCTTTTGTCAAATGTTTTGTCTGCATCTATTAAGAGGATCATGTGGTTCTTATCCTTTCTTTTATTAATGTGGTATATTGCACTTACTGATTTGTAGATATTGAAATACCCCTGCATCTCCAGAATAAATTCCACTTTATTATAGTGAATAATTATTTTAATGTACTGTTGGATTCTATTTGCTAGTATTTTACTAAGAATTTCTGCAGTCATGTTCATCAGGGATATTGGTCTGTAATTCTCCTTTTTAGTTGAGTGTTTGATTTTGGAATCAAGGTAATGCTGGCCTCATGTAATGAGTTTGGAAGTTTTCCTCCCATTTCTGTGTTTTTTGGAAATATTTCAGAAGAATAGGTATTAATTCTTCTTTAAATGTTTGGTAGAATTCCCCTGGGAAGCCATCTAGCCCTGGACTCTTGTTTTTTGGAAGATTTTTGATTACTGATTCAATTTCTTTGCTGGATATGGGTCTTTTCAAATTTTCTCTTTCTTCCTGTTTCAGTTTTGGTAATTTATATTTTTCTGGGAATTTAGCATTGGCTTCATCTTAAAGTCAGCAGCTGCATTAGCTCCTAATAAAAGAGACAGCTTGTCTATTGAAACTTTGGAGACAAGCATTGACTTCTCTCTAGCTAAGAAAAGAAAAGTCCTAGATGGTATCTTCCAATAGAAGACATCTACATTGAAAACCTGTTTAGTGTAGTCACCTTCCTTAATCATCCTAGCTAAATCTTCAGGATTACTTCCTGTTGCTGCTTTATCAGCACTTGCCTCTTCATCTTGCACTTTACTGTTATAAAGATAACTTCTTTCCTTAAGCCTCATGAACCAACCTCTCTGCTAGCTTCAAACTTTTCTTCTGCAGCTCCCTCGCCTCTCTCAGGCTTTCTAGAATTGAAGGGAGTTACAGGCTTGCTCTAGATTAGGCTTTCGCTTAAAGGAATGTGGCTGATTTGACTTCTATCTAGATATTAAAACTTTCCCCATATCAACATTAAGGCTGTTTTGCTTTATTATCAGTTGTGTGTTCATTAGAGTAGCACTTTTAATTTCCTTAAAGAACTTTTCCTTTGCATTCACAATTTCATTAATTCTTTGGTTCAGGAGGCCTCGTTTTGGTCTATCTCAGCTTTGGGTCTAGTTCATCTTTTGACATGCCTTCCTCAATAAACCTAATCATTTCCAGCATTTGATTTACTATTAGAGACATAGTACTCTTCCTTTCACTTGAACACTTAGAAGCTAATGCAAGATTATTAATTGGCCTAATTTGAATATTTTGTGTCTCAGAGAATAGGGAGAGGTTAGGACAATCGATAGAGGAACAACCAGTCCATAGAGCAGTCAGAACACACAACATTTTTCAATTAAGCTTGCAGTTTTATATTGTGTGGTTCATGGTGTCTCAAAACAATTACAATAGTGATATCAAAAATTACTGATCACAGATCACCATAAAAGGATAAAAATAATGAAAAAGATTGAAATATTTAAGAATCCCCAAATTTTAACAGGGAGAACAAAGTGAGAAATGCTGTTGGCAAATGATGTTGATAGACTTGTTCATAAGTTCATAAGGTTGTCACAAACCTTCAATTTGTAAAAACACAATTATTTGTGAGCCAGTATAAAGGAAAGTGCTATAAAACGAGGTATGACCCTGCCATGTTGTCTTCGATATGCTTGGACTACCAGAAAAAACACTTCATAGATGGGGTGGCTAAAAAAACAGAAATGTATTTTCTACCATTCTGGTATCTGGGAAGTCCAAGGTCAAGGTGAAATCTCTTCTTGGCTTAAAGATAACCACCTTCTTGCTGTGCCCTCACATGATGGAAGACAGAGAAAGCTCTGTGTCTCTTCTTATAAGGCCAATGATCCTATCATGAAGGCCACCCTTATAAACCTCATCTAACCCTAATTACCCCCAAAGGCCCCACTCCCAAATATCATAACATTGGTCACAGTTTTAATATGAATCTGGGGAGATGGGCCACAATTCAGTCAATAGCATATGTCTAACTTCATTACTCAGCCACGATCTCACTCCTAAGAAATAAACTCTAAAAATATACTCTATAATCATACCTTCCTTATATATCCTCCCTAATCCATCATTTCTATTGAATAGTTACTGTAGCATCTTTGAGCACTCACATTGTCATTATTTACTCAAATATGCCTTTTCTAAATTTGTGACTTTTCTCACTCTTGCTTTTATATGTATGAAATCATCAAGAGCCAATTTAGAATTCTTATATCCCTTGGCTTATCGTTGATATTGTAAAATTATTCTTGACTAACCACTACAATATTCCCCTCCTAAAACTGTTAGATCAATGGTCCACATGCTAGTGATATCTTCTTAGCACACAATTAAAAATGTTAATTTCCAAGGAGTCCTGAAGCAGAATGTTATCACTTATTTGTAAAAATAAATTTTTAGCACTATAGAAAACACTTGACTTAGCTTGTTATTTTGAGTCATTTAATACTTCATAATACCTTAATAATTCAGTAACAATATCAAACATTCCAAAAAAACTTGTTATGATGAAGAGCACTATTTTATTTTATATGTGTTACTTTAATTATTTTGTAATATTTAACAGAGGAAAAGTAATAAGCAGATGTGGCATGGTGTACATATTTAATTACAGCTCTTATTTTTAAATCAATCATCATCTTACTGTATTCATAAATTTTAGTCCTAAGTATGCATTGTTGATAAGCAGTCCTACAACATAGTAACAGAAAACAAAAGTCACTTATTTTTTATTTTTATATTATATAGTTTTATTTTATAAGATTTATTGAGGTATAATTGACATTTTTTAAAAAGTACCCATACTTAATGTATATATTTTGATGAGTCTGGGCATATAAATACATTCGTGATACTATCACAATCAACCAAAGTACTAAAAGTATCCATTACCTCCAAAATTTTCATTGTGTTTTGTTGGGTATTTTGTTTTAATAAAAACACTTAATAGGAGATTTATCTAATTAACATATTTTAAGTGAACGATACAGTATTGTAACTATAGATGCTACATTGTACAACAGATCTCTAGGACTTATTAATCATGCCTAACTGAAACATATCCTTTGAGCTACAAGCCCCATTTCCCCTTCCTCTCTTTCAATGGCTTTCACTATTTGAATACTTTATAAAAGTAAAATCATGCAGCCTGTATCTTTCTATGATGGCTTACTCTGCTTAGCCTAATGTCTTCCAGATTCATCCATATTATCATGAGGTTAGGACTTCCTTCTTTTTAAAGGCTGAATAATATTCCCTTGTATGTCCATACTGCATTTTCTTTTGTCATTCATCTATCGATGAAGATTTGGATTGCTTACATATCTTGGCTATTGCTAATAATGCTGCAGCAAATGGGGCAATGCATATATTGCTTTCAAATCTTGATTTCAGTTCTTTTGAATATATAGCCTTAAGTGTGATTATTAAATCAATTTGCTAGTTCATTTTTTAGATTTTGAGGAATCTCTATATTTTCCATAGTGGCTGTGCCATTCAACATTCCCACCACCAACAGTGTATAAAGGTTACAATTACTCCACATCTTCACAAACATTTGTTATCTTTTGATTTTTTAATAAATGCCACCTTAACTGATGTGAGGTGATATTGTATTTTGATTTGCATTTTCCTAATGTTGGGGCATCTTTTCATATACCTGGTGGCCTTTTGTAAGTCTTCTCTGGAGAAACATCTCAGTCATTTGCCTATTTTTAAAATAGTTTTTTGTTGCTTGTTTGCAATGGTGTTGTAGTAGAGTTTTACATATTTTGTATATTAACACCTTATCAGATAGTTTGCAAATTTCTTCCATTGCTTAAGGTCTTTCTCCTCTTTTCACTTGTGATTTCTTTCCTTTGCTGTGGAGAAGTGTTTTAGTTTGATGTGGTCCCACTTGTCTATTTTTGGTTTGGTTTTTGTGTTTTTGGTGTCAAATAAAAAAAAAAATATTGCCAAGACCAATGTCAAGAAACTGTTCTGCTATGTTATCTTCTAGAAGTTTTACAATTTCACATCATATGTTTACGTCTTTAATTCATTTTCAGTTTATTTTTGTGTATAGTATAAGAAAGGGCTCCAATTTCATTCTTTATATGTGGATATCCAGTTTCCCAGCACCAATTGCCGAGGACATTTTTCTTTCCCCATTGTGTGTTTTGGCACTCTAATTGAACATCTGTTGACTTTATGTATGTGGATTTATTTCTGGTCTCTCTCTTTAGTTCCATAGGTATATATATCTACCTTTATGCCAGTACCACACTGATTTAATTACTGAAGTTTGTAATATAGTTTGAAACCAGAAAGGGTGAGATTTTTTTTAATCATTTAAAAAAAATTAATATTCATTTATTATTTTTGAAAGAGAGAAAGAGAGAGAGACAGAGAAACAGCACAAGCAGGGGAGGGTCTGAGAGAGAGGGAGCCACAGAATCTGAAGCAAGCTCCAGGCTCTGAGGTGTTAGCACAGAGACCAACATGGGGTTCAAACTCACAAACTGTGAGATCATGACCTGAGCCAAACTCAGACACTCAACTTACTGAGGCACCCAGGTGCCCCTGGAAGTGTAAGATTTTTAAATTTGTTCATTCTCAAGATGACTTTGCCTATCCTGGGGCTTTTAAGTTTCCATTTGAACTTTAAGATAGTTTTTTTTTTTTTTAATTCGTGTAAAAATACCATTGTGATTTAATGGGGATGATATTGAATCTGTAATTGCTTTGAAAAGTATGGAATTTTAAATTCTTCCAATCCATGAACACAGGATGTCTTCACATTTATTCACATCTGCTTTATTTTCTTTCATCAGTGTTTCATAGTTTTCAGTGTACAAGTCTTTCACCTTCTGGGTTAAGTTTACTCTCAAGAATTTTATTATTTTTGATCCTATGTTAAATACTATGATTTTATTAGTTTCATTTTGGAGAGTTTATTATTAGTGTATAGAAACACAACTGGTTTTTACATGTGAATCTGATTGACTGTGTATCTAGTAACTTTGAAAATTAGATTTTAGTTCTGACAGCTTTATTATTATATTTTAGAGTTTTCTATGTATAAGACTGCCATCTGCAAAATGAGACAATTTTATTTCTTTTTTGGTTCAGATATCTTTTCTTCTTTTTCTTGCATAAGTGCCTTGGTTACACCAGTCCTTCACAAATGAATAAAAATAAAGACTTTCTAACATTAACAAATTCTGAGGGAGTTAGTTAATCTTTACTACACCTGTCTTAAAGAAATACTAAAAAAACTTCTTTAAATTGAAACAAAAAATAGCAACACAAGCATGTGAAACTATACAAAAATCACCATTTAAGGTAAATATATAAATACAGCATGCTCTTATATTGTAATAGTGGTGCATAAATCACTTTTAACTCTAGTATAAAAGTTAATATTAAAATACTATAGTTATAATAATTAATTATGGATACATTTCATATAAAGTTATAAAATGTGACATCAAAAACATAAAGTGCATGTAGGGGGATAAATGTATAGAGTTTATGTATTCGAGCACAGTTAAGCTATCAGCTTAAAATAGACATATAACTAAGTCTACTATGATTTATGTAAGCCCCAGGACAATCTTTAAGGAAAATCTTATTGTAAATACACAAAAGACAAAGAAAAAGGAATCAAAGCATAAAAACATGTTTAAAAAATCATCAAATAACCAAGGAAAAATCAAAATAAGAATAAAAGATTACAATAACTCTAAAACATGCCTTTCACAATTTTGGTTAGGTATATTTCTAGATATTTTATTGTTTAAAAAACTGTATTTTTTAAATTTTAATCACTTAGTGCTCATCATGACAAGAGCACTCCTTAATCCCTTTCACTTATTTTGTGCACCCTTCTACCTACTTCCCCTCTGGTAACCATCCATTTGTTGTTTTTACTTAAGAGGCTATTTCTTGGTTTGGCTCTCTCCTTCTCTCTCTCTCTTTCCCTTTGCTCATTTGTTTTGTTTCTTAAAATCCACATATAAGTGAAATGATAATGTATTTATCCTTTTTGACTTATTTTGCAAAGCATTATACTCTATAGCTCTATCCATGTCAATGAAAATGTCAAGATTTTATTTACTTTATGCTGAATATTATCTCTTTGTACATACATACTACATCTTCTTTATCCATTCACCAATCTATGGATACTTGGCCTGCTTCAATATCTTTGCTATTGTAAATAATACTGCAAAAAAAACAGGGGTTCATGTATCTTTTCAATTTAGTGTTTTTGTATTCTTTGGGCAAATATCCAGTAGTGTGATTGATAGATCATAGGGTAGTACTGTTTTTAACTTTTGGAGGAACCTCTGTACTGTTTTCCACAGCAGCTGCACCAGTTTGCATTCCCATCAAAATGCAAGAGGGTTCTTTATTCTCCACATCCTCACCAAAACTGTGGTTTCTTGTGTTGTTGATTTTAGATATTCTAATAGGTATGAGGTGATATCTCATTGTAGTTTTGATTTGCAATTCCCTGATGACATTTAATGATGAGTATCTTTTCATGTGTCCATTGGCCATCTGTGTGTCTTCTTTGGAGAAATGTGTGTTCATGTCTTCTGCCCATTTTTAATTTGACTATTGTTTTTGGGGTGCTGAGTTTTATGAATTTTTTAAATATATTTTGGATACTAACCCTTTATTGGATATTTCATTTGAAAATAAATAAATTCTCCCATTCCATAGGTTGCTTTTTAGTTTTGACGATTTTGTCCTTCACTGGGCATAGGATTATTATTTTGATGTAGCTCAATAGTTTATTTTTGCTTTTGTTTCTCCTGCCTCAGGGAATCTATCTAGAAAAAAAAATTGCTATGACAGATTTCAGAGACCCTACTGCCCATGCTCTCTGCTAGAATTTTTAAGTCTTTAATCCATTTTGAATTTGTTTTTAGGTATTTTATCCATTTTGAATTTATTTCTGTGCATGGTATAGGAAAGTGGCCCAGTTTCACTTTTTGCATGCTGCTGTCCAGTTTTCCCAACACCATTTGTTGAAGAGACTATTTTTTTTCCTATTGGATATTCTTTCCTGATTTGTGAAACATTAATTACCATATATTTGTTGTTTTATTTCTGGGTTTTCTCTTCTGTTCCATTTTTCTTTGTGTCTATTTTGTGCCAATACCTTACTGTTTTGATTACTATTACTTTATAATATAACTTGAAGTTCAGAATTATGATGCCTCCAGCTTTGCTTTTGTTTGTCAAGATGGCTTTGGCTTCAAGGAGTTTTGTGATTCCCCACAAATATTAGGATTGTTTGTTGGTATCTTGATGGGGATTGCATTGAATGTTTAGACTGCTTTGTGTAGTATAGATATTTTAACAATATTTGTTCTTTAAATCTATGAGAATGGAATGGCTTTCCATGTCTTTGTGTCATATTCAATTTCTTTCATCAGTGTTTAGTTTTCAGAGTACAGGTCTTCCACTTCTTTGGTTAGTCTATTCTTAAGTATCATCATTTTTGGTTCAATTGTAAATGGGACTGCTTTCTTGATTTCTCTTTCTGTTATTTCATTATTGGTATATAAATACAACAGATTTCTGTACACTGATTTTATATCCTATGACTTTACTAAATTCATTTATCATTTCTGGTAGTTTTCAGATGGAGTCTTTTGGGTTTTCTATATTTTGTAGGTATCATATCACCTGCAAATAGTGAAAATTTTACTTCCTCCTTGCCAATTTGGATACCTTTTATTTCTTTTTGTTGTCTAATTGCTATGGCTAGGACTTCCAGTACTATGTTGTAATAAAAAGCGGTGAGAGTGGACAGCCTTGTCTTGTACCTGCCCTTAGGGGAAAGGCTCTCAGTTTCTCTCATTGAGGATGATGTTAGCTGTTGCTCTTTCATAAATGGCCTTTATTATGCTGAAGTATGCTCTGTCTAAGCCTACTTTGTTGAAAATTTTTATCATGAATGGATGTTTTGTCAAATGTTTTTTTTTTGCGTTTATTGATATAATCATACAATTTTTATCCCTTCTCTTATTGATGTGATGTAAAATGTTAATTGAATGATAAATATTGAACCATGCTTGCATCCCTGAAATAAGTCCTACTTGATTGTGGTGAATGATTATTTTAATGTATTGTTTGGTTCAATTTTCTAATATTTTGTTTGGAACTTTTATATTTATGTTCATCATAGATACTGGTTTGTAGTTCTCCTTTTTTTTGTGGTGTCTTTAACTAATGTTGGTATCAGGGTGATACTGGCCTCATAGTTATCAGTTTTCAGCAGTTTTCCTTCCTTTTCTTTATTTTGGGATATTTTGAAAGGAATATGTATTAACTCTTTAAATATTTGGTAAAATTTGCCTATAAAGTCATTCTGGACTTTTGTTTGTTGGGAGTTATTTGATTATTGATTCAATTTCCTTTCTGGCAATTGGTCTGTTTGTATTTTTCTATTTCTTCCTGCTTCATTTTGGTAGGTTACGTGTTCCTAGGAATTTATCCATTTTTTGTAGGTCATCTAATTTTTTGACATAGTATATATTTTTTCATAATATTTTTATGATTATTTTTATTTCTGTGGTGTTGGTTGTTATTTCTCCCTTTCATTTGTGATTTTATTTGATTTATCTCTCCCTTTTTTTGTTGTTTGCATTCCATGAGTCTGACTAGAGATTTACAAATTTTGTTGAGCTTTTCAAAGAACTAGCTGATTCCATTGATCTGTTCTATTGATTTTGTTTGTTTGTTTGTTTATATCACTTATTTCTCTAATCTTTATTACTTCCTCCCTTCAACTGGTTTTGAGTTTTGTTTGCTATTTTTCTAGTTCTTTTGTGTGTAAACTTCAGTTGTTTATTTGAGATGTTTCTTGCTTCTTGAGGTAAGCCTGTATTGATATAAATTTTCCTCTTAGAACTGCTTTTTTCTTATTGCATTCCCAAACACTTTGGACCATTGTGTTTTCATTTTCATTTGTTTCCATGTAATTTTTTTTTCTTATTTGATTTCTTGGTTGAACCATTCATTATTTAGTAGCATGTTATTTAACCTCCATTTATTTGTGCTATTTACAATTTTTTTCTCGTAGTTGATTTCTAGTTTCAAAGTAGCCCATTGATAGATGAATGGATAAATAAGAGTGATAAGTGCTATATATATATATATATATACAATGAAATGTTATGGAGACATAAAAAAGAATGAGATATTGACACTGACAACAATACAGATAGAGCTAGAGAGTATAATGCAAAGCAAAATCAGAGAAAGCCAGAGAAAGACAAATACAAATACCATATGATGTTATTCATAAGTAGAATTCAAGAAACAAAACAAATGAGCAAAGGGAAAAAAATGAAGAGAGAAGAATTAAGTAACATACTCTTAGCTACAAAGTAGAAACTGACAGTTACCAGAGGGGTAGTGGGTCTGGGGGATGGATGAAATAGGTGATAGGGATTAAAGAGTACACTTAATCATGATGAATACTGAGTATTGTATAGAATTGTGGAATCACTATATTATACAAATGAAAGTAATATAACAGTGTATGTTAACTCTACTGGAATTAAAATTAAAAAATAAATAAATAAAACTACAAAATAAAAACAATTAATAAAATGGCAATAGTCATTCCTTATCTATCAATAATTACTTTAAGTGGATTAATTTCTTTAATCAATGCAATGGTTGAAAGGATAAAAACAAAAACAAAATAAAAAGTCTTATGCTGCCTATAAGAGACTCATTTTAAGGATACACATAGCCCCATGTGATAGAACAAGATATCCCATGCAAATTATAACCCAAAAAGAATAGAGATGATTATATTTGTGTCAGAAAAAATGTATTTTAATTAAAAAGTGTTACAAAAGACAAAGAAGTTCATTATGTAATGATGAAGTATAAATTTATTTATGGAGATATAAAATTATAAATATGTATTCAACCAACATCAGAATACCTAAATATACAATGAAAATAATAATGGAGGGAGACTGACAGCTCTACTAAGACACTTCAGTACTCCACCATCAACAATAAATAGATCATCCAGACAAAAAATCAATAAGACAACAGCAGACTTGAACATTTAGGCCAAATGGACCTAATAGACATGTACAGAATCCTTTCAACAGCAGTAGAATGCACGTAAATCTCAAGCACACACCAAACATTCTTTGGAAGAGATCACATACTAGGCCACAATACAAATTTTAAAAATTCAAGAGACTGAAATAATATCAAGTATGTTTTCTGAATACAATAGTATGAAACTGGAATTGAATAACAGAGGAAACTGGAAATTTTACAAACATGTGGAATTAAACAAGGCATTTATAAACAGCAAAATAAGGAAAAATCAAAAGGGAAATAGAAAACATACTGAAACAAATGAAAACAAACATACCAAAACTTATGAAGTACATGAAAAGCATAATTAAGAGGAAAATCTATAGCAAAAGATCTCAAACACACAGTCTAAGTACAACTGTACAACTTTAAGGAACTAGGCAAAAAGAACACCATCCAAAATTCTCAAAAAGAATAAATGATAAAAATTAATAACAGAAGTAAGTGACAGAGTCTATATAAACAATCTAAAAGATCAACTAAACTAAGAGTTGGCTTTTGACAAGATAAACAAAACCAACTAACATTTATCTGGATTAATAGAAAAAGTGAAAGAAGATTCAAATTGCTGGTGAAAGAGAAGGTGCTATAGTTAATGCCACAGAAACAAAAAAGTATCTTAAGAGACAGATATGCAAAATTATATGCAACAAAATAGAAAACCTGGAAGAAATGAAGAGAAAATCTAAACACAATAATGACTAAACAGACTGAATAAATAATCAAAAACCTCCTAACAAAGGAAAGCCCAGTCCAATAGTATTGTTGGTGAGTTGTACCAAACATTTAAAGAATTAATGCCAATCCTGGGGTGTCTGGGTGACTCAGTCGGTTAAGGGTCCAACTTTGGCTCAGGTCATGATCTCAGGTTTTGTGGGTTCGAGCCCTGTGTCAGGCTCTGTGCTGACAGCTCAGAGCCTGGAGCCTGCTTTAGAATCTGTGTTTCCCTATGCCAAGTCAGTAAGACAATATCTAAAGTTTCTTTCAAAATAATAATCACCATGATATAGTAACTGTCAATCATTTAAAATCTACTAATTCCTTTATTTACCTATGAAACCATGCTGTGGTTTTAAATATCTATTTCAAATCCATTTATTTAACTATGGAAAATTTGCTGTAGCAAAGATACTTATAATCTTTTTATTGACCTATTTTGGATGACATACTCTAATCATCTCTTTTTAATTACATGCGCAAACATTATCTGTTCACTGGGGTCAAGAAAATGTCTTGCTAGACTAGGAAAGCAAAATATATCTAATTAAATTTCAGCTGTCTCAAGGCCCATATAATCCAACTATCTACTGAATATCTTCACTTTGTATAGGCCACAGAGTCCTCACATTCAATATACCTTCCACTTGCTCATTTGTTTACCATCTTCAAGATCATAAAACCAATTCTTCAATTCGTAATGCCAAAAGTCCTCTTTTACTTCTTTCTCTTACCTATGTCTACCTAGCAAACAAAACTGTCATAAAATTCTAATGCTTCTAAAGTTTTTATATATCTTAAATATAATCTAGTCTTTTTCTTGCTAATGTATATCTTAATGAATGACTTTATCATATTTTGTCACCTTACATCCAATTCCTACCCATTTTGATCTGTTTATGTTGTCAGAGTGATCATTCAAAAAGAAAATGCAAGGGGCACCTGCTTGGCTCAGTCAGTGGAGCATGTGACTCTTGATATCAGGGTTTTGAGTTTGACATCCATGGGGGTATAGAGATTACTGAAATAAGTAAACTCAAAACAGAAAATGTGATCACTTCACTTACCAGTTTAGAAATATTTTTTGTGTCTTCTGGGTTTTCAAATTAAAGACCAAGTTTCTTAGAAATCCATAAAGACTTTGGTTGGCTGCTTAAAAACTTCATGTCTCATCTGCTCACTATATCTGCTTCCAACATCCATGTTGTTTATTTAAAAAATACCAGAAGTTACTAATACTATGCTCTTCTTGGATGTTTCAACAAGGATTTGGCATACTTTGAGCTAAATTGATTTTACTTGTTTATCCATAGCACCCTACCTAATAAGAACCTTTATTTTATTTTTCTAAATTTATTTTATTTCAGTTTTGTTCATTGTTCATTTCATTCTCATCATTAATTTTTTAACTTTTTTTGTTTTTTTTTTTTTTTGAGATAGATAGAGATACAGAGTGCAAGTGAAGGAGGGGCACAGAGAGAAGAAGACACAGAATCCAAAGCAGGCTCAGGCTCCAAACTGTCAGCATAGAGCCCGATGCGAGGCTCAAACTGACAAACTGTGAGATCATGATCAGAGCTAAAGTCATACACTTAACTGACTGAGCCACCCAGGTGCTCCTCATTCTCCATCTTTAATTTCTTATCATCTCAACATATAAAATAATCTGGTTTAGAGTATTTAATTTATGCATATCTAATCACTCCCCTTAGATTTTATTTAAAATATACATATTCTTGGGGAAAATATACTTTGTTATATTTGCCTATTCACTTAATATTTTACTTTTGTATTATTTTATTACTTCTCAGGATTATACTGTATTATGTTAAATGTATTTTATTTCAAATTATATTCCATTACAGAAGATACTGCATTGATAACAATTAGATATCTGTTAATGGCCTTTTGTGCTAATTGATTTATGAATTAAATGTGCCATAGAGTGAAATAGCTGGTCCAAAGCTTACATGCATACCAATATTCCATAGTTCTTCCAAATTGTTCTTCAGAATGTTTCAATTTATAGTATCTTTAGCAACATATGAAAGATCTTTCCTCCAAAAGAAAGTTCTAATTTTTACCATTGGATGGGAATGAAGTGGTATAATTTTGTGTATATTTTTCTGAGTTCTACTTGAGGGTTTCTTTACTTATTAATAGCATTTGGTTTCCTGTTTTATTTTTAACCTCTTCAAACCATCCATTTGGCTTATTTTATTTTTATTTCTATTGAATATTCTGCCTGTGTCTTGTTGATTTTTATTAAATAGGAATTTAGAATTAATTTTGTACAAGATGGAAATTTGTCATTTCCTGTGAGATTGAAATTATATTTGCTCATTTGATTAAAAAAATAAATTGCTAATCTAATCTAGTAAGTTTACAAAGCATCAATGTGGTCCTACAATTTAATATATTCCTGATTATGATATAGTGACTAATTTTCTTTGTTGGACTTTATATCCTTGCCACTATATATCATACTCCACTCATATCAGATAATTGCTTTAGGGCTTGGTTTTGACATGACTTCCTTTGGAGGTTTTTTACAATTCTTACCTAGGCAAAACAAAACTTTGCGCCAACATCTAATCCAAACTGGGCTACATCACTGATCTCCCACTATTCCTCAGGTCATTCTTTGTATTATTGAAAATGTAAAGGAATACAATTGTCTCTTTTTAGGTCCTAAATATGAAGTCCACTCATCCCAAGTCTTTCTGTAAGAAATTCTAATATTCTGAACCTTAATCTCAGGTGCCTGACTTCATGTTTTATACCACCTTGGGAACCTCCAATGTACACTCTTTTATAAAATGATACTCAGTATTTCTCAATGGGTGTTCATTTTATGATCTTACATTTAAAAACATACCAAAGGCAAAATAACTATTTTTCATTTTACCTGACCCAACTTTTAGATTCCCTGTATTCGAATAACTATGCACTAAACGGAGCTCAGTTGTATTTATCTTTGTTAAGTTTGGAGTCTGTTTCAATTGACTCCTTTTCTTCTCATTTTAATCATATTTTCCTGCTTTTTTGCAAGCCTAGTAATTTCTAAAATTAGATTCCCAATATTATAGATTTTACAGTAGGAACACATTCCAGCTATGGTTTTATTTTAGAAACTTTCTAGTTGAGTAAAATTGCACATGTGACATGATAATTCGGAGAATATGATTTTATAATTCTGGATATTGTTGCCTTTGTTCTTCTTTTACAAACAATTGAATAAGTTCAATAAGCAGGTCTTGTTTGCTTTCTCTAGAAGTAAAGCAATTAAGATATGTCCTCCTTCCCACGAGGATGAACACGCTGCATTACAAAGCTAGTCAGCTCCAGCGGCAGAAAGAAATAGTGACACAAGTTTCACCTGCCATAAAATGAAATGCTCTATTGGGACAAAATGAAGCTGGAAAGCGGTGAAATTCAGTGCAATGGAAATGTAACAGTGTCAGATTAAGCAATATTTTTTTCCCTCAGCACTTAAAGAAAAAGAGTGCATTAAAAAATTCAAAGCAATGATGTTGGGAAGATATATTTGAAACACATTTGAAATTTACGTATTAGTTCTATAGAACACCTTTAGCTTATTTATCAAAATGTTTTCAAAATATTTACAAAATACTTTGTTAAATATATTTATTAGTATAACATTAAAATAAGATTAAATTACTAACTTTTTTTCCTATTAAACACTGCAGAGAAGTTATCTATTCTCTAGCATTGTGTTCATCCTTTTCCCAGTTTCCTAACTGGGAGGCCAAAAATCCTTAACTGAAAAAAAAAAATCCTTCAAATCTTCATTTGGGCAATAATTAATGTTTAGATTAGAAATAATAACTTTCAATTTTACAGTTCTGATATTTCAAAAATGGCAATGTAATTAGTAACACATATGAATATGCAACATTTTCATAAACCTAAATTATTTATTTCCTTACAAAATCAGATATGATATCATATCAATATAACTATCTTAAGAAGATAGTCTTTTTTAAATTTTTAAAATTTTTTAATGTTTATTTTTTTTAATGTTTTATTTATTTCTGAGAGAGAGACAGCATGAGCAGGGGAGGGTCAGAGAGAGAGGGAGACAGAATCTCAAACAGGCTCCAGGCTCTGAGCTGTCAGCACAGAGCCCGACATGGGTTCGAACACACAAACCATGAGATCATGACCTGAGCCAAAGTCATTCCTTAACCTACTGAGCCACCCAGGCACCCCAAAAAGATAGTCTTAACACAAAATATATAGTTTGGCTGGTTGCCCAAATGATACTGTCATATAGTGTTAGGATGTGTGAGATCATAAAATATTGCTTAATTATTAAAGCTTAAACATTCAAAACCAAAACATGATTATGGAGTTTAAAAATACTACAGAGACAGTAGATAAAAGAATGAATTCTGCAGAAAATAAATTTACTGATTGGGAACATTAGTCCAAGTAATCCCTTTAGAACACAAGAGTGAGTCACAGAAAAAGAAAAGTGAAAGTTTAGACACAGGGGAATGAGTGGAAGAAATTCAATACAAGTATAATGGAGATTAAAAAAATGAGTGCTCAGCAGAGAAATAAGAAGCAACAACATAAATATAATAATGAAAGCTGAAACTAATATAACCCCCTGTCCCTATCCAAACCCAATACTAGGACCAAACATATTTTCCTTTTCTTGGGTTAAGCGATTCTTTGACCAGGCATTCATAGGAAAACATGTCTTTGTATTGAATAATTTGATTCCAGGCAAAAGTAACTACTTGTTCCAGAAAATATTTGGACCTCAGAAATATGACTGTAAACCAACTAAAATAGCATGTTTTTCAAGCCCAGCAGCTTACTGTTCAATTCTCTCTTCAAAACCCTTATCTCATTGTATTCACCAGTAACAAAACTATAACATTGTTAAGTTTCACCTAATCCCAACTAGTTTTCTGTCTTCTTAGAACTGTCTTAGAATGATAGCAGATAACTCATGGTACGCTTACACTTTGATATGAAGAACAAGAGTTAAAATTTATTTATATAAATTTACATAAAATCTACTTATATAATGTTTAATATATAAAATACATTTATATAAATGTAAGATGTTTTCTATCAAAATTCAACTCCTAGAAATTACACTTTATATACTTAACATCCATGCAATAATATGTATTATCTACTCTGTGCTGCAAGGTATTGGAAGACTTGAAGATAAGTACAGTATCAAGGAACTTAGAACTTTTAAAGGAAGTAACATTTCATTTCAATATGTATGTGTATGTATATATATGAACTGCCTTAAACAACTGCAGACCTTTTCCCTCTCTTCAGTAAACTCTTTACTGTTGAGTCAGTTGCTTACTAACGAAAGGTACACATTTATAACCAAGGATATGGCTGGCTATCTTAGGCAATATAGCTATTCATTTATATTCAGAAACTATTTAACCCTAGTGGATTTATGGAATTTCTTATCCAAATATGAAAATGTGTCACCCCATTCCCACCAAGATTCTTTTCTTTGTTTGTATCAAACTAATACTCATACACATGCATAGATATGGCCCACGTCTCATTAATTTCCATGGTGTTTTGCCATGCTATAGTGGTAAACTTGGAATGTGGGTGCTCTGTGCATAGGCCTGTAATTTAACACATTTCTTGGAACTCAGAGCTTGCTCAACTGCTCTATGACAAGAGCAAGTCAGTCAGCTGACTCTCAGGGCTTATTCGAGCAAGCCCAGGAAATCTCTCTATAATAGGACAGGGCAGCGGTCAGCTCTCAAGCAGCTTAAGTTTCTAAATTCACCTATTTCTTTTAAATTCATAACCTATTTTGGAAGAGATACACACATTTTGAGTATTGGCACAGCATTTTCTCTGCAACATCCTAGCTTTTTTCTTAATTTACTAAATGGGATCCCAAGGAAATACAAGTTAATCTTATTATCCTACTGTTACTGGAGAAATCATCATAAATTCATCAAACATAGTATAGAAAATAACAATATGCTCGATACACACTGTGCTTCTGTAGAAAAGAAATAAAAGAATTTTTCTTGCTCTGAAGAAATTTTTGAATTATTTAATAAGAAACATGATAGAATGGAACAATATCAGGCAACAACTGATCATTGCTAAAAAGGTCATACAAACAAGATCTATAGGGGACCAGAGCAAAGAAAAAACGTACAAAAGAAAACGGAGCAGGATTTCAACCAAATGAAGAGAGAGTTTTAGCTAGATGAAGGGAAGAAAGGAAATATAGTATTAAGGTGTAAAAATAAATTCTCTATGTCTCAGTAGGAAATTGAGATCATTACTAACTTCTTTAAATTAGACAAATTTAAGAAACAACATGATGTCCAAACCAGGATTCATTTCTAACTTAAAATAAGATATTATTTTAGGTTTTTTTTTATTGTCCAAAAATTGGTTTTATTATGATGTGAACTTATTATAAAGCTTATAGTATATTTAAAATTGTTTTCAAAAATGAACTTCCATAAAACAACAAAAAAGTATCTGTGTATTCAAGTGAAAGATACGAAAAACTGGAATTGTGAGTTTAAAAAGATTGAATATTATAAATATCTTCTTGAGAATGTAATATAAATGAAATCAAACAGTATGTGAACTTTTGAGATTGATTCATTTCATTTGCATAATGCTTTTGAGAGTCATCAAAGTTGAAGAATATATAGATTGTTTCTAGTCTTAGGGAATTAAAAATTACATAAATACTCGTACAGTTTTTTTGTTTTAAGATTTATCTGTTTTTGTGAAAGCACAAAGGGAAGGGCAGAGAATGGGGGACAGAGGATCTGAAGCAAGTCCTGTGCTGACAGGCTGAGATCAGTGAGTATGATGCGGGGCTTGAACTCAGATTATGACCTGAGCTGAAGTCGATGTTCAACCAGTTAAGCCACCCAGCTCCCCTACGTTTTTATTTTAAGATAATTCTTTTCTTTCTTTAGGGTGACCAGGTAGGAATGTGTGTACTAGGCAATATGGTTTATAGTAAATTATCAAACTCTTTTCAGATTAGGTGTTCCATTTTCCATAACCACTGGCAATGCATGAGAGTTCCAAATGTTTTGTATTCTTATTATCAATTGATATTGTCAATATTTTTTATTATAGCCATCCTGAAAGGTGTTTTTTGGTATCTTATTATGTTTTTAATTTGCATATCCATATAAACTAATAGTGTTGAATGACTTTATATAGTCTTTTTTTTTTTAACTTTTATGTATCTTCTTTGATGAAATGTCCATTCAGTCATGTATGCATTTTCATTAATTGGGTTTTTTGTATTCGTTCTGTTGAGTATTAAGAGTTTTTGATACATTCAAGTTACAATTATTTTATTTGAGATTTGATTTGTAAATATTCTCTCCCAGTCTGTTGCTTCCTGTCACATTTAAGAACTTTTTGACACAAGGGCACAAAGATTTTTCTCCCATTTTTTCCTTCAGTGTTTTATAATTTTACATTTATATTTATATTCCACTTTGGCCTACTGGGTAAGATGTGTAAGGTTTAGGTTGCATTTAATTATAAGCTTGTGAATGTCCATTTATTCTAGCATCAATTATTGAAAAGATATCCTTTATCCATTGAATTACCCCTGTATCTCCTTGTCAAAATCTTTTGCTGCATGTGTGGATTTATTTCTGGATTGTCTATTTTGTTCTCTAGATCTGTGTATCAATATCAGTAGCATATTCAAAATAGTTTATAGTTTATAATAATTGTATTTCTTTAAATATAAATATTGGCTATTGATTTTGTATACATCCTTTAGTATTTTGCAGGTATCAGGTTATAGAAAGTGTCACATAAACCTTGTATTTATTTTGGGCTATACTACTTAAGAGAGAAGCTATGCCTTTGTACAAGTTATATAGAGGATATAACTTCCATTTCCTCATCTATAAAATTGCTATAAATTGTCTGAATTATAGAAGCAATGCAGGTATTAAGTGAGCTAGCTTATTTAAAGTAAATAACATTTAATATATGTTGTCAGTAAATGTTATTTCTTTTTGTTCTTTATTCTACCTAACACTAGATGTTTGCCTGGTTTTATTGGATATTATTTTAATAAAGTAACCCTTTAAAAATACATAAAGCATGAGAAAAACAATGAGCTAATATAAATATAATTAATACAATTTTCTGTATCATTTCTGAGAAACAAAACAATTAATAAAAGGCCAGCATAGTCATAATAAAATTTACCTTCCTAGGGCATGAGGCTTTCAGGAAAGAATTACTGTCTTCCACTTGTGACCTTGAGCTAAAGAAAAAGCAAAAAAAAAAAAAAAAAAAAAAAGAACATATCATTCAGCTCAGTACCCTTTAGATTTAGTGCACAGAGAACTAATCCATCTGTTTATGGTTCCTTTTTTTGTCCCTAGATAACACTTTGTTAAAAGACACATGCTTCAACCTTCAAGATAAATTATCCTTTCAATTCTTAATGGTTGTAAGTGATAAAACCCAAGAGCAAATCAGTGTGCGCATTAAAACTGGTGACATCTATGCCTTTGGCTTGCTGAATGATTATCAAGATATTTAAAGGTTAAATGGTTATTTATACATTTGTACATAGATGGAGTTCATGAATACAGTTGTCATTGCTCTCAACATTTGAGTGTCATATATTAAAAAGTGGGTGGATGAAGCAAAAAGATGGTTCAAATGAGAAGTAAAATTGAATTACTATTCAAGTCTCAAAGAATTTGATATCTACATTCAATGTAGTAATCATTTTAACACAAATATAGAAATTTGGAGAAGGGGAGCTGATTTCATGGAACATGTTCTCTCTATAAACAACAATTTAGTGCACATCTGGGAAAAGTCCCAGAGGAAACCTCAATAAAGTTGCCTTTCAATTTTTTTCTAAGAAATAACTCAAGCTGATGTTCTAGTATTTAATTTTCTGCACTTTTTTTCAACACCGTAGTGAAAATGTTCACCCTTTAACATTGCTAAAAGTGTCCTCAGAACCTATGTTTTGGGACTCTTTTAGACTATATGGTAATAATTTACATCCATGAGAGTTCATTTGCTGGGATAACTACAGACAAAATAAAAATCATTCTTTTTTAAAAAATGTATTTTTCAACTTGAATACACAAATAACTCATGCAAAAAATAGGAGATTGTTGATGGCCAAGGAAAACAGTGTACTTACAAAGTTTTACAGACCTGGACACTCTGTTTACTATTGCATTGGAATAACTAGTATAAGTAGAAACTTGAGTGGCAAGACTTACAGAATATTGAATATTGTCTAAAGCCATGTTATTTTAAATAATGTGGTGCTGATGCATAAACAGACAAATAAACTCATGAAATATATTATGAAGTCCAGAATAGATCTGAGTTGCCAAGGGGTATTTGATATATTATAAAGATAACATCTGAAATTGCTAGGGCATACATTGATATTTTATATATGGTGTTCAGAAAACTGCATACCCAGTTGGGAAAAGATAATATGTGTTATAATGTATAAGAATACACTCCAAGCATTATGGAGATATAGAAAAGGAACACCATAAATAGCAGAAGAAAATATTTTACATATCATAAGTATAGGAAAAGAGTTTATATGGCTTAAAGTTCAGAAAAAATAAAAAAGAATAAATTCAAATAGATTTAAAAATTTTACACAAAAAGTGTTTTAATGCCATAAGATAATTCCAAAGACAACCAATGATTATAATAGATATTTGCAACATAAATCATAGATGAAGTATGATATCCTTAATATATAAATGTCTTTTAAGATTTAAGGAAAGAGCCCCCTCCAAAAAATCTGAGAAAATACAGTCAACAATCAATAACAGATAAGGCAAAATTATATAAAGATCATTTAACAGTTTAAAAATGTTCAGCTTTGCTATGTGAGAAATGATGAGCAAAACTGTAAAGACTATCGTTTATCCACTATTAGATTGACAAAACTTGATAACAAAGGCTGTCGGCAAGACTGTGGGGAGATAGGCCAATTCGAATTCAAAATGGTACAGCAGTTGCAGAAGTGGGTGTGAACAGGGTCAGAAAAATTAAAAGGGAAGTGACCTTTCCCTCCGTATATTTAATATGCATAGTTTTGAGTTTTAGAAGCATATGATTATTAATCTTAAAAAACAAAACAAAGCAAGAAAAGGAAATAAATACTGACATAGAATACAGACAAAACCAAGGCAAAAAATAACAGGACATTCAAGCGGGAAAAGACCTAACCTACATTTTAATCACAGTACTTTTCAATATATGTTCAGGCTAAAGACAAAAATGTCTATAAGCAAATATAGAAGTCTAGTTAGAAATTTGTTTTCACAAAGCAATCAAAAAAGTGCTTTTTGTATATTTAAGGATTTGGCAATTGAATAAATGCATTGAGAATAACCATAAGCTGAAAAGAGTTAGAATATTTAAAAAGATGGACTATTAGGACAAACTCTTCTGTGAATTTAATTGGGATATTAAAAGCCTATGTATACACACATACATCTACACACATAAACATAGGCATCTTCCTACCATGCAAAACAAAAGCACAGGAAAATGTACATAAAAATAATATATCAATAAAACAGTGCAACTAACTTGAAGGAACTCCCAATGGTCAGACTGTAGAAAATATGAATATTAAAAGAAATAATAATACTAATGGAATTTTTGTGAAATAAAGCAAAAATCTATGAGTGCACAATGATAGGAATAAACAAATGAGTAAAAAATCTCCCTTACTGTAAAGTGCTATAATGATTTCACATGATTTGACAATTGAAGACTTAGAACTTCAGAGAGCATTTTCATAAAAGTCCTAGTAAAGTCAAAGGATATAGTAAGAATATGGTGACAAGCATTTATAGCCTGAGAGATTCCCAGGCACAATTCTCCAGAATTACTCCTATTCATACATAATGTACTTCATTTCTGGAATATGACTACTACATTTGTGTGAGCTATGTTGATTTTAGAAGAGCTTACAAAATGTTTCTGATAGGATTTTTCATGCCCTTCTAGTAACACAGCCAAGCTACCCTGTGTAACTGGTTTACCGGGTGATCGCTACACAAACCAGCCTGGTAACACTAGAAGGGTTTTGAACTTTATATAGCATATTATAAATCATTAGTTAGCACTCTCACCCTTCTCTAGCCAAGAGTCAGTTCCAAACTTCAGGCAGCTCTGTAGATAAGCACTGAGCTGTCCTAGTCCAGCTGAAAATAATTTACGCAAGTACTGATACACGAAAGGAATGACAGAGTTAAAAATAACACCATTTAGCATCTATCATAATAATTAAATGAGACAAAATCATGAGTGGGAGCTAACCTCATGGGTAAAAATTTGATGAGGAGCAAGATATTTACATACTCTCTGAGTAATTCCCCTCTAATTACTTTTTTTTTATAACAGGAACTAGCAATTTTACAGCGGATTAACCTAGTTGTTATCACCTTAGGCAAATCATCAAAGTTAACATCAGCAGTAACAAAACAAGCTGACAGCACATGCCCCCTTATCAGTCAATGAGAAGGACACAGCATCACTTCTGTGATATTGCTGTCAAAAATGCATATTTGAATCAAATCATTAGCAAGCATGAATCAAAACTAAAATGAGGGACATTCTACAGAATAACTGGTCTGTATTTTGTTTCATTAAATGTCAAGTTCAAGAAAGCTAAATAAAGGCTAACGAACACTTACAGGTCAAAGGAGACTAAAGAGAGATAGCAAATAAATATACATGGTCTTAACTGGAACCAGCACCGGGAAAACAAAAATTGTTAATAAGTGTATTATTGGAGAAATTTATGAAATATGAATGTGTACAATTGATTTAATAATTACTATAATCCGTGTTCTGATTAATAATTTTGATCATTTTACCAGGGTTACAGATACTTGGAAAATGTATTCTGAAACATTTAAGGATAAATGTATAGAAAGTTATGAGCACAATATTAAATGTCTCAATTTTTTTATACAACATATATATGAGACATGCCCATGTTCACCCACATAACTGAATTAGAACACAGTTCTCTGTGTGCTCTCAAGTGCCGATTTTCCAACTCAAAATTAAGCAATAGCAAAAACATCCAGAAAATTAAAAGTATGCTACTTTATGTTATTTTTCAACTTCGTCCAGGATAAAACAACAGAGCTGATTATTAATTATTTAAATTCTTATGGGCTATGGTAATAATTAGTTATCCCTGATCATTTCATTATTTTAAGTAACATTAGATAATAGGACTGCAAAGAAATGACTATGGTTTTCATCTTTTTAAAGAAAAATGGAACATGTAGGTAATCACATTATTCATCTCAGGCCAACTGATTTACAAAATTGATAATTCACTAGGACGAATTGCTGTTGATGATGTTGGTTAATCTTAGGGCTTTAAAATAAAAATAAAATATATAAAGATATATTTACCAAAAACCATGACTGATGAAGCAATCCAAATTCCTTTTAACATCAATGGTTTTAAATCTCATTTTATAAGAGAGGAAATGAGTCTTAGTGATTTTAAATAAATTGTTGGAGATAACCCAGCCAGTAATAACAAAGCCAGGGCCCAAACTTACATTTGTCTGATTCCAATACCATGCTCTTAATCACTGGTCCATACTTTCCTATTTCGAGTACAACCCTACAGTTCATAAAATGTGAAATGTGGTAGAAATTAGGTTGCAGCTGGTACAGACCTACATTGTAAGAGACCTGCGAGCCTCCACTCTCTCTCCAGGAAATCCTCCTGCTCTGTTACTAGTAGAATAGGATAGGCTACTGAAAAGAGGAGCACCACAGTGCCAGGTGGGCAAATGCAGTCTTCAAGGGCTTTCTAGCCCAGATGAGCAAAGTGAATAATGCAAGCCAACCTGAAAAATACCTGAAAAAGAAATTACTAAGGCTACCTAAAAGAGCTAAAGATTAACCTATTTTGCCAGCAAGTGGAATCTGTATTCCTATTTTCTAATTTTCCAAAATAGGTGATATAAGAGCTTGAATGATAGGCTTTTTTTTTTTTTTTACAAACAGGTTATTGTCAAATTGGTTTCCATATAACACCCAGTGCTCATCCTCACAAGTGCCCTCCTCCATGCCCATCCCCCCTCCCCCCCCATCCATCAGTCCTCAGTTTTTGTCAGCATTCAAGAGTCTCTCATGGTTTGCCTCTCTCCCTTTCCCCCACCATTTCCCCCCTTCTTCTCCCCCGTGGTCCTCCGTTAAGTTCCTCCTAATCCTCCTATACGTGCAAACATGTGGTATTTGTCCTTCTCTGCATGACTTATTCACTCAGCATAACACCCTCAAGGTCCATCCATGTTGCTACACATGGCCAGATTTCATTGTTTCTCATTGCCATGTAGTATTCCATGGTATAGATAAACCACATCTTCTTGATCCATTCGTCCATTGATGGACACTTAGGCTCTTTCCATGTTTTAGCTATTGTTGAGAGTGCTGCTATGAACATTGGGGTACACGTGCTCCTATGCCTCAGCATTTCTGTATCCCTTGGGTAAATTCCTAGCAGTGCTATTGCTGGGTCATAGGGGAGTTCTATTGTTAGTTTCCTGAGGAACCTCCACACTGTTTTCCAGAGGGGCTGTACCAGTTTACATTCCCACCAACAGTGTAGGAGGGTGCCCGTTTCTCCACATCCTCGCCAGCATCTAGAGTTCTCTGATTTGCTCATTTTAGCCACTCTGACTGGCGTGAGGTGGTATCTCAGTGTGGTTTTGATTTGTATTTCCCTGATGAGGAGGGATGCTGAGCATCATTTCATGTGTCTGTTGGCCATCTGGATGTCCTCTTTGGAGAAGTGTCTGTTCATATCTTCTGCCCATTTCTTCATTGGGTTGTTTGTTTTTTGGGTGTGGAGTTTGGTGAGTTCCTTATAGATTTTGGATATTAACCCTTTAAAGAGTTTGAATGATAGGCTTATGGAAATTACATATACATGGAATTATACATAGATAGAGGCAGAGAGAGACCCTTCCAAATTGTAGTAGTAGAAAATAAGGATTTAAATTAAGAAAAAATTGAAGAATTAATGATATCCTTTCTTATATATCAATGCTAACAAATTCATCAATTTAAAAAAATTAATGTTTTTATTCAATTTTTGAGAGACAGATAGAAAGCATTAATGGGGAAGGGGCAGAGAGAGAGGGAGAAACAGAGTCTGAAGCAGGCTCCAGGCTCTGAGCTGTCAGCACAGAGTATGACATGGGGCTTGAACCCATGAGAACTGTGAGACCATGACCTGAGCTGAAGCTGGACCCCTAACCTACTGAGTCACTCAGGCGCCCCTTCAGCAGTTTTTGTTCATGACATAGGTGTAAATAATTTTATTAAAGTCTATTTGACATACAAAAAATATAAAGGCACTAAGCAAGGTAGCATCAGAAACCCATTTTCTGCTCATGCTCCAAATCTCACACCATCTCTAGAAAAGATCTTAGGATATTTGCTCTTTTCATTGCTTAACAATAGTGGATATGCACAGTCCACAAGGTCAAACTGAATATATAATATAACCTACCTTCTCCATCCACCTCATATGTATTTTTGCCTTACAATGTTTTTATGTCATACCAACTATTTTCTCCTCAACCGAGAAAACAAACATAACAAACAACAAGAACAAAAAAATTTCCATGCATTGAGATGTGGATTGAAAACTGATGTGTGTGTGTGTGTGTGTGTGTGTGTGTGTGTGTGTGTGTGTGTGTGTTTATATCTGGGGTCTTTGTAGTAACTACCCTTAACTCAACTTGGATTTTATAAATACATGATAATGTCAGCTATGGATGAAAACACTTTTCTTTCTTTCCTTCAATCTGAACTCAATATCTTCATTTTATATTTTAGTAATGGCTACCTTTGTTTATGTTACTGGTGAGACCTGACATCCTTGTGTTTGTTAGGTCTGGAGAAGCAGTAAGACAAAAAATACCCAATTAAAATTAAACATAATACTTTAGATATGGAATTCAAAGTATTTTTCTTTTATTTAGCATAGTCTTTGGTGTTTATCTTTGAGGAAGGAGTAAGTATATATTGGAATGCAGAAGATTCTGATGCAGATTCTGATGCAGAAGATTAGATAAACAAGGAATAAGAAGAGTGGTTTTGGCTGTTTGTATGTATACATAGGGAGTAATAACTGTATTTGATGCTACATAATCCATTCCTAACTTCTTTTTCTTGAGTATATTATTCATAGAAAAATTTCTAAAAATAAACATAATAATTCCCATAAAGCAATAATCTTCTGCACTTCTAATTTATAAAAAAAAAGAATAAGAGGATAAATCCATTAAATATCTTATACCATATTATTTTCAATAATTGACCTATAATTTTTCAGCCTCTTCAGTTATAGAATAAGATCTGAATAAAATACATATGATTAGAACTTTCTAAATAACAAATGATACTAAAAATTATTTTAAGTCTCTGTTTAAATTAAAACTTGTCCCACATATTTATCCAATTTGAGGATGTTCAATAAATATAAAAATACTGTCCAGAACATAATGTAAATATAAGGATTTTGTGGACAATATCATTTAATCAGAGAATGTAATTCAGCTATTGAGGAGTATAATTAAAATATAAACTTTTGATCTCATAACTAATTATAAAAAGGAAAAAAATTCTGAAATCTTAATTCCTTTTAAGAAAATATTCTGATAATTCATCCAATGGAATTTACACTGAATTTTGTTAAAGAATCACTATGCTAGTTGGAAGAAATGTTATCAAGAGTGTATATTTTTCTTTCCCCATATTATAGAGAAAAGTTGGAACGTATGTTGAGACCTTATATAATTGTGACAGACAGAATGATCCCTCTGAAAGATGTCTATGACTTAATCACTGGCATTTGTGAAAATGTAACATTGCATAGCAAGAGACTTTGCAGCTGTCATTAAGGTTACAGACCTTGTAATAGGAAGATTATACTGGATTATTCAGGTGGACCAAATCTAGTTACATGACCTTTTAAACAGAGAAGTATACTAGAAGAGGGAAGCCAGTGAAATGTGCAGAAGGTAAAGTCAGAGCAATTCCTAGCAGAAGAATCTGCATGCCATTATGGGTCCTTAGATGCAAAAGCAGAAAGAAGCCTTGGGAGCTAATTAGGAGTGGTTCTCAACTGACTAGTAAGGAAACAAGGATTTCAATCCTTCAACCACAGAGCTGATTCTGCTAAGGATTTGAGTGTGTCTGGGACTGGGCTCATCACCAAACTCTCCATTGAAGAAAAATAGCCCTGCCTACACCTTGATTTTACCCTACTGTGACACCCATGCTGGACTTCAGACTTATGAAAACATGAGATAATAAATGAATGTTTTTTTAAGCCACTAAATGTGTTAATTTGTTATTACAATAGAATGCTAACACTGTTATATCAGACCAAAGGCAGGAAAGAGCAACCACCTTTTCTTACGCAGCATAGGAACAAGGGAGAGAATAGTTTAGAAGGAACAAATGATAGGCAAAGTGTCCTAGACACATCTCTGTTACAACCCACTGGATGGAATGATAAAGTGTATCTCAAAGCTGTTGTTGAACACAGATCTGCTTAAGTTTCAGAGCAGTAGATCTAAATGTTGTTGGTGTATATGCTAGGATCAGTTGAAACATTTTGTTCCAAAATTTCCTGTAATTTCTCCATAATTTCCAGTTGGTAAGCCTAGAAAGTCAGATAATTAAAACAACTATACATGAGCAGAGAATTTTGTGTATGTTCAAGGAGGTAAAATCTGAAAATAAGCCTAGTTATCGCTGGAAAGAAAAGACTTTAAATTTTTTTAATGTTTTTAATTTATTATTGAGACAGAGAGAAACAGAGCATGAATGGGGAAGGGGCGGAGAGAGAGAGGGAGACACAGATCCAAAAGAGGCTCCAGGCTCTGAGCTGTCAGCACAGAGCCTGATACTAGGCTTGAACTCACAAACCACAAGATCATGACCTGTGCCGAAGTCAGACACTTAACAGACTGAGCCACCCAGGCGCCCCAAGAAAAGACTTTAAATATGTTTTTTTTTTCAGAGTCTGTTTGTTATTAAGCAAGTATTTTCTGTTTTGATGTGTTCATTTATTAATTGTGAAAAATCCCTTAATCATGAACTGCTGTTTATGAGAGATAAATATAAATATATGGTCAAGAAAAGTCAGCTTTAAGATGCAAACAAGGACCAATTCAAATGATGAAATGTGTGATTAGTGAAATCATCCTTTATATGAGGACAGTTATCAAAAGATTATAAAGCATTTATGAGGAATGTGATTACTCAATCAAAAGGAAGAAATTAAGTACTTATTTCTACAAAGCACTATGAAGAAATCTTGAGGGCTTCTAGGTTTATTGGAATTCTGTTAATAAATGAATCTTATTTTCATTCAATATATTTTCTTAGTATAATATTGTGAATCCTAATTATTGTTCACTCATCTTTGGACTTATCACTACATTTTATATGTTCTGGAGTTTGTAAACCAACAGTATATTGATGATATTCAATGTTTATAAAGGTTGTATTCTCTAAATTGGTCATGATTTCCTTGTTTTTAATTGTTATTAAATTATTACCAAAATGCAGTACACTTTCTTACACAGTAATATAGATAGGCTGTGCCCTGCTCTGCAAGGAGTAATTTAGAGGACGCAATTCTTCCTGAAATCTTAAACAGGAACAAATATACAATATAACATAAAGCTATAGCTACAAGTTATTTTATCATAGAATAACCTGCACATACTTTGAACATTTAAAATCAATGAATATCCACTTTAAAACTTTTAAAAAAATCTTATCAGAGTAAGAATACTATTTAAAAAAAGGAAAGTGATTAGTAATGAGATTTTCAGGAAATAAGAAACACTGGCTCATTCTAAATTAGAGACAGCAGGTATCTGAATGTAGATTATAACAAACGTGGTGGCAGAAGTGAGTTACAATGATTAAGGCAAGGCTTATCAATTGTAGCATGATCATGTATATAGAAGTCTTCCTGTAATCCCGTTTGTTATGATTAAAGATTTAGAAGGGGCGCATGGGTGGCTCAGTCGCTTAAGCGTCGGACTTCGGCTCAGGTCACAATCTCACGGTTTGTGGGTTCGAGCCCTGCGACGGGCTCTGTGCTGACAGCCAGCTCAGAGCCTGGAGCCTGCTTCACATTCTGTGTCTGCCTCTCTCTGACCCTCCCCTGCACTCTCTCTCTCTCTCTCTCTCTGTCTCTCAGAAATAGATAAAACATTAAAAATTTTTAAAAACGGGGGCCTGGGTGGCTTAGTCAGTTAAGCGTCCGACTTTCGTTTGGGTCATGATCTCGCGGTTCGTGGATTCGAGCCCCGTGTCAGACTCTGTGCTGACAGCTCAGAGTCTGGAGCCTGTTTCAGTCTATGTCTCCCTCTCTCTCTGGCCCTCCCCTGCTCGCGCTGTCTCTCTCTCTCCTAGAAATAAATAAAACAAAACAAAAAAAATTTTTTAAATTTTTTTAAAAAAGGATCTAGAATTACTTGGATTCTTCGATCTTGTAAAAACCTCATATTCTAGATTGTGTCTATCATCTTTTATTCCTGCTTAAAAACTGGCAAGTCCCTTCCTGAGTCCATCTCTGTCTTATATCTTCCCATATCCATCCAAATAATAGATAACATCTACTACCTGTTTACCATTTTCAAACTCTCCCCTCATAACTATATAAACATCTGCTTTGTAAGTTATAGTAGATGAAACCTTGCTATGTGTTTGAACACAAAATGACATGATTTTGTGCCATCTCTGATGGCTTTCTTATTATTTGCTGCCCAACATCAAAATTAACGCCACCTCTTGTAGAATCGCTTTGGCAACCCACTGTTTCAGGTGCTATGCCTATCATAGCTGTGGTTTGTATGCTGCACAGATGATTCCACAATGTTAATGCTCTTTGTGTGCCTCCAGAATCGTGCTTTAAGATCTAAATATCCCTTCCCTTAGCGGCCAGGTGTCCTTATGAACTGCCCTTGTCTAATGGGAGCTGCTTCGCTCATGGTTATATGCCCTTCACCTGTGGATGCCCAACACTAAGTATCTAGTGAACATGAGAGAGGTCTACCAAAAGGCATGGCCTCCTTTCTCAGTGTGGAAAATTCTGGAGGAGCAGCCCAACTGCACACCTCCCCATGCAATTGATGAGGACTTTGTTGTAAGTAAGGTTTTTCTTTCTGTTGTTTTAAAATATAAAAATAATTTATAAGTAGCATGACAGGCTCAGTTATAGCACTTATTTTGGGAACATTGCAAAGTGATTATTTCTTTTTAAAATAAAGAAAAATAACTTTAGTTAGGATCTCTTAAAATACATAACTGTTCTTTGTAGTGAAGACATGAATAATGTGAGGCATTTCATTTATGTGCAACCTGGAATTTTACCATAATGATAATATGAAATTTGTTGCATGATAAGAATGGTAGCAACAATTTTAAGAAACCTATGTATAATCATATTTTGGGTTGAAGAAAATACATATTAATGAATTATGTGATGGAAAACTACTCAGTTATTTATATTGTACTATATCACTTCTCTTTAGTGAACCTGAGGTTGGAAGAATTTTCTTTACTGAATTTCTCAGGTAAATATTTTGTATAATAACAGAAGTAAGATTGGCAATAACTTTTTCTTGAAGAATTATGTTTCTAATTTCTATAAGTGTCTAGTATTCTTCAATCTTACATTTATTTACTTTGTTCTTAAATTTTAGCAATAATTAGAAAACTATTTTAACTGCTTACATTTTTGGCAATAATTGAAAACTTTTTAAATTTATTTAAGTCTTTGTTGTGGGACTGAGAAGTCAAAAGTTTGAATCAAATATATATAGAATGGAAACATGCATTGAGGAATTTATATTGTACTTTGAGGTATAACAATAGCATTTAGTGGGTACTTACTATTGCAGACCTTGCTTTAATCATTGTGTGTGTACAATCTCTAATTCTTTCAACAGTATCCCGAGGTATATCCTATTTTTGTGCCTGTAACAGAAAAGTAAGCTGAGTAAGTGGAAGGTTAACCAGCTGAACAATGGTGACACAGTAAGTAGTGAAGCAAGGATTTAACCACAGCTGGTCTGAGGGTAGAATATATTCTTCTATCTACATAGTTCATTTCTTACAAGCTCATAATGTGTCATCCACTCTAAGTAGATTATGTACATTATATCATTTAATTCTCGTTAACACAACATGAGGTACATATAATTATCCTTATTTTAGACTGGAGATTACTGAGGCTTAGAGAGTTTCAGTAAATTTTGAAAGGTTTCACACCTACGTAGTGCACAGCTGGGATATACAAGCATATCTGCTGGACTAGCCTACTGGCTAATGTAGTAAATGATACCAATGAAACATTTGGCATATTTTTCTGCTAAGAAAAAATAATAGGGCATTCAATGAAATTTCGCTCATGCTAGAGCAGTTAATTTTCTATTAAGCAAAAGAAAATCAAGGTGTGTGTACTATTCCTTCTACTGGTTTTTCACTGTAACACCATATTCCAGACACCTGTAAACTCATGATTATGAACATAATCCAAAGCCAAGCAGCATCTTTCTTGTGCAGTGGATGTGCAAAATGTGGACTTTGACAGAACAGGCATAGAAGAAACATGTACTTTGGCTTGTTTTATTTTTGTCAGAAAGCTATCGACAAGTCCAGCTGCCTAATACTGTCACTAGCCTGAAATCTGTAGGCTTGCAGAAAAGTGACACATGGAGATATTTACATATCGTAAGGCCATGCTCTCAGCTATCATTGGACTGTCAAATACATAGTTGATGGAAACTTTAAAAAAATTTTTTTAGTCTATTTATTCTTTTCAAAAATGTTCATTCTACATGTCCTGGTATTATCACTTAGCTTGAGAATTATAACTATATAACCTTTAGCATAGTGAAAGTATGCAAGCATTTTTAAAAGTATAAGGTATATCTGAAGCATATATATACACATATATGTATGTGCATATGTATTATATATATATTTATATGTGATTTACATATAAATATATATAAAGTATGTGTATTTAACATAGGTATAAAGTATATCTAAATTATTTGCTTAATAGTTTCCAATAATTAGTACAATTCCTTTTTTAAAGTGAAGCATAGCTACTATGATTTATGTTTTGCTTGCTTTTTAATTTTTTTTTTACTTTTAAAGTAGTAACATTTAGACATTTTACAAATACAGAGGTTAAAAATATATCCAATGAATATGAGTCTTGTCTACCCTCACCTCCCTGTTTAAGTAATTAAACAAAGAAGCCACTCGGACTGAGGAGGGTCTTATGCTTTGGTACCCTATGCATGCAAACCAAAACCTAAGCCAGAATCAATGCACCTGAAACCAAGAAAAGAAAACCAAGAAATTTAAGAACAAACCATCACAAATAGCTAACTAGGTTTTCCCCAATAAAGCAACTCTTAAGTTATAGCTAATTGGATACTTTCCTTGCTTTGCTTATATAAAATCCTCTCTTTAGCTTCTGTTGGATGAAGCCCTCCTAACCACCTTCAGTTTGGCACTACCAGAATCGAATAAATGTTTGACCAATTAAACTCCTGGAGAGCAATCTGCCTCAGTCTGTCTCTTAAAGCCCCAATGATCAGATTCTCATTTTCCCTCCCAGTGTGTCTACATTCAGGTATTCATATACTTATATGAATATATATCTATATAAATATATATGAATGATTCAATTTTATGAATATAAGTGTTCACTTTATTATTATACAAACATATCCTATACAATGTTTCTACATCAATATAGTATGTATAGTATAATGGCAGATACTATGATAGATAAAGCTTATTTAGATTTGTTATTGCTATTTTATTACTGGATAGTCTTACATACCCTCTATGTTGTCTTTGGGAATAACTCTTAATGCTAATATCTTAACAATTAAAACTTTTATTTTATTTCTATGATGTAAAAAACTTCCATTAAGAGAGTAGAGAGTCCATCAACTTGATTGGAAAAAAATGACATCTATATTTCTACTAACCTGAAATTTAGTATTTCCTTTGATCATTAGAGTAGACAGTAATAGGTAGGAGTATTAACTATAATTTGACTTGGTCACTAAGTAGATGTTGCAAATAGCTTCATATGAAATTATATATATCATACATATTTTGAAATATGGTTAACTCTATTAAAACAATAGTGGTACTAAATTAGGTGTGAGGTATTTATGTAATGTATTGAGCAACATATAATTTCTATATCACATTTTTACACAGTAATATATTTGTATTTCAGCATAATTGCTTTTTATAATCTTATGAAATATATTTTATATTTAAGCAAACTAAAATCTCAGAAGCTATCCAAATTACAAATGAGGTCCAAGGCACAGACATCCCTCTACAATATTTAGGAAACACCCTTCCTCAGACTTAGTATATTAGTTTCCTATTTCTTGAAGTTATGATAGAATGGCATGAGAAAAATTTGGGGACATGGTCCACTATGATAACTATTACTTCTGTGTAGCTTTTTGCCAATTTATATATTAAAAGTATTCATCTTCTCCAGATTTCTTTAATTGCATACAGTTTAGTAAAAACTTATTTTATTATCCCTTTAAGTTCCTCTCTGACATATGACCACTTTGTCATTTATCTTGTGGTTTCATAACTTTACACTTTGTTTTTGAAGTTATATTCTTGCCCCACAAAGAAAACAACTTAATGTATCAATCATTTTGTAATTTCTGTTTTATTCTTTTATTTTCACTTCAGTTACTACTCTCTTATATTTCTGTAGATTTATTTTATATTCATTTTTAAATTCTTTTAGGAGGAAAATTAACATATATATTCTAATTGTCTTGTTTAACAATTTATTCAAGGCTATGGATTTTCCTTTATAGATATTATTAGGTTCTGGTTACAGTGTTTTTTCGCTTCTTCCCCCTATATTCTACAATTTGAGTTTTGAATTTATCTTGAAACTTAGAGAGTGTGTGTTGTTTTAATAATAAATAATAAATTAATTATAATTTCTTGTAGCTAGGTTTTTCAATTTCCAGGGAATATTCCTCCTAAATTAATTTCAACTCTTACCTCATTATGACCAAAGTATTATCTGTAATTTTAAACAGTTTTTGTAATTTATTAAGATTTTCTTTCATCTAAATAATTATCAGTGTTATTATGAATGTTTTATGGGAACATAAAGATGTTTATTTTCCATTATGAAATTCTAGAATCTGAAACATAAATTGTGTCTAATATTCCTATCACTTTATCTCCTTGAAAAAATATATATTAGTATGGAGAATTTTTCCATATAGTTTTATACTTAATAGTTGCTCTAATTTTTCCCCTGACTGTACCTTAAAATGATGTGTATATGTTTTGATGGTTTGATTATCAATTTTCCTGAGATATGGAAATTTGAAATCTCAAGATTTAAGTTTATTGATTTATTAATTTCTGATAATTTTTTTCTTTCAAGCCATTAACTTTTTTTGGTACATCTTCAATATCTCTTCTAAATTATTTTTTGCTTTACATATAAAATTCTTATTAGTTTCTATTAGTTTTTTAATTTTGAGCAGTTGAAAATCTTTGCTCTCTTACTTTTTACTTCAACACTGTCCTTCAAGTGCATTACTGTTTTCAACCTTCTCTCTTCTTTATGCTGCTTCCAACCGTGTTTCCATTATTCAACTCTGCAATCTCACAATCTCTCTCACACATACAAATACATACCTCCATATATTCTATTTTTCCTTGTTTTACATCCTTCTTTTATAAATGTGATTGTTTTAGTAAAATGTTTTTAACTGATGGCAAAATATTGTGACAATTTTCATTTCCCTTGTGTCACAATTACTTATGTTTTTCAGTGCCATCAGTTTTTTTTTTCCATCTCCCCTTTTATCTTATAATAGATGCATACTGATTCTTAGCTAATTTCTATTTTATTGCAAAATGATTAATACTTCCTAAACAAATTATTTTCTGAATATTCATGTCAAAACATAAACAAACATATCTTCCAAAATGAAAAGTTTTTCCTTGTAATCTACCACTTAATGTGAGCTCTTTTAATTTTTGTCTTCACAGTCAGTAAACTGCTATTCACTAAAACTATATACAATGCAGAATGTCTCATCTTCTCTACAGCGAGAAGCTACCCCCATATTTTTTTTTGGTTTATTTGTTTATAACATTCCTTTAATAACCCTGTCTTTCCAGATTCTGAATAATTAATACCAAATCTGGCTCAAAAAATATGCCCAGGTAGCCTGCATATGCATTTTCATGTTTCCATAAAGGGATTATTAGATGTTAATTTTACATTCTGCAACTTATTTTAACAAAACAATATTTTTTGCCTTATTTTACGTATTTATCCATGAATATCCCCTCTAAGTATCTTCCTGAACACTTGAATGATACACATACATGTGTATGGATGTGTATGAATGTTTGTGAGAGAGAGAAAGAGAAAGAAAGCAAGGGAGGGAGAAGGCCCTGGAATATCAATATCCCCTGGTCTCGCTGATGTTGGCTTTTTCTTTTTCTATTTACCTTTCTCCTTTGGGGTAGGTTTTAAAGAAGGAAACCATCATTATTACTCTACTGATGAAAACCAGAATGAATGTTATATTTTATTCTTAGATCTTATTTTCTCAAAATAGAGGGTTATATCATTGTAATCTACAAGTTTGTTGAAAGTTATTTTACCAAGGAAATTTCTATAAACACCAGAAAAGAAGTGGCATAGGTAGTTTGAAAGAAATTCTGCAGTTTGATGCTGCTGGCAATTAGGTTTTGTCATCTGGGCCACATTTTTATTTGACTTCACACATTTTCATTTAAACACCAACTGTTACAAAGCATATGGACTTCTATAGCAATCCCATATGCTACATAATGGCTGACTGCTATCTATTTAGGATTCAAACAATGAAATTTCATAATGATTGTGAAGTAGGAAAACTTTTCACTCTTTACCCAGTTTAATATATATTTTAGAGATTCTAAAGTACAGAATTATGCTGTCTTATTAGGTTAGATTTTGTTTCTCTTCAAGTACATTTGAAGTTTGAGGGCATATGTTTATAAAATATTATAAAACATATTTTTCTAAATGAGAAATATTTTGTATTAAATGCAAATAATTGGAAAACTTACTTACAAAGGTCCTCCCTAGGTTTTTGTGTTCACAGACACCAGCCACCCTAGTCTGTCCCCACAGGCTTCATCTCACCTCCTGTTAAAATCTAGGATCCATAGTGACAACCAGTCCTAGCCTCTGTAGTTATACATATGCAAGACACCAGTCTAGATCCCCACAGCTAACTGCCACCACTGTGTATGCATTGAGAGCTAGCCAGTACAACTATGCACCTGCACACTGCTGGCCCGGCTCCTGTCACCAGCCTTCACTGCTGTGCATGCCAGTGACAAGACGCTATAGCCATGGAGCGCATGATAACAACCAAGACCCCTGCAGCTGCTCATGGGCATAGCTCCAGCCCTGTCTCCTTTCATTAGCCTGCACTGCTGTCTTCAACTGCAGCTAGCACCTAGAGTTGTGTACCTGCACCCTGCTGGCCAAACCCCCATCACCAGCTTCTTCTCCAGTGTATATTGTGACCCCTTGTGGTGGCTCCAGGTCTAGAGTGGGGAATGATGCCTCACTGGCTTAGGCCACTGAGGTCTATAACATCGACAACTGCATGTCCCTTGGAAACTACAGTAGTGGGTTTGTAGTAGCTGTGAGGGATACTGTATTCAGCAGTACCTCCAGGCCCAGTGGCTAGGCTAGGGACCAGGGCAGGGAGTGGTGAAGGCTGGAGACAGCGGTGTGTACAGACTTAGCTCTGAGGGCTGGCTGCTGGTGTGTATGTAGTGATAAGGGCCAGTTTCAGACACGTATGTAGTGGCAAGGGTCAGAACCGGCAACAAGGGCAAGAGCTCACTGTGAGCATACTAGGAGCCACAGGAACCTTAACTGTTGGCAAGCACTCCACTGGCTACAGGATACCCTGTAGCACTCGCCAGGTACCATGAAGTTGTTGAAGTCATGGACTCCAGCTGCCAGAGCCAACAAGACATCATGTTTCTCTGGACTCAGAGCCATCACACACCCCCACACCATTAGTGCCCTGCACCTCTACATTTGGAGTCACACAAGGCTAAAGTGTGCCTTCACAAAGAGTTGAATGTCTTTACTTACAAAGGCAGTGTGTACAATCTAGGAGAGGTGACTGTTTTGTGAAATGTGCACCTACACAAGGCTACAGCGATCAAGAAGGGTCAGGGAAGCATGACGCCATCAAAGAAACACCATAATCCTCCAGTAACTCATTCCAAAGAAAAGAATATATGTAAATTGCCTGACAAAGAATTCAAAGTAATTTTCTCAAGATGCTCAGAGTTCTACAAGAGAACATGGAGAAATAATTTAATGAAATCAGTAAAATAACATAAAAACAAGATAAGTTTCAACAAAGAGATAGAAAACATAAAATAGAACCAAACAGAAAATTTGAAGCTGAAGAATACAATGACGGTATTGAAAACTTCCACAGATAGGTTTAACAGCAGACTGGACCAATCAGAAGAAAGAATTAGTTCATAGAAATGAAGATCATTTGAAACTATCCAGTCAGAGAAACAAAAAGAAAAAAAAAATCTACACATTAGTACAGTTCCAGAAAGAAAAGAGATGGATAAAAGGGTGGGAGGAACTTTTTAAAGAAATAATGGTCAATAAATCTCAAAACATGTGAGAGATATGGCTATCCAAGTTCATGGGGTTCATAGGTCCCCATATAAATTCAGTTTAGAAAGATCTTCTCCAAGACCAATTATAATATAATTGTAAAATTCAAAGACAAAGAAAGAATCTTGAAAGCAGTAAGAGAGAAGAATCTTGTTACTAACAAGTGAACTGTCATATTCTATCAGTAGAGTTCTTAGGAGAAACCTTGAAGGCCAGGAAAGAAAAGAATGGTGCAAAGAGATGACACAAACAAATAAACAAGTAGCCAACCAAGAATACTTTATCCAGCAAAGTTGTCTTTCAGAAATAAAGGAGAGGGAAAGACTTTCCCAAACAAAACCCAAGGAAATTTATCACCACTAAACCTGCCTAAAAAATATTCTTGAAAAGAATTATTCAAGCTGAAATGAAAGGCCCCTAGTTAGAAACATGGAAACGTATGAAAATATAAAGTATACAAATAAGCGTAAATTAAAAGTGAAAATCAAAATACTCCAGTATTATACTATGGTGGGTATTAAAGTATTAAAAATAGCTTATAGTTGTAATAATTTAATAAATATATGATATAAAAATATGTAAACCATGACATGAAAAACTTAAATGGTTGGGGAGTAAAGAATTAAAAGTTGACCTTTTTTTGTAGACAGTTAAATGTAAGTTGATATAAACAGCTGGTATGAACAACAAAATGGACTTTTAGGTCTGTAAGATATTTCATTCAAGCCTCAGGATAAACACAAAGCTAAAACTTATAGTAGATACACAGGATAAAGAAGAGGAAACCAAATATACCACTGTAGAAAAATATTAAAAATATAAAAATAATTAACAAAGGAAGAAAATAAGAAAGGAGCAAAAGAATTACAAAACAGCCAAAAAATAATTAATGATACGCATTAATAAGTTCTTACCTAACAATAATTACTTTCAATGTAAATGAATAAAATTCTACAATCGAAACATGTAGAGTTTATCAAATTAACACACTGTAACATTAATACACTTCCATGTTATATGTCAATTATAACTTAATTAAAATATGTGATTTTTCAAATTAAAAAAGAATATAGAGTAAAATATTTAATTAATTATAGAGAGAAAAAGAGATAAAGCAAGCAGGTGAGAGGGACAAGAGAAAGAGGGGATCTTAAGCAGGTTCCATGCTCAGCATGGGATCATGACTTGAACTGAAATCAAGAGTCTGATGCTCAACCAACTGAGCTACCGAGGCACCCTAATAATTATAGAACTCATCAGAATGCAATATTATGTGTTATATTTTTATATAAAAATATATGAAAAGAGTACATCATACCTTGATTTTTCACAATTTACCTTCTATCCATAGAAGTAATTATTTGCATAAAGAAGTCTCATTTCTATTTAGAAACTCAAAATATCCTTTTCCAAAAATATACCCATTTCTAAAAGTAAATGAGCATATACTACTTAGGAAACTTAAAACAGAGTAATCGGAAGCAACTGATTGTAGTATTTTAGGGAAAGATAAACTGAATAGACTTCCACAAACATATTTGCATATGCTGTCCTTCAGGGTATCTCCCTAAACACTAACAAATGGTCAATATAATGTTATTAAGTGTCCTTAAACAAGGCCCTTCGTACAGGGCAGTCATTTATAGATGCATTAGATTACCTTCAGTTGTAAGTAAGCTATAGATCATTTCAAGGAAAGAAATTTATAAACATTAAAAATGAAATTTAAGTTTATGCACTTAGAAAAACAAGATGATATTTTTTGCCTGTGTTTCAAAATACCTCAGGACATTATTACCATAGTTAAAAAAATATACAATAGAGATTTAGAATACAAGAAAATATTTCCAAAATGTTAAATAAATATAACAAAAACTTAAACAGGTACTATTTTGAAATTTTAAAACATGTCCATTCTTTTTTTTAGTTTTTAATTTTTTAATAATATTAATACCCTGAACACTCAACAAAGCACTGAGATTATGCCAAATCTCCTTTTTTTAAAAAAAAAACACACATTCACCTATGATATGATCATTATTTTATTTTTAATACATAGTTTTATAGTAAAATCAAATTAAATGTATTGAAGAAAATATGACCACAGTTCACAATTTTAACAAACTTTTATCAGCTAGTAACATTTTTTGGCAATCTATATTTTAATGTATCTATAAGAAATAAATAACTAATAAACTTCCAAATAAAATTATCATAAACAATTTATCATAAAATAGTCTACTGCTTACTATAAAATATGAACTGTATTAAATAAATATTAGTGACAGTGAATTTTTAAAGTATTAAATATGTAAAGTTTTAAAGAAGCAAATATTTATATAACATTAAAAATAATGATGGCACCTTTTTCATGTAGGCAGAAAATTTAGCACATTTGAAGCAAATAGAAATTTATTTTTATCATACTAACCATAAAACAAAATATAAAGGGAAGTACAATGTGACTGATAGTTTGTACAGAAAATATAGTACTTGTCAATCATAACCTCATAATTATTCTAGATATGTAGAAGGAGATAAGCAAATTCTTATTCTTTCCTATTTTTTAAGGCTAAGCACTCACAAGTGCTCCATGAACTACTATCATTTAAAATTTGATGTGCTAATTTTCCTAATAATACTCCTTTTGGCTTTGTGAATGGTGACAAACCACTGGGGTGTATTAACCTTAGCAATGGACAAATTTATGTAAGTGTAGGAAATTTTAGACAATTTTGACAAAGTAATTAGATGTCTATGATAAGTAATTCCCTGCTCTTTCAAACTTCTTTCCTGGTAACAAAGAAAATACTTAGAGTTACATAAATCTGGCACCTTTTAAAAAACATCACTTGTGTCTATGACTGAACTTCACTGAGTTTTGTATGATCCTCTAAAGAAGGGATCTTGAAACACACTGTTAATACAAGAATCTTCAGTACTGGATAAAAATAAATAAAAGCAAATTCTGCACCGTTATTCTAGGAGACCCTGGGTTTTTTAACTAAGAGCAAATTGTGAATGAATCAAATCATAATAATTTATGTCATTAAAATATTAACTAATAAGGTTCATATGACAGTTTACAGTGTATTAACGGAATCATATACCATATATTTATTTATTATAAGACTATGAAACAGATAGTAATGACTGCATGTTTCATAGTTGAGTCAGCTGAAATTCAGAGAATTTCAGTAACTTAACAAACATCATACCTGCATAAAGGTGAAATTGGAATGTGAACTTAAAATCTCTGATATTCACTATGATTTCTTCCCAGAGGACTCTTTTTCTGCCTATCTTTTAATTGGAAACCTTATTTTTAATTCATAAAAGTCCAATGAAATGGTTATTTTTAATCCATGAAAGTCTAATTCAATAGTTAACTATTTTCTATAGATGAATGATTAACATCAAGTGATGTTTTTATTTAACTTAAAATTTCCAGCCTTATTTTAACTTTTCCTTCATAATGGAATAGAATTATCCTATTTAGACTTGGTTTCTTGGAGCCTTTATGAAAATATATCATCTAGCAATTGTCAAATTCTTTCTTATCTGGTCCCAAATCCTTTTCCGACAGGGCACTTTCCTACCAAGTAGACCCTTGTCACTTACTATCAGCCAGAGAAAACTATGAGCACTTAACAGTAGTCTAAACTAAATACATGTTAATACATAAAAGTTGTCTTTTAATAGGTCTTATTTCTGAGCAATTATATCCATACATAATTTTATTCATTCATTCATTCATTCATTCATTCATCCATTCATGAATTAATCTTTGGAAGCCTATGTTCTTGGTGTTGGTGTTACAGCTATAAACAAAACAGAAAAATTAAAGTCTTAATTCTCATAGATCTTATTCTTAGTGGTTGAAGACAAAGAGACAGAAAGAGAATAAGCAAATAAATATGTAACATTTTAGGTTGTGATAATTGTCATGACGTAAAACAGCAGAGAAATAATCTGGAAAATGAAATGAAAGCAAAGATTTGAGTAAAGCTAAAGAGTGCACTCTGGATAAGTGCAGGAAAGCTGTCCATAAAGAAGAGACCCATAACCCACAGGAAAGGCCTGACTAGAAGTAAGTTTAGCAGGTTCGAGAAGCAAAAAGGAGGCCACTGTGGCTGGAAGAGAGTGAGCTGAAAAGGGTAGTGGTTAGAAATAGTGTCAGTGAGGTTGCAGGAGTACAGATCATTTCGGATCTTTGAATTTTATTCTGAGAGATGAGAAGCTATTAGATAATTTTAAGCAGAGGGATAAGATTCTTTGATTTACAATTTAAAAGAATCACATTGGCTGCTCTATGGAGAACAGACTATAGGAGGGCAAGATGGGAAATGAGAAACCAAGTGAAAGCCTCATTAAGCAGTCCAGATGAGAGATAATGGTGGCTTTAATGAGCATAACAGAGGTGCAAATGGTGAGAAGGAGTCATATTTGTAATAAATTTTGGAAAGAGATCCAAGAGGGTTTGCTGACAGAATATGAAATTAGAGAGACAGGTTTTTCAAATGTGCAATTGGAAAAATGCAGTTAAAATTCATTAAGGTCATTCCTTCCTATTAGTACCTAAGATAAATACAAGGAAATTCATACTATTTCATTGTAGTTTGGTGTGCTTATTCTGTATGTCGATAGTTTTGATTTTACAAAATTTGCTTAGTAAAGAGGTAAATGTAAAATAAAAATGTGTAAATGCCTAAAAGACCTAAAATATGGAACAGTTCAACTGGAACTACAGTAAATAAGACAGATCTTCCAAATGAGTTTCGGAAGTATTATGGTTAGAGACAAAATAAGGTTCCCACTGATTCACTTTGGCATTTTCTACTGATCATACTGGTTGTTCGAAATTGAAAGTAGTGGTTTAAACAGTTGGCCTAAGCAGGGCCAAATGGAAATGCACATAGCAGTGACATAATTGTATCACAACATAAACAACTTTGGAAGTGATTCAAAATGGAGAGTATCTCCCATAGTCATATTACTTTTCTAAGTGAATTCTGAAAACTGATTTCTTACTTTATATTGAACGCACAGTAAACAATATCTGTTTTGTTCTTACTTTTTGAATGGAATTAAAATGGTAATGCTTCCTCTTATATATTTTCTTATCATAAATTAACTTCATTCAAGATTTTTATATACCATACCAGTTATTGTGATTAATAGCCTACAAAATCTTAAGAGTTTAGTTTTCTCATTTGTACTGAGAAGTCCTTATAATCTTTAAGTCATGTCTTTAATAAGATGTTTTTTCTTAAAAAAAACATAGTATTCTAAGTTTATTTCTAGTATGACAATATATGTACAGGTTGTCAATCATCTTGTATTTTCATTCCACAATAATTTCTAATTTTATCTCTGTCAATAGACTATAAGCATTTTGGGATCAGGGAACTTTTCTTATTCTAATTGATCCCTAACACACAGTGCAGTGACTTAATAAATATAGACAAATTAAATAAAAAAGTGAATTAAAATATAACCTGTCTTATAAATTAAACTATCTATGAAAATGTTTGGAATTAAGAAGTGAAGTTTGAAGTAAATGTCTTGCAAGACTAATATGTCTATGAGGACAAAAAATAGTCAATTTCATATTAATAGAATCTCCCTTGCTTCTTCTCTTAACACAATGTTTTTAAGATTCATCCATGCTGTTACATGTAGAGGAAGATATCCCTTTTTATTGATGAGAGGTATTCTACTTAATGATAAGAAACTAAACACTTTAACCCTAATATTTAAGTCATTGTCAATTTTTAATGTGTCAGATTCTGTGAGGAACTTGGGAAGATGAGAAACAAGTACATTATCACCCAACATTTTTCTATGAATCCTTTTTAATTCCGACTTTTGTTATTTTCACTCTCTGTACCTGGAATAGAACATGGAACAAAAGAATTGTTAAGTAACATTAAATTAACTGATAGTTCTCTGTCTCATGGCAATACAAGCTTGATTATATAATCAAAACTTGTAATATCAAGGCATCTTTTATGCCATTTAAAAAATTTTATCAGTTGAATTCTGCTTCTTTAAAAAATAATATTATTTTATTTTTTCTCTCACATCATGACAAGAGCTGAAGATTTTTTTTACCTCCTTTAGACTCTCTCAAATTTTACAAACTCTATTCAGAGTAAGTTTTTAACTACTGTCTAACATTTGTGATTCCCTCAACTTTCATTTTTGAAGGTTTTGACATGATGTAGGGGAAATAATATAGACTTAAGGGAAAAGTTAGTTTAGTTTTTGTATTTTTCTTTCTTTCTTTTTAATTTGTTATTTATGTAAGCACAGGAAGTTACTCAACCACTCCACTCATCAGTTTTGTCTCCTCGTGATACAATTATAATGGTGAATAGAATTGTTGTAAGAAATAGATTACATATTCATAAGTAACTCATAAATATTAGTTCTCTCTTAATAATGACTCAGTTATCTACTTTGACAGATAATGGTTATTTTATTTCTAATCCTTGTCCAGATCTGTTGATTACCAGTTGCTGTTCTTTTATCAATTATATTTACTTTCCCCATCCTGGTTTGCTCAAGTTCTTAGCATTGAGCACACAGATCTTACAATTCAAGTAGGTAGTACATTTAGAATAGCTGAGAATATTTACTCTGTCTACAATGGTGATAATGTTAATACTGTGTAGGCTAAATACTAAATAAAATTTAAAGTCCTGTGGCCATGGGATATGCTTAAGAACAAATACTATTTGCCAGGAATTACAAAAAAGTTTTCACTTCATGCTTTAGGTTGCAGTCATTGGATATAGTTATTTAGTATATGTTTCGGAACGGGAAGCTGAGGACGTGTCTCTACAGAATATATTAAGGATAAACATGATAAATACTATGCTTTACTATATTTTTGTGGTAAATTCTAGTAAATGTTGCAGCATTTCTTTTAAGGACAATTTTACTCATTTGAATGATTATAAACAATCTTTTACACATCTTTATGCCTTTGCACTATAGTTTCAACATATAGGTAGTTAAATATATGTGCTGTTTTAAGCTAAATGAACTGAGGCATAAAGTTATATTTTTTGGGGGTCATTAAAAGCAGAATTCCACTTATGTGGGTATGACTAAAAATGTTAAACCAATATACATCATAAATATAAACTATAGATTGTGATTTACTTTAGAAATACAAATAATTTTTCTTAATTTGTTTCTACATAAATCCAGCAATATTTCCCAATAAGCAACTGCCTATTTTCTCTTTGAAAAATAAAATTTTGGCAATAAGTATCAAAAAGATTTACAGTTCATTATCAAGACAGGCTGGGAGAGTGTGTATGCGCAGGGGGAGGATCAATTGTGTGTAAGGCAAGAGAACAAGGCAAGAATTGGAGAAAACATATATCCTACCCTTCCTTAGTATACCAGTATGACATCATGTATGTTTGTATATTTTATGCCAGTGAACAACAGCTTGTCCATCAATAGACAATATTATGTTTGGAATAACTGAAAGGAAATTCACAAAGAAAGTGTCTCCAACTTATAAGCATATAAGCCTCATACTTTTTATTCTGCTTTTTATGTTAAAAACATATGTCTGTTTTGTAGAATAGTTAAATCAAGCTGCACAGGTGATATATGAAATAAACAATTTCTGCCTGGCATTCAAAGTGAACTATAGTTATAGCTATGTAGTTACAGCTCTGTTATTTTCTTTCCTATCAACCAGACTTGCAATCAAAATGAAAAAGTAAAACCAAAATATAACACTATAGAAACACATGCAGATAACAATACATTTCCAAAGACTTTAATAGATATTTTTTGTGATTATTACGTCCTTTTAATAGAACTATGATTTCACAGCTTTCTTATAATGCTCAAATGCCAAGGTAGGATTTCAACATGATGATGGGATTGTCACTTTTTTCCCCAAAGGAAGGCACTTACTATACTTAAATTCAATATATTGGTGGTGAGGGGGTCAGTGGAAGAAATATAACCATAGTTTACATTAAGAATTTCTCTGTTATCTCAACCATTCTGGCTGAACTATACAGCATAGGTTGTGTTATGGAGCTAATTAGAGCTTTGCAAATTAAGTTTAAATGCTGTTATTTATGAGGCAAGTCTGTTAGAGTTATCAAGGCCCACAACTTTCTTGGAACATTAACTTTGCAAAACTCCACATACACATGTGATAGGGATAGTGAAGTTTATGGGTAGTCGGCATCTGGTTTTTGAGTCTGAATAGCACCTGCAATTGCATTAGGAACTATTTCTTTTCTATTCCAGTCACACAATCCTGATAGGGATGTACTAACAAAACTTTAGCCACTCAACTGAAGAGTTCACAAGCATGGCCCAAAATGTCCATTTTTATCCCTTATCTTGACTTACGCATTTTAGAATCTTTTGGATGTCAAATACAGGAGGATCTTAATTAAACCATGTTTAATGACCATATGAAGAAAACCTGCCTTTAGCCACAGAGAATAAAGCTAAGGAGAGCGGGGCATCTGGGTGGCTCAGTTGGTGAAGCGTCCGACTTCGGCTTGGGTCATGATTTCACAGTTTATGGGTTTGAGCCCCACATCGGGCTCTGTGCTGACAGCTCAGAGCCTGAGCCTGCTTTGGATTCTGTGCCTCCCTCTCTCTCTCTCTGCTCCTCCCCAACTCATGCTCTGACTCGTTGTCTCAGAAATAAATAATTTTTAAAAAAATTTTTAAAAAGCTAAGGAGAGAAAATCAGTCATAGGGAACAGAGCAGAAAGAGATAACACAACAGTAGGAGAGAGAAGGAGAAACAGAAAGATGGAAAGACAGAGAGGACATCATGCATGGTACATAACTGCCCAGAATCTCCCCCAGAAGAGCCCTGGTTGGCTCTCCTCTCCTCCCTTCTCCTCTCAGTGTTAGCAGCTAATCCAGAGGGCGAGGCATAAATTCCTGTTTTGGTGAAAACTCTGTTAGTGGGTTTCTGTTCTTTGTAGCACAAAAAAGTAGATTAAAAAAATAAAAGGTACTTAGAAAAATAGAATAAAAGAAAGTGTGTGACTAATATAACTGTCTAATGGTTAGAGCTTTCATCATTATTCCTACAATCTATTAAGGAGTATCTTACTGCAATCAATATATTCTGATAATGAAGTTAAAAGTCAGTTTTCAGAGTTTACATAATCCAGATCCAAGTGTTTACAGACTGCACCAATCAATTGCTAGATTTAACTTTTCTTTACATGGGATCAACTGGCAATTGAAAGAATGCAGAATATCCTAGGGCAACTCTGAATTATAAAAACTAAGTTAAAAATAATATAACTTTCCTTTAGGAAAAACTTCCCAGAGTAGGTTCTCAAACTGAATTTAAACAAGTTGAAATGGTTTAGTGTTGGGAAACATATTTGAGGTAAAGGAAAAACATAAACATGAATAGGTATAGTTCACAGAGGTACAGTTCAGCAAATGAAAGGCACACAAATATGAAACTTACTACTTGATGTAGAACCAGAGATAATTTTGCATTCTTAAAGGAAGCAGTGAAGTGGGCATTCTAGAAAGTGTGGAGTCTTACTAAGGTAGCAAGTCAACAGAGGGGTTAATGTTATGAAGTCATTTGATACACAGTATTAGAAAAGTCGATGACCTGTGTGAGAACAGAATGAGGAAGGAGAATCCTGATGACAATTCAGTTACTCAGCTGTCAGGGTAAATTTAGTCCAGGCCAAAAACTTGTAAGGTAGGCCTGCCAAAGCATACCTAATCCTTGAGAAGTTGGACCTATCAATCCTAAAATCAAATGTAACAGCTATCTACTCTTCCTGGAGCACTCTCTTTCATCCGTCACCAACAATTACATACTTAAAAAGATCTCCCTCCAACTAAACACTGTACTCACCCAGGAAGACCTTTAAGAGAACTTCTACTCTGTTAAAATTTCACTAAAGTTTCAGGCCCTCCATCCTCACCCCAGAATTGTTTGCTACTCTTTACTGTTTGGTGCTCCATGCAACTGATTATCTGGTACACATCTTAATCCATCTATGGATAGAGGACAAGGGTAAGTCAGGGAGATAATTCAAGGGGGTTGTATATAATAAGCAGGACAATCTTATAGCTGAAGGGAATAACAGAAGGATAGGAGAGCAATTATATTGTAAGTTTGACATGGCATGGGGGAATTTCAGGGTGGTGGTTGGATACTAAGGGAATGAGTATCACTCTTAGTTTTTCTTAGTTTTTCACATGAGATGTGGTTAGAGCTGACCAGGTAATGTCTGTTTCGTTCCCAAGGTCATGGAGCCAGGTAGATGAAGTAGCTGCCGCTGATCTAGATCTCTCATGAAGTGACAAGTCACCCTCCATTGTGAGAAATTTACACCACTCAGTAATATATGTCAGAAAGGCAGCCAACAGAAAGGAGATTTGAAAAGTGCAATTATAAATCTTAAGCTAAATAAAAATATAGTACTCTATACAGACATCAAAAATATACATTTTCAAATATATTGATGAAACTTAATGATGCATTAAGCCTTAGAGAAATTCTTAAAAAAATCAAATCAGTCTTTTTTTAAATTTTCAAATGTTTTATTTTTGAGAGAGAGAGAGAACGAGCAGGGGAGGGGCAGAGAGAGAGGGAGACACAGAATCTGAAGCAGGCTCCAGGCTCTGAGCTTTCAGTACAAACTGGGGCTTGAACTTGTGAACCATGAGATCATGGGCTAAGCCAAAGTCAGATGCTTAACCAACTGAGCCACCCAGGTGCCCCTCAAATCAGTCTTAAGTAGACTCCATTTTCTGATAATGACAATATTCGGTTATAAATAAATAATGAAAATTCACTTTTAAAAACACAGTTTGAACATTTAAAAGCAGTTTTAGATAATTGTGGGAAAACAGAATTATGTTTAACTGAATAATAAGCAATTAGAAATACTATAACAAATAGGATGTAACAACTGTATTGAGGAATTATGGAGGAAACTGTAGTTTCATGAAACATGTAAAAATTTAACAAGACTGATATATATCTTTTAAAAACAGAGGGCACAAACAGATAATTTTACAAATTAAAAGAAACTCAACTTACATAACCTACAGACAAAACTTACAAAAATAAGAGAACACCATAAAATCAAACATCAGTAAGTTAGAAAATGAATAGATAACGTCTAGATAGAGGTAATATGCCAATAATCAAAGAGGTGACCCTGTAAACTGGGAGACAGTTTCCCATGAATCTCTTGTGTTTCAGTCAATCTTACAGGCAAAGTTAGTGTCTTAGCTCTTTGTTCCAAACTATCTTTTCAAGAATGTTTGTATAGAAAATAGCCTTGGAAAAATAAAGATAGTGTTTCCCACCAGAGCACAAGGCAAGATTACCTACAGCATTTAACACAGAGATAGTATCTGCTCCAGTGTAAAGGTCACTCATACGTACTGAGGAGAAGGAAATATTTGTGTTCCAAATATAAAGTCAAAATTTCTCTCTTATAAAGCAACCCATTGCATTTGTAAGTAACCACCTAGGTCCACCTGTGGACTAAAGGACAAGGGGAACTGATACATATGAAATAAAAGTGATAGGAATTAAAATTAGAGGAATTTAACTTCCATTGTTTGCAAATGCTATAACTGCCTATATAGAAAACCTCAAAGGATGTACAAATGACTAAAGTCAGTAAGACAGCACAGCAGGTGTGTAAAACATAAGACCACATCAAGAAAATAGTTATATATTTATATACTAAAGACAAAATCATCCATGGGTAGAGTAACCATGTGATTTATTAACCAAATAGGGGAATTCTGAAGACTGAACATAGAAAGTACTTAATAATTAATAATAAACAACCAAGATGGACCCCAGCAAATCAAGAGAGATGGAACTTCTAATTTAAAAAGTTTGGACATGGAAGCATGGAAAGCAGTTAAGTTGGTATTAAAATAATAGAGATGCTGGGGAGCCTGGGTGGCTCAGTCAGTTAAGCATCTGACTCTTGATTTTGGCTCAGGTCACGATCTCAGTTTGTGAGACCAAGCCTCAAGTGTGGCTCTATGCTGGCAGCACAGAACCTGCTTGGGATTCTCTCTCTCTCTCTCTTTCTTTCTCTCTCCCTCAAAGTAAATAAATAAACATTAAAAAAATAACAGATGGCTTGGACCAAGGTGGTAGAACTGCTGTTGGTGAGAAGCAGTAAGATACAGAATACACTTTGAAAATGGGGCAAGAGTATTAGAAACAGGCATTATATTTTGAAACTTGGAAGAAAAAAATTAAAGACACTCAAAGTGTGAGAAGTATTTGTCACACATAAAAACAAAGGGTTTTTATCCAAATGTATAAATATCCCTAAATAAATTTAAAGTGATAAAACACAACCAAGAAAAGAGAAATGGAAGATATTACACAAAAGAAAACATGACAAACAATTTGATGTGAACTTTTAAGATCTACTCTCTTAGCAACTTTTCAATACATTATTGTTAACTATCATCACCATGGTATACATTACAGCATCTACTTTTTATGAAATATTTATGTGAAATTCTTAACATTAAAACATATTCAACCTCACTAGTAGCGAGGGATGTATTTATAATTGACTGAGATGGCTAATCTCTATGTGAGATTTAGATTAGCCCTATCTTCACACACAAAAAAAATGAAAGTTCAAAATATATAAAACAATGACATTGTTCTAACAGGCTGTATTACAGTCAGGGCAGTAATCCCTGAGAAAAGTAAAACAACAAATGAATCCTATGATTTTCCTCCTTTTCACCCAGAGGTGTTTCCCAGGCACCAGAAGAAAGAGAGGATCCAAGTAAGGTGCAGTATTCTCACTGAGCTAAGAGGACAGAACCACAAATTCCCAGAGACTGGGGCACCTGGACTTGTGTGGGACAGAATAATTAGAGAAGAAGCTACACAGAGGGGCAGTGTCAGAAATTGACTCAGAGCTCTCATAAGTCTTTGACTAAATTCTAAGCTGTACATAGAGCTACTAACCTGTATGAACATTAAATTCACAGGAATCACAAAGAATTATGGCTGAATTCTCAAGTTCAAAAAGTAAAGGCCAGGAGGTATTGGCTTGGCATCTCTACAGTACTGGAGGGAATACTGTTAACCTAGAACTCTAAATGAACACACACACACACACACACACACACAGCTGATTATATGTAAGAGCTAAACACTAAAACAACTTAAATATCATTAATTAATTAATTAATAGATGCATGGGTTAAAAACTGTGGAAGATCCCCATAATAGAATAATACTCAGCCATGAAAAAGAACAAACTACTGGTACATTCAACTTTATGAATAATTCTAAAAATCATTATGTTGAGTAAAATAAGCCAAGCAAATAACAGTATTTGTATATATTTATGTAAGTATCAAATTTGAGAAAATTCAGACTAACCAGTAGAGATAAGTAATTCAGAGATTATCTGAGAGCAGTGCAGGGATTGAAAGAAGGCATAGGAAATTTTTGAAGGATGATGGAAGTGTTTACTGTATTGATTGAGGTAACAGTTTCACATGTCTATTGGTATCTTCAAACTTGTCAAATCATACAACTTAAATAAGTGTAGTTTGTTATACTTCAATTAAATTTCAACAAAGTTATAATAAAATGAAATCCAAAATAAACATTTGTAGAGAAAAAAAGTGCTGAGAAAATAGATTACCAGCCAACCTGAACTGGAACAAATGTTACTAACATTCTTCAATAAAAGAAAAATGACTTCAGATGGAAATTTGGGTTTACCAAAATAAATAAACAGCAGAAGTGGTAAACATCTGAGTAAATAAAAAAAAAAATCTTTAAAAGACCTTGGTGGTTTAATGTCAACACTATACTAATGTATTGCCAGGTGTGTAACCAATGTAGAAATAAGATGTACATAGCTTGGGTATCAAATAATCAATTCCATTAAATACATTCAGAGTTGTTCTGAAATGAGGCAAAAGAATTGGATCTTTGTACCTCAAATCAACCAGTGATTTCCCCAAGAATTGCTGGGGAGGGACATGGCTGTGAACAATCAGCTGGCAGAGTAAGTGCCGGCAGAGTGAAAGGGGAATCCAGGAAGTGCCCCACAGCTCCACTACAGTATTTTTGTTGTTGTTATCACTGGATTGTAGCTCAGGGTTATTTCTTATATAACTTTGTTTCATTGTTTCTTTGTACACACTTCTTTGCATATATATCAAGTACTTCCAAATTAAAAAAAAAAACTATTTTAGAAATTCAAACCATCATATGGATCAGATAATATCAGTGTTCACAAAGAGAAATGTGCACTATACCCTACAATGTATACAGGACACAAACTATGACTCTAAAATATAACCAGTTAAAAGACATTATGTGCATAATTTGTCACTGGAGCTATGTATTCTGTAAACTATGTACATGAAATATGAAAATAGGAGATTTTCTACATTCGTGTAGTAGAAAGTATGCAATGCTACAATATGTCTTATGAATACAAAATGGATAAGGATTTCTATTCCTTAATGAATGTCCTTTCTTGTGTCACATAAATATTCACAGGTAACTTTATAAAAGTCCTCACCTCCTTGGCTCATAGCAACTTTGAATCTTTCTTTGTTTTGCAGGCCCCTTCAGAGACTTAGAGGCAAGTGTAAATAATGTGTTTCCATGATTGATGCTTTGAAATCCTATGAAATTTAGAATAAGGTTTGCTAAGAAAGATACTTGGTTTAATTAAGGAATAGGTACCATATATGAAAGCACGGGGAATGAAATATTGAATGTCTGTGTATTCTTGATAAGCACTTTCTTCATCTGTCAACTGAAGGAGGGAGAATCATGCTTTATACTTTGCTAATGGATTTTTCTCTCTGCTAACAAACTAAAGGAAAATTGCCACACATCCCTATTTCCATGATACCCATATCCATTTCCCTGTTACTTCATTCTTAAATTGTATATTTGAAATGCACTCACACTTATTATTTATGCTGTATGCTTGAGATTATGTTGTGTGATTAAAGAACAAACTTAACTGAAAAACCATGTTTTCATTTGCCATTCCTTTTTACAAAGCTATGATGTTTCAGGAAAATGATGGAGTTTAAAAATGACAGTTTTAATGTTTACATAGTAGTTGTTTAAAGATCATACATTTACCAAATAAAAAGCTAATAAATAATATTAGAGGGATATAATACCAAGTCACAAGATAAGGCTATATTTTATGTATTCTTTTAATTTTAAACAAGTATACTTGAAAGACAGTAAGAACAAATTTCAAAATTAAATGGCTTATCATACGATTTCACTTATATGTGGAATTTAAGAAACAAAATAGATGAACATCAGGAGAAAAAGAGAGAGGAAAACTATAAGATAGAATTTTTTTAATGTTTATTTATTTTTGGGAGATAAAGAAAGAGAGAGAGAGAGAGGGAGAGAGGAGGAGGGGCATAGAGAGACACACAGAATCCAAAGCAGGCTCCAGGCTCTGAGCTGTCAGCAAAGAGCCTGACATTGGTCTTGAACTTACAAATAGTAATATCATGACCTGAGCTGAAGTCGGATGCCGTTAGCTGACTGAGCCACACAGTTGCTCTAATAGACTCTTAATTATAGAGAGCATTGAGGGTTGCTGGGCAGGGAGATGGATTAAATGGGTGATGGAAATTAAGGAGGGCACCTGTTGTGATGAGGACTGGGTGTTGCATGTAAGTGATGAATCACCAAATTCTACACCTGAAACTAATATTACACTGTATGTTAACTAACTGGACTTTAAATAAATACTTGGAAGAAAAAACCCCAAGTGTTTTATTAAATAAAATGCCATTTTACTTTTTGCAATGAATAAGTGATGTTACTTTTTAATTTTCTTCTAGAAACATCAGCTTTGAATATACATACATAATCTACATATATATGCATATATGAAGACATATTCTTTTTTCTCATTCTGCATTTGGCAATGTAAGCCAATAACTCTCAAGGCAATGATTGGGACTCAGATATAGCAAATACATAGCTATAGTAGAGGAAGTAATTAAATCTTAGAAAGAAAGTGAAAGCTTCTTAGTGGCATGAGGCAATTGTTTTATTTTTATTAAAAATAATATCAAAGTAATATAGAGCTTGTGATCCAGAGAAACAAGTTCCTGCTACATACCTCCTCATCTCTAAGGCCAGTCCCCTAAGACAATAACCTGCAACTATTTCTAGCTTTTATTTCTTTTAATATTTAAACTCTAAAACCATGAAATGTCAATGGAGGTATCTATTGACTCCATAATATAAAAAAGGATAGTTTAGTACATTTAAATTATCTCAAGCTCCCCCCTGTTTCCTTTTCCCAAGCTTGATAGTTATATTATTGTTTGAGGTCTTGCCTTGCAGGAAAAAAATCTTGCATTTTTTTCCTTTTTTTATTTCTTTTCAGCCATTTATCTCTTTGTTTTTGTTTTTTTACCTTAGTATGTAAGGTAATACACATATATACACATATATGTGTATTTATATATACTTTACATAAAGTATATATATATACTCTTTTGTTATTTAAAATTGAGAACATGGAACAGGTTATTCTTTCATTGTAATTTGATAATAAATTAAATGTTTTTAAAAAACAAGTATCACCAGAAGTACGTAGAAAGCCTCTTCCTCCAAATTGTTTTCAGAATCACCATAATATACTGTGTCACATTTCTGAATGTTTCATATGTAATATAATTATTTAGTTTTGTACAGTTAAAGCTTTTTCCTGATGCAATCAAAATAACAATAAACAATTTAGTTTTGAAACTATATATATTTTGCAAATGTAATTTTAAGATAAAATTTTAGAAGCAGAAATGTTTAGTCAAGCCACATATGCAATATGAATTTTTAAAAATTTTACAGGTATTTTCAAATTGCTCTCTAAAATGTGTGCATCAATATATAACATCATATCTTATATTGTTTTGTCTTATATGCAATTATTTACCTCTTTTACATATGATAACCAAAACATTTCTTCACATTTTTATATCACGTCCCATGTGTTTGTTAGTGAGAATAAATATCTTTTCATGTGCTGTTTGGCATTCTTTTCTTATGAATTCTCCCTTCGTATTATCTGTGTGTGTTTGAGTTGTTTATATTTATGACATATTATTTATTTTTATATTTAAAATTACCCTTCTGTGCAATACATTTGTTACAAATAAATTCCAAGTTTGTTCTACAGTATTTTTGCCATGCTGATTTCTTAAAATTAATTAATTAATCACTTAATTAATTTGAGAGAGAGAGAGAGACAGATAAAGAAGGAGAGAGAATCCCAAGCAGGCTGCGACTGTCAGTGCAAAGCTCAAGGTGGAGCCTGAACTCATGAACCATGAGATCTTGACCTGAGCCAAAATCAAGAGTCAGACACTTAACAAATTAAACCCCCAGGCACCACTACCATGTAGTTTTCAAGAATTTATTGGATCATTTAAGGCTTTCTTCCTAAATATTGTTTTGATTTATTTCTAAAATGTTTTGATTCATTTGGAAATACTTTATAAATTATTTTACTTTTCTTATTTGAGTTCTTTCATACTATTCCAGTGTTTTCATTTATTTATTTTAACATTTTAATTCCATTATGAAAAAGAAAAACAAACTGATGGTAACCAGAGAGGAGGTGGGTGGAGGTGTGGGGGAAATAGGTGATGGGGATTAAGGAAAGCACTGGTCATGATGAACACTGAGTAATGTATAGAATTTTCCAATCACTATATTGTATACCTGAAACCAATATAACACTGTGTGTTAACTATACTGGAATTAAAATTAAAAACCTGATTTAAAAATTTAATTTCATTAGAATTTCTAATATATTTTCTTTTCTTATGTTTCTTTCCAGGATTATTTTCAAATTTATATTCTCTAACTTGACAGTAGAGTTCTTCTAAATGTCAGAATCTTCACAAAACCCCCCATAAGATAATTGATGCTGTTTTACTTTATTTTTATCTACTCATCTTTAAGAGCACAGACTTCACTGGGACTGTATTTTCCATAGAAGAGTTTTTGTGAGTTTTGTTTCCTGCGAAGCATTTTTTTTTTTCTTTGGTCTATGTCCAGTCTGTTTTCACTGTGATAACTGTACCTCAATTTTCTTTTGTCACCCTTCCCTTTCCTCATTCTATACATTTTCATTATGAATCAAGCTTCCCTGGCATCTCTTTCTGAGTTTATTCACATTCTTGTAATGACTTTCTTTTTTGTTTATGTTAAACAGTTTTTATCAGTTTCATTTAAAGAACACTAACATAGAGTTCTCCTTACTTTTACCAACAGCTGTGAAAATACTCATTATCAAACCTTTTTTGGTTTTTTTTTTTTAATTTTTTTTAAAAATTTATTTCTGAGAGAGGGAGAGACAGCACGAGCAGGGGAGGGTCAGAGAGAGAGAGATACAGAATCTGAAGCAGGCTCCAGGCTCTGAGCGAGCTGTCAGCTCAAACCCACGAACCGGGAGATCATGACCTGAGCCGAAGTCGGACACTTAACCAACTGAGCCCCCCAGGTGCCCCTCATATCAAATCTTAAACTAGAAATTTGTTTGTCATTATCCTATCTGTGAAGGCATCATAAAAATCCAGTGTTTTATGATACCTCTGTTAATGTGAGTTACTGATTGGAGTGGGAGGTTGCAAGTTTTTTTATTTTTTTGTTTTCCTAGAAATGGCACTGGACTCCATTAGATAACAATTTGAGTTGAGTTGTACTAACTGCTGTACATTATCAGTTTAGAAACTCTAAGTCTGTGAGTCCAATCATTTTCTTATGGGGCTTGAGGATAGGAGCCATTTCAGCAGAACTAGCATTAATAATCTCTTTTATCTAGTATAACATGTCCATTATTATTTTGATACAGATCTAAATTCAAAGTTTAGTGAAAAAATAAATATTACTACTTTTCCTTCTGAGGGAGCTGTTTATATCCAGCTCAAAGTTTGTCATCCCAGATAACAATACCTGTCAAACATTGAAAATATATGCCCCCGCATACTACCTCCAACTTTAGATGAGAATTGTTCTGGTTGTTGTATGAATGCAAAACTACAGAGCTCTATCCTAGGAAACTTTCCCTAGGCTTCTCTATTTTTGAGACAATGAAAGTAAACATTTAATGTTTATTGAGCAGGATTTATGAAGCTATCAGTGAACTGACACATGGCAATAAAGCGTATTGTGGCTGGAGTCTAGATAATCTGCTGCTGAATGAATTACACTAATTCTGGTGCTTGCATATTCATGCTATGGAAATAGTTCTTGTAACAGATTTCTTCATTGTCTGCAGGTGCCACAGCGTGGTTCGAAGTAAAGTTAATTGCACTCTAGGACGTGTGGGAATTCACGTCCATAGAGTTGCTTGTGAGAGAGTATTCATGATTTGTGTAAGGAAGCCAAAACACCCATAATTAAATTATCACAACTGCAAACACTTAACTTTTGAAAAGACGTTAGCAATAGAAATAGGATTTCTTACTATCATGTTAATTATCAGAACTGTATCTTCATCTATGTTCCAAATGACACACACACTTATGTTTCAAGTTTAATGTCACTTGATAGAATGAAACTGCTGGGTGTCTCACTCTAGTCAAGCCTACATACATAGCTGCTCTACCTCCCAGCTAAATGAGATTACCTCGTTCTGTATACTTAATCAGAAGAGATGTTTTCCCTTATGGGGCACATTAAAGACAAAGTATTTTATTTACTTCAGCAAAAGGTACATTAGAGGATCTATGGAAAAAGAGAAATAAATCTTAAAAAGATGCACACATTACTTTCTTATTGTACCAAGAATACCCAGCTGCATTGCAGGATTCAGATGAAAAAATGTGCCAGTTCTCTGGATTTTGCATTGGTTAATGATTAGATAATTGCCAAGGTTTTTGTTCTTTTTGAAGATTTTTTTAAATTCAGAATGCTTTCATGTTTTAATGGCTCTGTTTTCATCCAAGCCCCTTTTCTTTCTTTGTTACAGCCCTTCTTTCCCTTACAGAGATTTTTCTTAGAAATATTATGACTTTTGCTCTTCTGTTTAATAACAGCAAATATTTTGAGAACTCTATTGGTAGATTGACATATTAGATATAGGGGAACAAATAGAAAATAAGATTTTTGTAATGTTATTAATAGAAAAATGTAATAAAATGCATAATTATGTACAGTCACTTACAAATAGTAAATCAGCAACTTATGCCATTTTAGGAAATTAAATCATGTTTTCAGGGGGAAAAAAAGGTTGCAGTAGGGTTAAATTTTGAAGAGAAAAGGGCATTAGCTCCCATGTAAACAAATGAACTGTATTTATTATAGTGATAGCATTGTTCCAATGATGGAGATTTAACGTGGTGGGTTATGGGAAAGTATAAGTGCTGGTGAACCATGTATCTAGAGTTAAAACAGGGAATAATAAAGGAGAGAAACCAGAATAAATAATAAGCCATAAGTCTCAGGCCAATGCATTTGAAAGGGATGCAAACAATGACTCTGAAGGGTTTCTAAAAGAGAAATCTGCAAGCCTCTTAAACCTACAAATTTTTCTGACAATGATGTGGAGGTTGAATGAGGTAATGAAGAGGGAGGGGCATCAGTATTGGAGCCAGATAGATGTATAAAGAGAAAAGATTTAACATCCTAAATGTTTTGATTACAACATCAAAGTGAACATTTGTACAGTTACTGTTTTAGTTTCTGGTGAAAATGCATTTTGCATATTGTGGTACAATATATGAATTAATATCAGTAACAAATAGCCTTAGAGCAGTTCTTTTTTTTCTTGAGTATGCTCATGTGTGAAATATATAGCCAGTGTGACTACATTTTAATTTAACCACCTGAGTTATAAATGAAAGTTTTGCATTGCCTTTCAAAGGAATATAAACATGTAGATTATGTGAATAAGGAAATATTGCTTGTAAAAGCACTTCACCATAAAGTAGAACTTGCTAGTAGAGCCATAAAATTCAGTTTTCAATTTAAAATTTCAATTATAAATAAATTTTTTTCAGGTGAAGAAAGTAATACAACAGTTTAGAACATCTGGAAAATAAATATGATTTGATAATGATTAAAATTATGTTCCCTGATGTCTTACTCTTCTGAGGTCTCATGTTTGTTGGGTCAGATAAATTATTAAGCTCTATTGGGAAGGTGAAAGTTTATTTCATTTTATATTTATAGAACCATTTACTTATTTTTATTCTACATTAGTAAGCATTACCGACATATGCCAGGAACTGATCAAAACACTTGCAATATATCAATAATAAAGAGAGAGGCCTACCCTTTCTGAAAGTTGGACCTCAAATTTGTATAAATCTCTTACACTTATATAAGAGATTAGTATATAACTACTTACTATAATGTAAAGAGCATCTTAGAAGCTTATTGTTCATTTGGCTTTTATAATATTTGTTCGTTTAAAGCTCCATGGTTTCTAAAAGGGCCATAATGCCATTACAACATCAATTTTACTTTCTAACTACAAAGCCATATATCTCCTTTGGACATTTTCTAATTTAATACAGGCACTTTAATTTTATCACATTATTTTCATAATTAACTTTTATTGAGTTCAGTTTCATCGTGTTACTTAAGTTTGTTTAATTAAAATATTTGTTTGACTCATTAAAACAAATTAGAGATAGGCAATTAAAATGTTCATTTTATTCTGCCACAAATGTACCATAATTAGTGGCTCAGTTATGGGTTGATCAATCTGTTATTAGGTCCAGTGTTATAGAGAAATTTGTTATTTTTGTATTAGTTCCAACTAAATATAGATTATTACATTTACTGTTTATACTTTTTTACTTGAAAATATGAAATTACCTCCAAGATGAAGGTTATTTGGATTTATTATGATTTTATGTTCAATAACCCTATGTTAGTTTTATGTGTTCTTTAAATTAATGGCTAAAAGTTTACTTTAAACTGAACCATTTAATAAATTAACAATTAACTATTTTCAATAAGTTTAGAAATTTTAATTATACTAAAATACTTCCTGTTTACCATTTTCTAACCTAGTTTCCGTCAGAAGTTCATTCATCCCACCAGTTTCAAAATGTGTGCAAGTGTGTGATATGGGTTTTATGTTATTTTATCATTTTAAAAGTTTATTTATTTCGGTTGAGAGAGTAAGAGACAGAAAGAGTGAGTGGGAGAGGGGCAGAAGGAGAATCCTAAGCAGGCTCTGCCTTGTTAACACAGAGACCAACGTGGGCTTGAACTCAAGAACCGTAAGATCATGAACTGAGCTGAAATCAAGAGTCAAAAGCTTAACTGGCTAAGCCACCAGATACATCTAATGTTAATTTCTTAATGAAAAACATTTTTCTATCTGGTGATAAAAGTGATGTGAATTCAGAAGACTCCCAAATATTTTCATCTATTTTGCCAGTTCAAATGATGAGTTGTATATCTCCATACTATTTCTGGGAGTGAATATACTTTTTCTTTAAAATGTCCTTTTTAGTTTGATTCTGGGACTGCCAGAGACCAGCTCCAGCTGGGTCCAGGGGTCTCTGAAGGATGGACGGTGTCGGCGACGGAGGGAGGAGAGAGCCCCGAGAGTCTTTCTGGTCACCAGGCAGGCATCTCCGCTCTGACTGGGGCTCAATTTTATTTTATAATTAAGTGTTTGGGGGATGGCACAGAAGTGACATTTGCCTTAGACAATGATTTCTGATGACAAACTTCTTTGATATGTAAGAATTTCCTGGAACATAGATATGTAGAAGACTCCTGCATAACCTCTATCAATAGTGATTGAGGTAGGTGATTTATATGCTTATCCTATGGGGAAGGAAGGTATCTTTAGTATACAAGACAATGTTTTTAGCATAAAATGGGTGAATTTAGTTCTTTGTGAGCAGGGGTCAATAGCTTGTTTGCTTAACGGGAAGTATTAAGAAAAACAGGTCTTTCAGGAAACACAATGTTTGCTCCCATAATCACAAAAGAAGTTCCTACAATAGGTTCCTTCACAGGGTGCAATCAGCATATTCAAGGCCAGAATAAGTCACTTCAAATACTGATCACAAGGTGCCTTGGAGGTCGGTGCTCCAAGTAGAAACAATTGAGTGGGAGTGGATATCTGTCCTTAACTCTAAATTAGGCTCTTTGTCTCAGGGCCAGGCTCAATTGTAACTCTTTTGTTCTTATCCCACTTTATTATCTAAGTCTTGGATCTGCAAGGCCCATAGGAAGAGCCCTTGACAATCATCTACAGTGCTTTCATATGAAATCTCTTTTGAAAAGGCAGAAGTATGCTTTTCCTTATGAGGAATCTGTGTGGGGAATATTGGTCTGATTTGGAATATTGTGAGGTGTGGTCAATACCAGCAGGCTCATGGCAGGAGCTGTGCAAATGCTGCCATTTCCGTGCTGTGACTGTTATCCAGAGAGGCTGGTGTGGCTCCCAGCATGGGACACTGAATACTCCTGATTTTTCTTTTCTGCAGTGGTTGCTAATGGCATGCCTTGACAGGAAATCCAATAGGTTGGTGTGAAAATGATAATTGATAATAGAAATGTGTAAGTATGTGTGCTGAGTAATTCCTTTTCTTGTTATGAGTTACATCCTTGTGCCTCAACAACTCTGTTCCTAAACTAATGCTACAAAATCCAGAGCCCCTGGTTCCCTATTTCCTCCAACCTGAGGAGTGCCTCATTCCTTGCAGATGGTGCTCTGCTGTTTGAATACACACATGCCATCAGGAAGAATTGGGGTGTACTGGTGAGATTCTGCATCCAATAATTTACACTACACAGACTATAGCTAGATATCTAACTCATTCTACTCAACAATTCTTTATTTCAATGACATTTCTTTCGTTCAACAGTTCTTAATTATACTGTCTAAAATGGCACATTATTATCATCTATCCTTATACCTTGCTTTATTTTTCTTTGTAGTACAATTCACTAACAAATTATATATAAATCTTTCACTATGCTTTACTGCTGACACAAATAAAGACTGCACATAGCAGATATCCAAAAAATATATTTAAAATGTATTATTATACTATTTTTATAATTAGAGAGAAAAGTTTAGTAATATTAAAGATTGCTGTTTCTCTAATATTTGCAATAACCTACAGGCTTTTATAACATTTATAATGTGTCATAATAAATGACATAAAGGTAACTTATATAAAACGAAAACTATGTCACTAATTCTAGAAAACATTTTACAACTTTATTAAAAATGAGCAAAAGACCCAAACAGACACCTTACCAAAGAAGATATACAGATAGGAAATAAACATTTGAAAAAATGTTCAAACTTCTATGTCATTAGGGAAATGCAAATAAAAACAGTGAGCTACTATTACGTGCCTATTAGAAGAACAAAAATCCACAACAATGACAACATTAAATCCAGTGAGGATGTAGAGCAACAGGAACCTCATCCATTGTTTCTGGGAATGCAAGATGATACAGCCACTTTGGAAAACCACTTGGCAGTTTGTTATAAAACTAAATGTACTCTCACTGCATGATCCAGCATTCAAATTTATTGGACTTTACCCAAATAAGTTGATATTTATGTTAACATAAAAACCTGCATGAAGATGTTTATATCATCTTTGTTCATAATTTTCAAAAGTTGGAAATAATAAAAATTTCCTTCAGTAACTGAATGGATAAATAAACTGTTATAAACCTACACAATTAAATATGATTCAGTGCTAAAAAGAAATTAGCTATCAAACCACGAAAACAATAGAACATGAAGTGTATATTACTAAATGAAAGATGGCAATCTAAGGCTACGTACTGTAGGATTCCAGCTACATGGCACTCTGAGGATGTAATCTATAGAGACAATAAAAAGATCAATGTCTGCCAGCAGTGGGGGAAGGAGATATAAATAGGCAAAGCATAGAAGGTTTTTAGGGCAATAAACTATTCTACATATTATAATAGAAGATGCATGTCATTACACATTTGTCAAAAATCAAAAAGTGTACAACCCAAAGAGCCAACTCTAAGCAAACAAAAGACTTCGGGTGATAAGGATGTATTAATATAAGTTAATTGATCATAACAAATGTACCACTTTAGTGAGGATGTTGATAATGGATAAGTGCATTAATATGAGAAGGAGGTATATAAGAACTCTTCACTTTCTACTTAATTTTGCTGTGAACATGAAACTGCTCTAAAAAATAAAGTCTAGAGAAAAATAATTTGAAGAGATAGTAGCAAAATTCTTTAGTAACTCCTCATAAATATTATAATGCTGAACAAATTATGCATTTTAAGCAAATTATTTAAGCAAATATTATTTACTTCAATCTTTCTCCTCTGTCTCATAATAATGAAATTAATAACTGGAGATAGTTTTTCCACATGTTGTGAGATTTTGGCTGAATCTCTCCTGAGATCCAGAAGGCTCGGTACCAGGAAGTTTTCAGACTTTTTGGAAAGAAGTAAATTTTGTGCAGAAATGAATGGGAGCAAGAATGTGAGAGAAATGAAAAACTGAAAGAATAATATGAAATGTGATCCCAATACTGGCCTCTTAGTTAGGAAATGAGAGCAAAAATGGGAATTCTAAAGAAATAACTATGTTTTATTCAGAAAATCAGGAATATATGACATTTAAGGTATAAATAATGATGTGTTATAGTTCATGTAACAACGTGTGATATAGATTGGAGAGATTTTCTCCCAGATCTGTTTTAGAATGTAGCATGGCTCAGTTGAAGTGGAATCTAAATGGAAATGAATGGTGTTTGGCACATCTAAGATTTTGCATCTATTGGAACTCACAGAAAACCATGTTTTTTAACAAGGATAAGAGCTTTTTTCTCTAACAACACCAGAGAAGCAGTAACCAAGAACTGAATAGTTCATGCAGCTGGAGAGAAAACTATATGCTTTCAATATAATTTTGTATCAGGAACATGTCCAGGGCAATATAGCAGAGGAAGATGGGACTAGCCTTATTTATAAACACAGGTAAGACTCCTGAGACAATCTCAGAAATATTGTTCATGGTCATTGGAGGAAGATGGAAGTCTTGAATACACATGTGGAAACAATGAGCTAAAAAATGTTCTATGTGGACATATAATTTTTTTTGTTACTTTAGTATGTTCAACATGTCAGACTAGTCTAAATAACTATTCTTATATTTGATTTAAAGGTTTTTCATACTCTAGTTCTGTTCAATGGACTTAAAGTGGGAAGTGAAGTATGGTCTGCTCTTTCCTCCACATAGATTTCTTTTTACTGACTAGTCACACTTTCAGTCCTCTCTGTTGATCACAACTTTCCTGGCTAATAACTGACTGTTTGTTAATGCAGCCAATTCACTCTCCACTGCTGGGGGACTTTCCTGGTTTCAGCACAGAAAGTCTTGCAACGTGAAAATACCCTCAATTCTTGGGAAAACTGAGAGAATTAAACATCCTCTACTGCTAATATCTGGAGCTGAGGCATTGGTGACAGGGTGTTAAACACTCCCTCAGGTTATTCTGCCATATGGTCAGCCCTCTAGGTTATTTACCTGACCCACTGGACACTCACACAGTTTTGCCTTGGCAAAAATAAAAAATATCTCCTGTTTCATTTCTTTATTTCTTTGCCCTTTTCTGCCCCGATCTCTAAAATTTAGTTTCAGTTCTATTTTCTTATATAGAGAGGCTCAGAGCTACCAAACAGACAAGCAACCTGAGAATGGGAGAATGGAATGCCTATCAGCCCTTTGTGAAACCAGTGGCCCTCTCAGTGCCTCTTTCTTCAGCTCACTTTAGGAAAAGACTAACCAGTTTCTTCTTCCAAGAAAAAGAGAAAAGAAAAGTATACAAAATGTTTACAAGTTTGTCACCATTTCCAAAACTACTATCAGAATTTAAATTGTTGCAGTTGCTAATACTTCCATGTTAGACTGCTGCATCATTAACACAGCTACTAACAATAATATTGTCACCACTAATAACACTGTTTCAGAAGGTGCCTGCTGAGAAAGACAAGAAACAAATGTCTGCTTTCTAGATGTTCCACACACTAGTAAAAATAATTGAGCTACAATTGTTAATGAATTGGTGGAGGCTGGATGTGGGCTGGTAAAGGACTCTGAAGTTCTTTGGTGGCTTCAAATATTGGTAGTGGTGGCACAAACTCACATGGAGGCTCTTCTCCAGCAATCTCCAAAACTCACAAAAAGAATTTTTTGGGATCCTGAATAAGCATAGGTTTGGTGCAGTCCTGGGGGAGAGGAGTATTAGCTACTATGAGAAAGGCAGAAAGTTCTAATAAGATTGTCCCCTGCTACATATCCTATTGAATAAAAGGCTTAAAATATGCAGGAGTGGGGTAGAGTTACATACATGATAAGACAATAGTAAATAAGAAATGCAATTATAGAAGAGGAACAAGGAAAAAAAAAAAAAGAGGCTAGGCATATGTGCTAGACCCAGAACTACAGCTATAGTAAAAGCAGAACACAGAGGACTACCTCCAAGACCCAAGGACACAATACTCACCTATGACTGAGGCTTAACCAGAACAGAGCAGAACTTTGGAGCTCACTCTTAACCAAGCTAACAAGCAGAATAAAATTCACTTTAATAAGTAAAAGTGAAAAACTGCAATGGAGAGTTATAGGGCTGTACAAGGGGAGATATTTATGAAGAGTGAAATAGGAATTGAGAAAAATCCTCTGGCCAAGTCGTTTCTACCCTCACACAAGGTATTATTACTTAAAGAATTTGAAACTAGCAAAAGAGTCCTAATACAAATAGGTTATTTTTGTTAACAGTAACATATAAAATGATATTAAATACCCATAAACCTAATGGTCACCATGAAAATCACACTATATTCTTATTTAGTATACATAAAATGTAAATAATTATATGTATATTAAAATATGCTCCTATTAATGATTAGATGCAACATAATTTTAATAAACAGTAATTGAAGGCCATCTGGATGCCTTAGTCCATTAAGCATCCATTGATTTCAACTCAGGTTATGATCCCCTTTCGTAAGATGAAGCTCTGGGTTGAGCTCCATGCTCAGCATGGAGCCTACCTGAGATTCTCTCTCTCCTTTCTCTCTGCCCCTCCCCTGTTCACACTCTCTATAAATATATAAGTAAATAAATAAATAGATAAATAAAATTAATTAGTTAATTAATATTAAAAACTAACAACAGGGATTGATTTTATGCATGTGTTTTATACATAATTTGATGGCATATGATATTTCTTTTACTTGAATATTAAAACACGATATTGAAAAAAGTGATAAAAACTTATAACAACTCCAAAAGAATGGATGGAATATATAACCCACTTTCAAAGTTCCATTATAATCTAAAGAAATAACTACTTTTTATTCAAATAAATAAATAACCAAATTATCCAAAAAATATGATAACCTTTCAACCTTTCTATTTTGCATTCTTAAGATCTATTGAATTTATTATTACATGCTTTTAACAATTTTAGCCTTTAGCACTTTCCTCTTTCCACATTTATCCTTTATTATTACATATCAGAGATGCAATAGTGATAAAAATGTCTATGATGATGATAAGGGGGAACACAGTAATAATTAACATGTATTAACTTCTTATATTGTGCTCAGTAGGAATTGACTTGCTTCACATTTTTAACTCCATTCCCACACAACTCCCTAACCTCAGAATTCTATATAATCCTCACTGGGTAGGTGAAGAGACTTGCCTGAAATAATGGATATAGAGAAGTTGGAACCAAGATTTAAAAAAGCATTCTGACTACAAAATACATACACTTAAATACTGACTTTCTTTAATTCCTGTGAAGGAAATGTAAAAAAGATTCTAGAAAACCGAGGCTTAGGTCTTCATTTAATTATTTTAAACTAGGTCTGTTTTCCCCAATATAAGATGAACTATATAACTACAAAGTTTTCTTTCCAAAACAACTATGAGAATTAACTGAAGTGATAGCAAGAGAAGGTGTTTTATAAGCCAGTAATTAGTATACATATAAGTTTTTACCCATTTATTATATGATACCAAGTTCTACTTTGTTTTGGTTGGGTTATCAATTCTGGTTGCCTCGACTTCTAGAGAATTATAATAATTAGAACTTTTAAAAAATTCAGTAGAATTTAATATTTTATTTTTTTAATAAAAATTATCTTTGATTTTCCAACTGTATATCTGTTAAACTGATTTCTCAGATATACCTGTTTATTGTACTCATTGTTATATCCTTTTTTAAAAATTAATTTATTATCAAGTGATACATTTGAGTGTATTTTTTTGTTTTTGTTTTTTGATACTAGGATACTATGTGAGACAGAATTAAAGAGTAAGGCGAAAACAAATGAGAGTAACTCAGGTAACTTTTAGTTAGTTACCATACCGTGTAGTATTGGTTTCAGGATTAGAACCCAGTGATTCATCACTTACATATCTCATTGTTACATTTAATTATTTTAAAATTTGAAAAAGAAGAAAAGAATTCAGACATAATGAAGGGGCATTCCTTCTTATGTATTTTAATGATTGACTTAAAAATGGCACAGTTAAAACTAAATTAACTGATTCCTATTCATTAAAGGTTGAAAGAAAATTACAATGATGAGCTCTTTATTATTCATAAATGCCTTTAGCTATGGTGACAAAAATGTATCAATTTAAAATGCAATTAAATGTAAACACATTCCATTTTATATTTCAGAGTTTTCTAATTTGTATTAGTAATTTTATGGGATTTTGTCATTTAAGCTGGTTGGATAGTCCAAAATTTGACTTGTATTCTGCTTTCCTCTCCCTACTATCCAATTTTAACAGCAATGCATATAACAAAGCATAAAGCTGTAAAGTCATATACAAAATTAATTAACAATTTTTGTTATTAATTAAGGAGAAGGGGAAGATAACATATAAATATTCGTGAGTGATTCTGCCTCAGATAATTCTACCTTGTAACCACAGAAAAGACTTCACAGATCACAAAGAACAGCAGAGAAGAAGGTTGAGATTTCCTCACTTGAAACACCAAAGCAACCCTGGAAATACCTATATCCAGATCGCTTGTTAAATAAGTAATACACATTCATTCATTTTAAAACACTATTTGGGTATTTGTTTTCTTCTAAGTGAAAGAATCTCTAACTCATACTTTCTTTTTCTCTTCCTTTAATAATTCTCCACTAATAAATATAATCCCTGCCACCCCGGAATCCTATATGATTCATCATCATATATAATGATGAGTAATTGAGGAAAGGATGCGTGTGTGTGTGCACGCACATGTATGTACATGTAATTGCAAAGCTATATGAATATTACAGGAAGCAAACACAACGTATACAAACTTCTAGAAGTAGAAAAAATTTAGCTTTAAGAAAAAAACCAAAAACGATGGATATAGTTAGTGTTGCTAGGGAGACATAGAAGGGCAGGTTACATTGCACATTACAAAGATTTTGTACTTTATCCTAAGAGCTACTGGATGGTGGTTGTGTGATGCTGTCTAAAATACTTTAAGTGATACATTTGAGTGTTGTTTTTTGTTTTTGCTTTTTTGATACTAGGATACTATGCAAGACAGAATTAAAGAGTAAGGCAAAAACAAATGAGAGTAACTCAGGTAACTTTTAGTTGTTCCGGCAAGAAATGGAGTGAAGGAATCTTGGAATAAGAATTTTCAGTGACTGTAAGGATATGAATGTAAGAGCGAGGGTTATGTGAGAAGCTGGATGTGATTTCCAAAAATAGAAAAAAATAGAAAAAGACACATAGGCCTTTCTTTCCTTCCTCCTCTCCTCCTTTCCATCCTTCTCTCCTTCTGTCCTTCCTTCTTCCTTTCTTTTTCTTCATGGGGGAGCTGGTTGTAGAGGACTCTATTCTTTTTTTTTTTTCTGTGAAACAGTGTCATTTCAATTTATTTGCACACATTTCTTTCTTTTTTCAATTTCTTTTGNTTAAGTTCCTCCTAATCCTCCTATACGTGCAAACATGTGAAATTTGTAGAGGACTCTATTCTTCACATGATGCATAACTGAGACTTCCTTGTGGCAACTGTAGGGGCCATTTTGGCATAGGGATTATTTCAAACTGAACACAATAAGGATCCTGTGGACTGAAGAGAAACTTTTGCTCTCCCCTTAACTACACAGAAAAATCTAAATTGGAAGGTCTTTTCAAAATAATGGGTTATTACCAAATATAAATTTTATCTGAGCAATCCATCTATATGGCAGGGCAAACATTTTTTTCCCAAATATTTACTCCTTTTCAACTTTCTGTGAATTGCATTCCTTCCCTTTGAAATCCCAGACTTCTACTACCTTCTCCTTTGTTCAGAATGGCATATATACCTCATTTTGCCTCACTATCTTTGGAATTTCCATGTTTGTTTGGATTCCCTGTATGTATGCTAGTAAATTTGATTTTCTCCTGTTAATCTGTCTTATGTCAATTTGATTCTTATCCAGCTAGAAGTAACTTTGAGAGGAATTCTTGCTCCCCAGCACCTCCAAAAGAAGATGTTAATTGTCAGTTGTGTGTAAAGGTATGGGATTATGAAAATAGGTCTGGCATGAAGTTTTGGTATATTATAACACTTAAAACCATAGGAATGGTTGCTAATTAATGAAATACTGTATCTCAAAAGGACAAAACCTTTGGGATATTTTAGAAATGTCCAAAATGAAGACTTTTGGCAAAACAGAGAGAAGAAACCTGAGAAGCTGTGATGTCACAGAAATCAGCTCAAGGAGGAAGTGTTCATATATTGATTGCTTTTGACATTAGGATAAGGACAAAAACTGTCAACACATTATGGAAATATAGTCATTATTAGCCTACCTTGTGAGAACCATTTCAGTAGACTAGTTTAGTCAGAATCCAGATCAGAATGGTTTGAGAGGAAACTGAAAAAATATCTTTTTGTGCAGTGTGTAGAAACATATATACAGCACATTTCTGAAAGAAAAAATTAAGATAAGGTGATATTGCTAGGGGACTTAGAATATTGTGAGAATTGTTTAGGGAATTTTTGTTTTTATTTTACTTTTTCTAAAAGAGAAAAACTGCAGCAACGTTCTGTGCTGCTGAGATGACAGTACATTAGGAGAATTTGTAGATACAGAAGAAAAGAAGAGCCATTCATCTCACATTCCCTTTGAATGTTGGGATAGTGCAGCGGGATCCAGAGAAGAGGGGAGGGATTGACAGGAAGAGAAATGTCTTCTCTATTTAAACTGGCAATGAGTACATACGTAGGCATGGCTTTTGTTTGTATGCTTGGTTAGATTCGGAGACAAGTAGAGAGCTCTGTTTCTTCAGTGTTAAAGGTCAATCACTAAAAGTGAGAGTTGGAAGGGATGCAGATATTTTTAAGAATAGAGGATAAAGCGTACAACTGCTATTACAGGGAAGGTATAGTACATGTGTTGAGCACAAACTGAGCTTTCTTATGGTGAATTTGGAGAGGTACTAATTTATTTTACTTTATGGTTTTCTCCAGCAGAGGTCAGGAGACACGTAATGATGAACAACATAGTAAAGAAGTAGAAAGAGGATGAAGATGAGGAGGAGGAGAAGCCAACACATGAGCATTTTGCTTGATCCATTTAAATCTTCTGATTTTGTCAAGTAGGTATGTTTATTATTTTTGATAAAAGATAAGGGGAAAAGGGCATAGAGAGGTCAAATAAATTGGCAAAGTTTTCACAGTGAATAAGGGCCCAAACCTGACTTGAACCTTGCAATGTCTAAAGCAAGAGCCAGTTTAACCACTAGGCTTTGCTGTATTCTATAAAAGCAATAATGTGCATTGTGCATTTAGAGAAAAACAGTTTCCTGGCCTGAAATGGTGATTAGTTTAAGGGGGAATGGATGAAAGTATAGAAAAGAAACAAGTTTGTATAAGTTATATAACGTCAAGTTAATGACTTCTGGATTTTAACTAAAACTCCATTTAGAATTGCTAAAGTCTTCAGGGTGAGATACAGTAACATATGCAAACAATAGCTCCAGGAAATTTAGTCAGAAATAAAAAAAAGTAGAGAGACCAATATGATACTTCTGTGTTACTGTAGGAATTTGTCCATAACAGCTGTCCAAAAAAAGATGAACAAATGCTAAGCATATGATATTCAAATGGTCAAAAGAATCAATGCAGTTTTTTTTTTCTTTTTTGTCTAAATTTAAAATTAAAATTTTAAGAGTGCCTGGGTGGCTTAGTCGGTTAAGCATCCGACTCTTGATTTTGGTTCAGGTCATGATCTCACAGTTTAGGGGTTGGAGCCCTGCATTGGACTCTGTGCTGACAGCATAGAGCCTGCTTGGAATTCTCTGTCTCCTTCTCTCTCTGACCTTCTCCCAGCCTCTCTCTCTCAAAATAAATACACTTAAAAATGAAACTAAAATTTTATTCACATCAATTTACCTGACTGCTAAATTCATCATCTTCACCATCTTTCCCCATGTTGATCTACACAATCTCCCATTAGCTAGACTCAAGTCAGGTGGATTAAAGAATATAAAGATAAATCTAAAAAATAAAAGATAATATAAACATATTACATGCTTCTGTAAATCCATAAATTTAAGTACTTCATTTAAAGCACTGAAAGAGTGATAGTTTGAACATATTTATCCCCTTAGTATATACAATTAAAATTATGTAACTACATATATATGTGTGTATGTATACATCATATATATATTCATATACATATACATATAATTTGGAATATACATGATAATGCCTGACAGAAAATACATAAGCAATTCTTGTTAATAATATTTATCATGCATTACTTCTAAAATAAGACAATTTAAAAATAAAAATACTGAATCATTCTGAAACATTTGTATCTCAAATATCATATATAAAAATGAAAATCTTAGTTCCTCACATTTATTCAGTTCTGTGGATTTTCTGGCAGCACAAATTTTCTGTGTTTTCTTTCCCACACTCCCATTTCATTATCAATGCTCCAGGGTGAGCCATGGTTTTTTTTTTTATCATCTTTCCCCCTCCCCATTTGATTGGTTCAAGGGTCTGAATTTGTTGTAGCCTGGGGTCATGAATCATCTTTTAAGAATATTGATAACAGCAACAAAATCAAAACCTCAGGGAGAATAAAACTTGCTTACATAGACAAATTCCAGAGACAGAGAGATCCTGGTGACATTTGACCTTAATCCTGGTCATTTCTGCATATCAGTCTTTTACCTTGTTACCTGTTTACCTATTGAGCCCCTTGAAAATTTTCTCTCTCAATGTAGGACCCATTTTTCTGATAGTAGTCAGATTCCTGCCATTTGAAACAAAATTAATGTAAACACCTAGTCAGTACTGAGCAGCATGCAAAGAGTTAATAGAAGAGTATGTCATGTTTGTTTGAGGAGGAATAATTTTAATGTATTAAAGAATAAAATGCATTTACCCTTTAAAAATACATTCTTAGTGGGATGGTTAAAAATCTGATGTTTAACCTACTTCACAACACCCCAGGTTATAAAATACTAATGTTACAAAGTAAGTAGAGCTCATCTCTAATGAGTAGATGTCAATAGATTAGCATATTAAGTATGGGATGACAGCGTGATTGCAACAAACATCTGTAAAATTTTTGCTTTTCATCTATATTAATTTGCTAAATGACTACCATGCAAATAGCCCCAAACCATAAATAAAAAAGACATTCTGGAATCATTAGTAAATTAGTCCTTGGTTACCTGATTAAAAATCAAAAAAGAAATTATGTGTGTTGATGCATAACCTACAGTATTAAAATGTAATGAGGAGGTATAGGTTAGTGGAAACCAAGGCACTTTTGTGTCCAAAGAGGATTTCAAAGAATGATTGCACGCTGGTTTTAGTGGTTACTGTTGGCTATTTAAAAAGAGATTGATGTGTATCGCTCTGTTGTAGAAAGTGTTTCACATGCTGTGACACAGTAGTTACCTTCAAGTTTCTGCCTATGGATGTGAATCTGTATATTGAAATTGTCGCCTTGTACTGAGTTTATACAGGCCCTATAGTTATTGCAACCATATTGCTGAGAAGTTGATGTCCAAAAGCAGAAAAAAAAGTGTGAAAAATATAGGAGACTGGCTGCCTATAGGCTCTACTTCTATGCAACACACATGCTTGGCAAATATTTAAAAAAATAAGACATATATAGATTTAAAAGTTTGTGAACTTTCCTTTACTTTCAACCAATGATTTTTGTGAAAGTATAGTCATGTTCATGTACTCTATTAAAAGGAAATTTTATTAAGGCAAACATTTTATTATTTCAGATAGAGTTTAGTGTTTAATGACTTGTTCACTAAATTTAGAACTTTTAAAATTAGTCTGAATGGGTGAAGAGAAACCAAAATATTAAAAACAAAATTTCAAGATCATTTATTATCTCAAGTTGAGTCCTAAGATAAACAGAATGCATAGTGTATGGAAATGACAATATTAATAACAACCATTAGTCACAGTGTGGACACTGTGCTAGTAAATTATTATCTCATTTAATCTTCCAAAAATCATATGAAGAAAACAGTATGATTCTCTCCTTGTACAGAGGAGAAACTACTTTTTAAGGGTGTAACTTTCCTGAGATTACAAAGAAAAGGTGTTCAGACTTGCCTTAAATCTAACTCTAGTAAAAACACTTTTAATTACTCTAAAATATTACTTCAAATCAAATACCTGTTTAACTAATCCCCTGCTCCTTCTCATCCCCAGGTGCCTGTACTCAACACACACAGATTTTCAATTCACTGATTCTCTCATTATTCTCATATATACATACTTTGATTAATGCTTCCTCTTTCTTGACATACACTTGTACTTACTATGTTAAGGTTCACCCTCTTTCATCCTAAGAGCCTCTTCTCCTGTGTTTTCAGAAAACAAAACACAATCATCTAAATTAAATGATCTTTCTTGAGTAAGATGGCAACGCCCCCTTACCCTCATTACTCTCCTATTACATGTCACATTGGCTTACATTCACTTAATTATCAGTCTCCTCATAGACAGTAAGATCATGGATGCACAGAGATAAGACCTTTCATCTGGTGTCCCCAGTACTTGTATTCTCCCTACATATTGTGAATTCTCAATAATGGTTTGGTGAATGAATGAATAAATTATCTTGGTTAATCTACTCTTATTGATGATTAGCAGATATCTTTGTTGCATTGCTGGAAATTAAGAGAAAGTACTTAAATATTTTCTTTTATCTTAGAGCAAGGTCATATTGACTAGTTATTGGCTTTATCAAATATAAATGGTCATGTAATCTGTTTTATTTAAGTCTCTGTCCAAGAGTGCTTAACTGATAGTGAACCATCTTAAAGATATTTCATTGGTCAGATGGGTAAAATGTGAGCATCTTAATGAGAATTATTATAACTGTCATAAATTAGGCCTGGTAAAATCATGTCTTTAATCATATTTGTAAGTATAAAGATTAATGGTAAATTATAGAACTAGGTATAAAAGTATATCAGTAATAGAAAAAAGAATGGATTTTACAAGTGGTTGATTTTTAAATTAAATTTTGATAAGAAGATATCAACATATATGTATATTCTATGAATATTCTCTTAAGTATATATTGGATTATACAACATGGATTTCTAGTATATTTGGCTATTAGTAGGGAATGGGGAATGAGAAGGGGAAACTGTAAATATCCCCAATAGTTCTGAAAATATTAAGAATAGAAAATAATAGTGGTTACACCATAGATCAGGTACAAAGCTGCTCTAATAATGTATTGTAAGATAAGGGACTAGCTAAATCAAGAAAAATGCTGAGTTGGGGCGCCTGGGTGGCTTAGTCGGTTAAGCGTCGGACTTTCACTTAGGTCATGATCTCGCGGTTCATGGATTCGAGCCCCGCGTCGGGCTCTGTGCTGACTGCCAGCTCAGAGCCTGGAGCCTATTTCAGAGTCTGTGTCTCCCTCTCTCTCTGACCCTCCCCTGCTCACGCTGTCTCTCTCTCTCTCTCTCTCTCCTAGAAATAAATACAAATTAAAAAAAAAAAAAGGAAAAAAGGTGAGCATAGGTTCAATGTATTTAATTCTGAAATAAAAAAACCTTCTAACTTTCATAGCTTATTATAGAGGGCAATTCAGAGGTACACTAAAGATTATTTTAATGGATCCAGATGAAGTCAATACTTAATAACAGCTGCACACTGGGCACTGATATTTGAATAATACATTATAGGGGTTTCAGGAAACTAGTATCTGTGAGAAAGAACTAGGATTAAAAAATTATGTTGTCACTTTCAGTTGAATGTGGCTAAATATAGCAGTAATTGCCTGTTCTAAAGAAAATAAGAGTTTTTAAGTAACTAATTACATATATTATATCTATCTATCTCCTTGCACACTTTATATCTAGTCAAACTATGAGGTTAGTGCAGTCTGCATATCCCCAAATTTGTATAGAATATCATAAATGACTGAGATTAGGCAGAAGTCAATGCATTTGAGGTGGAGAGAAGGATGAAGGCGGACCTGAGAGCAAGAAGGAAACAGGAAGAGCAGAGCTCATAGAAAAACCAACAGAAAAACATTTCTTTTTTTCCTATTTATTTATTTATTTGAGGCCAAGGGAAGGCAGGGATGGGCAGGAGGAGAGAGAAACCCTCAAGTAGGCTCTACACCTACTAGTAGCAGGCTCCACACCTAATGTAGAGCCTCATGCAGGTCTCTATCTCATGACCCTGGGAATATGGCCTAAGCCAAAATCAAGAATTGGATGCTTAACCAACTGAGCCACCCTGGCACCCCAGAAAAACAATTTTAAAAAAAGAAGTAGAGCCTGAGGTACAAATATTATTTCCCTTATATGCCACAAAAGGAGCTTGAGTAAGGAGCTGATGGAGTAGATTTATCTAACAGAGACAGAAGAAGGGGCTCACAGAGATAATTTTTAGGAACTAGTCTGTATCTGAGGCTATTGGAAATAGACTGTTTGAACCGAAAAGCCATGTATACTGAACAACACACTGGCCTTTCTCTCTATATAAGAACCTATCAAAAAAAAAAAAATCTACAATAATTTCCTTGATTGCTGAGCTCCTCTTAAGATAGTGTTTGTCCAAAACATAAAACAAAATTTAATTGTATCTCTCTTTCTGGCTTCCTTTTTAAATTATTTTTATTTGAGTATAGTTGACACACAATGCTACATTCCTTTCAGATATGCAACATTGTGCTTCAACAAGTTCATGTTATGCTATGCTCACCACAAGTGTAGCTGCCATCTGTCACCATACAACCCTTATTACAATGTCACTGACTATATTCCTTATGCTATACCTTTTATCCCCATGACTAATTTATTCCCTAACTAGAAGCCTATATCTCCCACTCCTCTTCACCTATTCTGCCCCTTCCACTGACATCTCTCTCCTCTGGCAACTATCAATTTGTTCTCTGTTTTTATAGGTCTGATTCTACTTTTGTTTGTTTTTATGCTTTTTGTTGTTGTTTGTTTTTTAGATCTATATGTAAGTAGAATCATATGGTATTTGCCTTTTTTTAGTTAAAAAAATTTTAATGTTTACATTTAAGTGAGGGATAGGCATAGAGTGTGAGTAGGAAAGGGGCAGAGAGAGAGGAAGAAACAAAATCCAAAGAAGGCAACAGGCTCTCAGCTGTAAGCACAGAGCCCAGCGTAGGGTTCAAACCCATTAACAGTGACATCATGATTTGAACTGAAGTCAGACACCTAACAGACTGAGCCACCCAGGCACCCCATGGTGTTTGCCTTCTTATGTATATTCTCTATGCATTACTCCTTCTATGCTTTTCATCATATTTTTCTACCTCTGTATTGTCCTTTTTTGACTCCTTATGCCTCCACCCTTTATCATTAAATATCTAAATAAAGTGTCACTTTCTCCTTTCAGCCTTCCATGACCATTCAAAACCTCACTGACTTCTCCCAATTTTTTAAAATAAAAGATCATTGAATTTTGGTCTCATCTACATGTCTTGGCATTACTTATCATGCCAGTCTTGACACAGCAACAGAATGTAAACCACTGAACACTGACCCAGTAGTAGTAAGTATTCATTATAGGAAGTGGCCATGTGTAAATGTAGGAAAATCTCAGGAAGAGAAGACCTGGATGGTTTGCGGGATGGAATTGGAGAATCAAATAAACCATCAACTATCTTACAGCACTAGCAGGGTGAAAAGGCAGGAACATGCTTGAAGCCAACTAACTACGTGTGGTTGTCAAAGTCAGATTGCAAAGGGGGTGCTTGTTCAGTGGTTCCTGGTTATCTATTGCCTCTATATAATTGCCACTGCCTAGTGCCTGCTGGTAGGTGTGTGGGATGCTGCTGTATAGCAGAGATGACCCATAGGGAAGAGCTGGATAAAGAGAAGAGGAGCAAGAAGACAGGCTGGAACCCATCTCTCTATCTCTCATCACAATATGACTACAACAGCAAGTTTTTCTTCATGTCCCAAATCCCATGCACATTATTTTCTGGCTATCTTCATCCCAGTAACATACATGAAAAGGGATTCCCAGATTTACTAAGTCGACAATGGAATCTAGCACAACAGATTAAATATCTATGCTTCTGAGTCCACACTGCACCTAAAAATGATAGACAACACTGATTCTTTCTTTGCAGTCATTCATTATACAGTTATTTATTGCTCACATATTTATTTGTGCTGTCAATGGAAATAAGGAATTTGATATATTTTATACAAAAACATTGTGCAGAGTGTAATATAGGTAGGCAGAAAAAGTGTCACTGATGCTAAGCATATATAAAGTTAGGCACTGCATAGTTTGCATGTCAGATATTTATACAAAATTAAGTATCTAACAATATTCTTCATTCATTAGGAGCAATGTCTTATTTAGTTTCCTTTCTTTTTAAAATTAGGTTTAAGCACTAAAATAGTAATTTAAAACTGTGATGGAAATATTATCTGTGTCTCAGTAACCAAACTTTCCCAAGCAAATTATTTATATAGTAAATAATTCTATTGTATTCAATCATCTCTTCATATTATGCTGTTGTCAAAAAGTGATGACAAATATAAGCAATCAAACATGGTAAATTTGTTTTCATTAGAAAGCTTTTCGATGGTAATTCTGTTTGGCTTCCTAATCTTCTTATATGTAACCTCTAGGAACTGCTGGAAGATGAGAGGCACACAGATTGCCTGACTGCTTCTTATTTCCTCCCCTGAGATTTTTCCGCTGCTTCCAGCAAGCTTAAAATAATCACTACATAAACAAATCTATTCTCTTGTCTTTCTTAGTCTTATCTGTCAAGTCCATTTCAAGAGTGTGGGTATGAACAAAATAATGATATGGATTGAGAGATTCACTAAGACTTATACCAGACCTGAATATTAATGTGGTAAGTGCCTGGCTGTTGTGGAGGCGAATCATAGGAGAGAGTCATATTGATATTTCTTATTGTGACGTTTGATATTAGATTAGTTTCAGTAAAATAAATAAATGAGACAAAATAGACCAGATTTTATGTAAAATATATCAAATTTAGTTAGCATTATGAAGTGTGTGATAGACTTTTTCTGTTTTTATGATGTTAAAAAGTTTAGCAATATATATTTTATTTCCACAAATTAAACTGAGACAAAAGTAGCAAGACATTCAGAAATATCTTGACCATATACAGATCAGATCAGTATATACATGAAGCTGGACAAAGTCTAGACCAGTAGGATTCCAAAGCTTAACATATATACATACATNTAATGTGGAATATTCATAAAGTGAATATTATACTTCAATAGAATAAAATAAACTCTTACTATAAGCAACAAGAATTAGGAATTTTACAGAAATATGTTGAATGAAAGAAGCCAGCACAAAGGATTAAATACTTTGTGGTTTCATGATATGAGTTTTAAAAACAGACAAAACTAACCTATAATGATGCTATTAAGAAGAGTGAGAGGGAAGTTTCTGTGGTTCTGGTATTTATTATTATTTTTCATCTCAATTTCAATTTTGAAAATTAACCTAGTTCTACACTTAAAATGTCTGACTTTATTTTATACTTACATTTTAAATATTTAAATTAAAAAAGTTTAATTTATTTCTGAGAGACAGAGACAGCATGAGCAGGGAAGGGTCAGAGAGAGAGAGGGAGGCACAGAATCTGAAGAAGGCTCCAGGCTCTGAGCTGTCAGCACAGAGCCCAAAGCGGGGCTCAAACCCACGAACCTGTGAGATCAAGACCTGAACCGATGTCGGATGCTCAACCGACTGAGCCACCCATTGCCCCTATATTTTAAATATTTAAAAGATGAGCTTCCAAATATATTTTGAATATCAACTATTTTCAATGTGTTACATTCTCACACAGAGATGACATGAGAGATGACATGTCAGAAAAATCTCTTAAGAATTTCCTGCCTTAAACAGAGCTCTTGATTGGACAGGGCTATAGATATTCAAAANTTTATTTTTAAATATAAAATTTTAAATTTTTATATTTTAAATAAATATAAAAGTATTTTTCTATTTAAAATAGAAAAATGACATTTTATAGAAGTAAAAGGGAAAGATCTGTTAATGCCAAAGGAGGATCTGGAAGATATCCATGGAGTATAATTTAAACTTGTAAATGAAAGAATGGTTAGAATTTTAATAAGTCGAAGGGCATTGGTAAGATTTGTTTAACAGAACATGTTAAACTTAACAAATCATGTTAAACTGTAAAACCATAGGCTGTTTAAGCCAGACAAAGTATGCTTAATTCTGTAACAAATACTATTACCATATAATCAATCACATTTCATTCAACAATGGTGACTCTGACATTTCTAAATGAGGAAGTTTTTCTTTTCTTAAAATATAACCAGTTCTTGGATAACCTTTCCAATGCACAGCAGAACTTGGAGGAAAATCATCAGAGCAGTGCAACAGAGAGAGCAGAGAAAGAACTCATTTCTAAAATAATAGGAGGCAGGCATTTTTGAAAATCATTAGATAGTGACTGCATAGGGATTCAATGTCTGTTAGCAAAAAGTATTTTCATGCATAAAAATGCATTAGAAGAAAAGATAGTAAAAGTGTCAATAGTGACAATATGCAACCACAGGAGCTGAGAAATCTGCAGTCATTAGAGAATCTTTGATACACAGAAAGTGACAATTCTGCTATAGAGCAGGGTGTGATAGTGAGAGAATTAGGCACAATGACCAGTGGTAATGCAGCATGGCGACTGAGGGGAGAGATCCATTTTTCTTAAGCAGACCTGTAATTATGATTACAGACTATTCTCTAATTGTGAGGATAGTATAAATATTTAAATTAGCTTCCTTTAAATGGAATGATAAATTTCAGTTTATTCCATTGTGTAGGTTAAGAAAGTCTCAACAAACTCTTGGTGTAGTAAAAATGGTTTAATCTGAAAAAAGGAACTACGTCCATGTGTAGGATGATAAAGCTGGAGGGAGACTTCAGTCACTAAGACCAAGACCAGGTCCCATCCACAAGAAAATCCTATCCTGAATGTTCACAACAAGCCATCAGGGGCAGCAGTGTCACCAAGATTCAGCCAAATACCTAAATCTCAGGATTTAGTCAGGAGTGACCAAATACTACAAGTTTCCAAAGGCAGATTGATCCTATCTGTGTATCATAAGTAGTTTGGATAAAACACACCGGAGCTTAGTTATCACAGGACTGGATTGACACAGAGATGAAAAGTTATTAACCATCATGAAGGGATAAAAGGACCCCACTCTTGAGATGCTGTGCAAATTAAAGGAAAAGGAGAAGATACATGAGCTTGAATAACTGCTGGCTCTAGAGCAAGCCCTTTGCAAAGACAAATTCCTATGGAGGGATATTCCAGATTATTAAATGCCCAATAATAAAAGGATTAGGGTAAATCCACTTTTGTAATAGGATTAGAATGTTTACATGGAACAAGAGACCCAAGAATCAAGTATTGGCAGTTGAGAATTGGGCAAAGCTCCTGCATCTGAGAAATGGAGTAAGACCTGAGGAAGTTAGGAACAGGATGGAATGTATTCTTCGTGAGAACTCACTGCAGCAATTGCAAATCTTGAGTGGTCTAATATTTAAAATACAGAAATGTAGAACAGTACCAATTGTCAACAAGCATACATATTTATTTTAATAGAATAAACAACTCAATATCGATTTCCAATCTATCTTTACCATATATACATTTTAAATATTCTAATATATGCATACTTTCTCCTTTACAAACAGTTGCAAAGATAAAGTAAGTCTCCTTGGACCATTTCCTCTACCACTGACAAGCTTCCTTTCACTTTCTTCATCTTCAGAGGAAATCACTGTCATATGCTTACAGTAGATCATGCCAGATCTATTCTTTTCTCCAAATAATACCAATTGTTTTCTAAATTAACTATACTAATTCACTCTCCCATTAGAGTGATATAGCAACTATTTTACCATATGCTTGCAAGATTTGATATTCTCAAGCTTTACATGTTTCCAAATACAAAAAAATGCAAACCAAAACCTGATCCCAATCATTTTATGTGGATTACTATGATGTCTCTAATAAAAATCAAGTAACTGCATAAATGCTGGTCGATTTATGACCTCTCTTTCTTGTTCCATTCATATATTTGTCATTCCTTATGCCAATATCATCTTGTCTTTTTCACTGAAGATTTATGGTAAGTTTTGAAATCAGGTGGTAAATTCATCGAACTTTGTTTCTTTCTTAATATTGTTTGTCTCTTTCTACTTCCTTTGCATAAAACTTAGGCTCAGTATGTGAGTTTCTTAAAAAGGCCTCCTAGGATTTTGATTGGGAATACATTGAATCTGTAAATCAATTTCAGCAGAACTGACATCTTAACAATATTGAGTCTTCTGATCTGTGATCATGATATATCTTTCCATTTATTTAGTTAGGTTTTACCAAGTTTCTATCAGCAATGTTTTATAGATTTCAGTGTAGAAGTTGTGAACATCTCTTGTTAAATTTATCCCTATGTTGGGATTTGATGGTACTATAATATAATAATTATACTTTTCAGTCCTTTACTGATAGTATATATAAATTTATATTTTTAAATGTAGAACTCCATCTTGCAATCTTTCTAAATTCACATATTAGTTCTAATGTAGGCATACTTTTATTCACTTCTCAGATATTGTGTTTAACAAATTGAAAGTTTGTGACAAATTTGCATCATGCGAGTTTACTGGCATCATTTCTCCAACAGCATTTGCTCACTTCATGTCTGTGTCACATTTTACTAATTCGCACAATATTTCAAAATTTTTAATTATTATTAAATTTGTTATGGTGATCTATAATCGGTGATCTTTGATGTCATAATTGTAACTGTTTTGGGCCATGAACCTTGCCCACTTAAGAGAGCAAACTTAATCTTCTGAGTGCTTCACCAACCCTCTCTCCTCTGTGGGCTATTCCCTATTCCATGATGTATATCAATATTCAAATTAGGCCAGTGAATAACTCTGCAATAGTCTCTAAATGTTCATGTGAAGTCACACATCTCTCACTTTCAGTCAAAAGACAGACATGATGAAACTTAGTTAGGAAGGCATGTGGAAAGCCGAGACAGCCCAAAATCTAGGCCTCTTAAACTAAACAGCCAAGTTGTGAGTGCAGAAGTAAAGTTCTTGAAGGAAAAAGTGCTTCTCCAATGAACACACAAATGATCACAAAGTAAAACAGACTTATTGCTGATATGGAGAAAGTTTTAGTGGTCTGGATAGAAGATCAAATCAATCACATTTCCTTAATACAAATCCTAATCTAGAGAAAAGCCTTAACTCTCTTCAATTGTGCAAAGGCTGAGAATGGTGATGAAGCTACAGAAGAAAAGTCTGAAGTTAGCAGAGGTTCGGTCATGAGGTTTAAGGAAAGATACTGACTGTCTCCATAACATCGGAGTCCAAGGTGAAGCAACAAGTGCTGATGCAGAAACTAGAGCAAATTATCCAGATGATCTAAGATAATTAATAAAAGTGGCTACACTAAACAACAGATTTTCAATACAGACAAAAAAGCCTTCTATAGGAAGAAGATGCCATCTAGGGGTTTTATATCTAGGAGAAGTCAATGCCTGGCTCCAAAGCTTCAAAGGACAGGCTGATTCTCATGTTTCGGGATAATACTGCTGGTGACTTTAAGTTGAAGCCAGTGCTCATTTACCATTCTAAAACTCCTAGTGCTCTTAAGAATTATGCTAAATCTATTCTGCCTGTGCTCTATAAATGGAAAAACAAAGCCTGAATGACAGCACATCTGCTTACAATATGGTTTTCTGAATATTTGAAGCTGACTGTTGAGATCTACCACTTAGGGAAAAAAAAAAAAAAAGATTTCTTCCAAAATATGACTGCTTAATGACAATGCATCTGGTCACTCAAGTGCTCTGATGGAGAGATACAATGTGGTTAATGTTGTTTTCATACCTGTTAATACAACATCCATTCTGCAGCCCTTGGATCAAGGAGTAATTTTAACTTCTAGGTCTTATTATTTAAGAAATATACCTCGTATGACTATTGCTGCCATAGACAGTGATTCCTCTGATGGATCCGAGCAAAGTAAATTGAAAACCTTCTTGTAAGAATTTACCATTCTAAATGCAATGGCATTCACAATTCATGGGAAGAGGTCAAAATATCCACATTTACAGGACTTTGAAGAAAACCCTAATGGGTGACGTGGAGGGCTTCAATTCGCCAGTGGAGGGAGGAAGTAACTGCAGATGGGGTGGAAATAGCAAGAGAACCAGAATTAGAAGTGGAGCCTGAAAATGGGACTGAATTACTGCAATCTCATGATCAAATGTTAATAAATGAGCTGTTGCTTCTTAAGATGAGTAAAGAAACTGGTTTTTGAGGTAGAATCTACTGCTGGTAAAGATGCTGTGAAGGTAGTTGAAATAAGATTTAAAATATGACATAAACATAATTGACAAAGCAATGACAGAGTTTTCAGAAGACTGACTCCAATTTTGAAAGAAGTTCTACTATGGATAAAATATCATCAAACACTATTACTTGCTACAGAAAAATCATTCATGAAAGGAAAAATCAATTGATGTGGAAAACTTCATTGTGCCTTCTTGTAAGATATTTCCATAACCACCCCAACTTTTAGCAAACAACACCCTGATAAGTGTGGATAAATTACCAACATTAGGGCAAGACTCTTCACCAGCAAAAAGATTATGACTTATTGAAGACTCAGATGTTGGTTATCATTTTTTAGCAATAAAATAATTTTATTTTTTAAATGTTTATTTATTTTTTTGGTGGGGGGGAGGGGAGAAGGGCAGTGAGAGAGAGAATCCCAAGGGAATCCCAAGTAGGCTCCACACTCAGTGCAGAGCCTAACACAGAGCTAGAACTCACAAATCTCAAGATCATGACCTGAGGTGAAATCAAGTCAGAGTCAGAAGCTCAACAGCCTGAGCCCCCCCAGGGACTCAGTTATTTTAAACTATTTTTAATTTAATACTTAATTTAAAGTAATTTTAAATTAAGGCATATACACTGTGTTTTTAGATAAAATACTATTGCACACCTAACAGATTACAGTGCAGTGTAAACATAACTGTTATATGAACATAACTGTTATATGCACAGGAAACCAACAATTTCATTTTATTTGCCTTATTACCAATATTCACTTGGTTGCAATGGTCTGGAACAAAACCAAGGTATACTTGTAATTTTATAGGTTACTTAAGAATTTTTGTATATACAATGATGTCATCTCTAAGTTAAGATAGTTTTAATTATTCCTTTTCAATCTTTATGCCTTCCATTTCTTTTTATTGCCTTACTACAGTTTTCCTGAAGCTCTAATAAAAAGTTGAGTAGAAGTGGCACCCTTGCATTGCTACTACTGATCTTAGGAGTAGAGCTTTTGATATTTTGTCATTGAATCTGAGGTCAGCTGCAGTATTTTGGTATATACTCTTTATCAAATTGAGAGTGTTTTACTGTGAATGGATATGAAATTCTGTCAAATGCTTTCTCTCCATGTATGGAAATGACTGTATAGCTTTCTCCTTTAGTGTGTAAATTTAGCAAATTATAAATTTTGTTCTTTGGATGTTAAATTAATCTTGCATCTCTGAGATAAATGTTATATTCCTACCACATAACAATTCAGTTTGCTAATAAGTTACCGAGTATATTGTGTGTATGGTCATAAGGAATATTCATTTGTACTTTTTTTAATTTATATTTTTTGGAAGTATTCTGTCAGGTTTGGCCAGACAAAAGAGAACTGAGAAGTGTTCCTTCTTCCTGCATTTTCATAAAGGAGTAGTGTAAAACTGATGTTTATTCCTTATATAATTGATAGAATGTATTAATAGTATTTACCATCCATAATCATCTGTATTATTTCTGGTAGGTTAGATTTTCTACACAGTATCACTTACCTTCACCTGAAGAACTTCCTTTAGCATTTCTTGTACTTTATATCTGCTAATGACAAATTCTTAGTTATTATTATTTTTTAATCTGTAGGGATCTTTATTTTGCCTTCATTTGTGAGATATGTTTGCTTTATACAGAATTCTGTTGTCAGCCAGTGATTAAGATAATTTTGCACAAGGCTTAAGATCCAGCTTCTGTGACTCCTTTCTTTCTGGGTTTACCTCTTCACATTTTAATATTGTGCTTCTCCAAACTCTGATGTCTGGCTATTCAAACCAGAAAAACTACTTTTTATAATGTACTCTTTCCCACACTGCAAGAAGAAAGACAAGCCTCAAGAATTAAAAAAAACATAAAAATGAGAAACTCACCTGTGTTGCATCCTTCATATGGACCCATTTAAAAAAATTAATGTTTGTTTTTGAGAGAAAGATAGAGCATGAGTAGGAGAGGGGCAGAGAAAGAGGAAGACACAGAATCTGAAGCAAGCTCCAGGTTCTGAGCTGTCAGCACAGAGTCCGACATGGGGCTCCACCTCATGGACCATGAGATCATGACCTGAGCAGAAGTCTGATGCTTAACTGACCAAGCCACACAGGCATCTCCATATGAACTCATTTTTGAAGAGGTCCAGATTTAGAGTCATTATCTGCATTAAGCTATGTTTAGCAGAGGCTTAAACAGCTTTATGGCTACTCCTTTCTTTATCTCTCTCCTTCATAATCAGATTTTTCCTTTTTCTTATTTATAGTGCTATGTTTTTAAAGTGAGTTTTCATAATGGAATGATATAAACCTGTATTTTGGCTCAATCATATCTTATCAGGGATTACTATTTGTTTTCTTACCTTCTGTGCATGAGTGTATGTCTGTGAGTATGTAAAGGCAAATTCATTACAAGTGTATTTCCTTCTAGTTTTTATTTCTTTTTTTTTTTGTAAATTTTACATTAACTCTACATATCAGAATACTTTGTAAACCGTTTTGTTATAAAATAAAGAGTTTTTTTTCTCTTCTATTGACATAACCATCTTTTCCACATACACATGAAACACCATCTTTTCCAAGATTTCCTATGCGTACATTGTCTGTTTACAAACCCAAGACCATACTATTTTGTAGCACGTATAACATAGTCTTTGTAAAACACATATTAATTCACTACTTAATTTTGGTAGGTCGTTATTTTTAAGATGTACCATAATTTAATGCTTCTCAAACTTTACATGTGTAAGAGTCTCCAAGAAACCTTATTAAAGCACAGAATTCTGGGCCCTGTCTCTAAGTTCTGATTCAGTGGGTCTGGAGTAGAGTGATGCCAGGTAACATCCATGCTGCCTGCTTGAGGACCATACTTTGAGTTGTTCAGCTTTAGCTTACTTGGACATTCCTTTTATTTGAACATTACAGAAGTTCATAGGTTTGCTATTGTCAATATATTTGACTATGTGACACTACATGTTTCTTAAAATGTTTTTATATGATTGTAGTAAAAATAAGAATTTGGACATTTTAAAATATTTTTAAATTTTTAAATGTTTTTTTATTTATTTCTGAGAGAGAGAGACAGCGTGAACAGGGGAGGGTCAGAGAGAGGGAGACACAGAATCTGAAGCAGGCTCCAGGCTCTGAGCTAGCTGTCAGCACAGAAACGGTTGCAGGGCTCGAACCCACAAACAGCAAGATCATGACCTGAGCCGAATCCGAACGCTTAACGGACTGAACCACCCAGGCATCCCTAAAATTTTTAAATGGGTATTTATTTTTGAAAGAGAGAGAGAGGAGAGAGAGAGAATGCAACAGGGGCGGGGGGGGGGGGGGCAGGGATGACAGAGAATCCAAAGCCAGTTCTGTGCTGACAGCACAGAGCCCAATCTAGGGCTTAAAGTCACGGACCATGAGATCATGACCAGAGCCAAAGTCAGATGCTTAATCAACTAAACCACCCAGACACCCCTAAAATATTTTATGCAGATTTTTGGAAGGTTTTAAGAAAGGATCTTTTTTTTTTTTTAATTTATAAGCATATCAATAATCAGTTTACTCCTATATCTTCATTATGACTGGCAATTATGATTATTACTTACTACTTGTTAGTTTGACAGATGATAGGTATTACCATATTATTATTTTATGCTTGTTATTATTCTTAACTTATGTAGCCCTTACTGTGCTAATGATATATTTCTATCGCTTTATTTGTCAAATCCTAATATGTTTGAAAAAGGAAATAAAAACAGGAATGCTGCAGGAAACTGGCTAAGGGAAGATAGAATAGAGGAAATCTCAGTGACTATGTAACACCTGGAACATCGATTTGTTATGAACCAAGCCTTATTTTTATCCACAGAATGCAACAGCCATTTATGAAATGGCTCATGAACAACAATAAGAAGCTAGGAATGGATGAGGGATGGGCCACTGCATGATTTCCACAACTGGAGGAAGACAGATACTAATGTAATAAAGGACACTGCCATAGTCAGAGAGAGCTGCACTGGCTAGGTTGTCCAACCGAAGTTGAGCAGAATAAATGTGCCAAACAAATAATATGACTCGACTTTGAGAAGAAAAAAAATATAATATAAAAAAAATGCCAATTTTCCCTAAAGAAGACCAGCACTAATTAATAAAACTTTCATGAAACGAAAAACTTGAGAATCAAATGCTTTGTTTATTTAAATGATATGCTGAAAACTGCCATGGTGTCTGTTGAAAGGATATTTAATATATTTAAAATTTTGTTAACCAGACGAGGTTATAGTTATCTGATAAGGAGATTTCATGTTAGAGGTAATGTAAATAAAGTCTATTCTTTGTGGCAAAGAATAAACTTTTTATGTGATCTTTATTCAAAGTAAAGAGATGTGTTAATTTATTATAATATTATATGGCAGGGTTGATTATTCCACAATAGTGTTTATAGCTGGACACTAGGTGACAATAGTGGCAAGTGAAAAAGTATTCAGAGCTAGGGTCCAAAATACAGAAAGAAACCTATTGTGAAACAAGTTCATGAGGAAGACGCATTGACAAGTACCTGGTTTGAGAAAAGCAAGGCTGAAGGAGTACAGTAATTTGAATACAAGTCAATGTCTGCATGGGTTTCAGGTACCCTTTAGTTGTCTAGGGTTCAAGGACTGGGCAAGCAGTTTGGCCAGAGATCACCATTTGACAACCCGTATATTGTTAAATATGGAATCCCATCCTTCATGACATGACAGCAGAAATGTAAACACAGCATCTCCACAAAATATATTTGCATTTATAAATAACTGCCATAGCTTCACTCGGATTTCACTAGGATATCGACACACAATCAGCATCTAGCTCATCACTACTGTTCACCCTCCTGATAAAACTACAGGAGGATCAAGACCTTCATCATGTTGCATTCAAGCTCTACCAGACCTACAATAGAGCCTGCACAGGTTATTCAAGCAGTTTTCACAAACACTAAGCTGTAATTCAAGATCTTGATCATTTGACATGGCATGTCCTTACCTATTATGCTGAAATAATTGCAGATTTGATATATTAGTCAATACCCAGTCTGCACAATGATTGTCCACATCTGGTCATATTAAGAGCCAGAGTCTCAATATATTCTTCACAGCTGGAATCAATAAGCACCCAGATGTTATGAAGTACAGAGTAGGGCTCAGAGTGTCAGAGCTTTCACAGTTTGCATCTGATAGTGAGTACAGCTAGGTTATTATGCACTGTATTCAGCTATATTTTCTCAGAGACAAATTGCTCAACCCTGACAGCATATATATTTACTTCCATTTGGGAAGGTTGTACAAATATTTTGGAGCCCATATCAGTCAGAACTATTAAAACATAAACACTCTGAGTGTTTAGAAAAGAAGAATTTTAGTTCAAAGATCACACAGGTGACAACAGAGACAAAGAAAATGATCAGAGATAGGTATTTGGAGAGGAGATAACAAGGTATAAGTTTACATAGACCACTGTAAAGTTGAGAAGAAATATTGTGGATCATATCCTTCCCAAGATCACTCACTAACAATAACTTAGGAAAATTTAACAGCTTTTTTCCTTCCATGAACCCATATAATGCAATCATCCCCCACTATCTATGCATAAGTACATTCATCCAATCATATAAAGAAATCTATGCATTAAGGACTGGAGTAAAATTGAAGACATAAAGATTACATCTCTTATTAGTTCTTCCTGGGTCAACTTTAAGGTCTTGAGCTAATTTGACATTTCTTTACCTTCCCATGTCTCCCTGACCCCCATAGCTCATGTATTTGTTTCTGTAATTGTTTCTGACATTAACCTTACAGAATATTATTTGTTAGTTCGCTTTTCTGTTCTACTGATGGACTGTGCCCAGTGCCCAGCACAGTGTCTCGGTCAGGTTTAGCACTCAGTAAAAGTCTGTTAAAGGAAAATGATTAAATGAATGATTAAAATGTCCTACATCCTTGGGAGCATTTCTGAGATGTATGTATAGAGATTTTTGTAGGGATTTTCTTAGGAGGCTGCATGTTTCACAAAAGAAGAGAAGCTCAAGAATATCTCAAAGTGTTTAAGAACTTTTAGATAGTGAAATAGTGGTAAAGGTATCCCAGTAAAATGGATGTTTGTCTAGCATTAAGATGATGAGTTTTATCCTCCTTGGGTACTTGTGAAAATGCAAACAAAATGCAAGTTGTCATGCAGAAAAGCAATCACTCGCCTCTTTACGAACCCAATAAGGAAGAATTGTCCTGAATATATCTCTAGGATTACCACAGCCCTGGTCTTTAAGAGCCTTGTGTATAGCCAAGCATCATTATTTTTATTATAATATTCTACAATATATGTCAATCTACTTATCTATGAACAAGACTTATCTGTATCTATATGATTGGGATTGACTCTTTCAGCTTTCATTTCTCTCCAGCAGGAGAAGTTGTAAAGCTAAAATGCTACACTTAAAGATTGCTTTGGTGTTAGGATTCTGGATATCATTTAGGTTCTGTCTATTAATTTTACTCACATGAGATTTCATGAACAGAAGAAAGGCAACAGTGGCTCTCTGTGAGCTCCTGGCTGATAATGGCAGTAAGCAAGGTTAAAGGTTTGCTTCAACAGAGTTCATTAGCTATTGCATAGCTTCCCAGCAGAGGCATGTGCATTGTGACTTGAAATATGAAGCGGAGGCAAGCATATAAGATCCAGAAAAAAAGCCATGCAGAAAGAAGAACAAATATAAAAGTTGTGAAATAAAAGCAAATGAAGGTCAAACTAGATGTGCTTCATGCATAGGGGAAAGGATGAAAGATGGAAACCAGATCCATTTCATGTATGACCTTGCAGTCCATGGGAAATTATTAAGGAAAGTTATTACTTAATTTGTAATGGAAATCCATTGGTAAATCCAAAGAAAAAAGTAATATGATCTGATAACATATTAGAAAACTGGCTGCTGATGAAAGGTGGTCTACAGGGGGCCTAGATAGGACACAGGGAAGACATTAGTCATGTAGATGAACAAGGATAATGATTTATATTAAGGTTGTACTGATAGAACTGTTAAGATATTACTAACTCAATGCATTTTCATTTATACCCTTATATTTACTGGTTTAGGCATGACTTCTATCGCATCTGAGTTTCTTCAAAATTTTGTAACGAGATTTTTCTCAATGAAACTAAGATATAAGTGATTCAGAGCAGTTTAATTTACAATCTAGTCCTCTAATGAAAATCCAAACCTCCATTAACTGTAATCAACCCAGACTTACAAGCAATAAATTTTGCACACCTGCATTTTTTTCTGATACTAAATTCCTGAAGGAAAATATTTTAATCTGGTTTTCAAAATATGAACTTTTCAGTTTTGAGGTCAAGGTTAGAAATGGAGCAAGCAAAACAAAATGGTACCACAATTCACCCATTACATAATAACGATATGTGAAATCTGTAAAAAATTTTTTCCTAATAATACCATGACTTGAATGAATGTTGGAAAATAATGTTATGACCTAATATTTGTCAACTACAGGCAGATATTTCTGGGGTCTGGAGATTATTAATTATGTCGAAAATATGCCTCACCTTCTCTCCCTCCCTTAAAAGTTGAAGACACTTTTTAAAATCTTAAACAGGTTAAGAGGTATTAGGATGTAACAAGAAATACTATCTCTCATAAAAACAAAAATACCAAAAGGAAAGAGGAAACTAATTATGAAGCACTGTTCTGTGGCATTTTCTGTGCTGTGACATATTTAAAAAGCTTGAAAGATATGAAGTTAAAGAATGTAGCATAGCAAAACAAGCAGTTAAATATCCCTATTCTCTCTCTCTCTGGGAGTTGCCCGCCAGTCAAGTTATTGATTGCAAATGAGAATAATACATATTTCTAGCAAACCTGACAGAAACATCCTGATACATCACTGAATAATGAATAAAATGAACTTGTCAAAATGGGAAAAGGTTTTCTTGAGACTTCAGTCCAATAGGCCTTAACGACTATAATCTAGGCAATGAATTTTCATAGAGTATGAAAATATAAAATACACTGATGAGCTTTCTCTTCTCATGTAGTATAAAAGGTATGTTTTCATCAGTGCTGTTAGGTTTCTAATAATATAATTATTCTTATTATCAGGACATATGCAGGAACATACTTAATATATATTATTCAAATGAGTTATGCATCTATTTATTGCTGTTTTAATCTTTTTTTGAGGTGTTTCTTTACAGCTCATGATTCTAATTATTTTTTTCATTCTTATAATTTAGCATAAAAAGCTGATGGAAAGCTCAGATGTATGAATAGAGTTTGTCAATTGACAGATCTTTAAATCCACTGTACACAATGAGATCAGGCCTCTTTAAATGGACCAGCCATTCTCATCTCCATCTAAACCAAAATCTGTATCTGTAGATTTTTCCTCTTGGATTGGGCAAACTCTAAGTTTGGCCTCATGTGTTTAGTGAGTTTGAGGTATAAAAAAGGAGTTTCATGAAATAAGATACCTCTTCTCACCTTCATCAGGATTTAGTAGGCTCCAGGACAGAGTTTCTCTGATTATCCCTTCCTAAGAAGTTAATTTCTTTTCAACAGGAATGGAGGAAGGCATTCCATTGGGTAGCTAGTGACTGGGTTTATCAGTTCTCTTCATATATTTTTAAACAGTCCTCTTCCAGTATCTTCCCTTGCACTTAGATTTTCAGAGTGATGCACTGACTCTAAATCCCTGAGCATCTTTAGGGAATTCTGTGGAAGGAATATACAAGATTCTTGGATTATCTTCTACCCACTCTTGGCCACTTAGGCCCTTGTCAGACAGAGAGATATACATAAACCCTGTATCAATTACTATTTGTTTCATCTACTTTTTTTTCTTGAAAACTTGGTTGACATCTCTCATCTGTGGTTATCTCTGTTTGCTTCATACACCTATCTTTGTGAATTTATCCTTTCTTTATATACATTCACTTTTGTTTTGTTGGAATTGTGTACAGAATAGAGAAAACCTATGTATCCAATCAAAGTTTATTAAAATACTAATTTTAAAAAGTTAAATTATTTATTTATTTTTTATTTAATTAGAGAGAATCCTAAGTAAGTTCCACATTGTCAGCACAGAGCCTGATGTGGGGCTGGATCTCACAAACCATGACCTGAGCTGAAATCAAGAGTCAGAGTCAGATGCTCAACTGACTGAGCCACCCAGGTGCCCCTCAATTATATTTTATATAAAAATATTGTCTAGACACCTTTTTATTTCCTTTATAATTTACAGAAAGCATATTATATTAAATTATCTGTTAATTAACAATGTATCATTTTCATGCCTATTAGTGTATAAAAATATCTTAAATGTGTATCTTTAGTTTTCTCCTAGGATTTAAAAATATTTTTAGTGATGTTTTGAACTTGAATATTCATAACTATATTATCTTTATTGAGATTTGTGTCTTATGTCAACAGAAACTGTCTAACGATCTCAAATTAATATTCACTTGAATTTTATTTTACCTTAAATTTTATTTGTTTTATTGTTTCATTCTGTCCAACAACTATGCTTATTTTGCAATTTTTTAAAAATTAAATCCCAACTAGTTTACATACTATGTAATATTAGTTTCAAGTGTACAATATAGTGATTCAATACTTCCATGCAACATTTGGTGCTCATCATAAGTGGCCCCCTTAATCCTCATCACCTGTTTAACCCGTTAAGTTTGTCTGTTGTTTTCTTTTTTAATGCTTATTTATATTTGAGACAGAGAGACAGAGACAGAGTGTGAGTGAGGGAGGGGCAAAGAGAGAAGGAGACAGAATCTGAAACAGGCTCCAGGCTCTGAGATGTCAGCACAGAGCCCAACACAGGGCTCAAACTCATGAAGGGCAAGATCATGACCTAAGCCAAAGTCAGATGCTTAACCTACTGAAGCCACCCAGGCACCCCAAGTTTGTCTTGTATAAGTATTTTGTGCTTGCACATGATATTTAAGAAAAACTGAAAATATTTTATTTTTAGTTTTTACATTTAAATCTTTCTATTCATTTTTATAGTATGTATACTTCTAATTTCAATATCTTATGTTTTTTATTTACTTATTTATTTACTGTAGAGTTCATTTATTCATGTTGAGAGAAAGAGTGTGTGAGGAGGGGCAGAGGGAAGGGGCAGAGAGAGAGGGAGAGAAAGATTCCCAAGCAGGCTCTGTGTTGTCAGTGTGGAGACTGACACAGGGCGTGAACCATGACATCATGATCTGAGTTGAAACCAAGAGTCAGATGCTTAACTAACTGAGCCACCGAGGCACCCTTTATTTTCGAACCTTTTCTTGATATTTCCCTTTATTCTTATTTCTTCCTGTTTTGTTGCTATTCAAGCTTTTAAATGATTTGATGATTGGATATCATTTTTTTTAAAAATCCTAAAGTGTATTTATCAATGATATGCCCATATGAATATAATGTAGTGATTAAATAATTATATTTAGCATGAGTATGATCAATGTACCAATATTGATATATTATTTTCTTTGCAACCTCAATCAAGTCATTTAGCTTTTCGGATCCTCATTTTTCTTTTCTGTAACATGAATATAATCGGTGCCTTAGAAAACAAAGGATGAAAAAAAAAAAGAAAAGTCAAAGGATGATGAGAGTACTACTCAATATCTGAAATAAAAAGATGAGGCTAAATTTATTGCTTATTCTATTAAGCGAGACTAATGCCATTTAAGTACAGTCTCTCTGAATCTGAGCAGACCAGATTGCTCATTTTATATAATTTGTTTAGGAAGTTTAAGGTTTGGGGATTGATGGAATTTCAAAAGCAACTGTAGGATGATATAATCTGTAGAAGCATGATTACTCAGGTAAGACTAATTAGTTGCTAATTTCTAATTGGTTGGCACTCAAAAGCATATCTATTGGAGTAAGTCTCTGACTGGCTAACTTTGATAAGTGAGTACATGTAACTGATTGGTCAGTATGTAAAAGTATCCTCAGTAAGGAAAGTTTTTGCTTATTGAATAAACAGGCTTAAAATTGTTTTTGGATTGCTACTTGTATCATTAGGCAATCAATCTTTTACTAGAAGTATAGAACTTTTATTTTTCAGGGATATCTGAACAAACCAAATCAAAGATGATATACACAGCATTAGTACATTGTATGGTTCAGTTTAAAAGTGAATACACTGTAATGACTATTATCATTAATGTTATAGTTTCAATTAAAAAGTAGAAAATCAACACAGCTTTCTCTACTATGCCTCTATATTGTGAAATTATCCTCTCAGGAAATTTCTATTACAATGAATTTTCTCAAAGCTCCAAAATTTTATCTCTGTTACTCTCTACCAATATAAAACATAAAGTATTAAAATTCAAGTATTTTCTGTCTACAGTGAGTGCTCTTTACTACTCTTACACAAGTACAGTTGACTCTGAACAACATGGGTTTGAACCGTGTTGGTCCACTTATATGAAAATTTTTTCCAGTAATTTAAATGAATTTTCTCTTCTTTATGATTTTCTTAACAACATTTTCTTTTATCTAGCTTCTTTTATTGTAGGAATACAATATATAATACATATAACATATAAAATATGTTAATCAATTATTTACATTATTGATAAAGCTTCCAGTCAACAGTAGGCTATTAGTAGTTAAGTTTGGGGGGAGTCAAAAGTTATAAGTAAATTTTTGACTGTGTAGGGGGTATGTAGCCCTAACACCTGCCTTGATCAAGGGTTAACTACAATTCATTCTTTAATATTGTGATAAGCGATAAAATGGAATGTACGGTACTGTGAGTTTTGACGAACAAAGTCATTGAGAAATTCTATTTCAACTTATACATAAAGTATGAGCATGACTTAACTACAGAAAGGATGGGAGTTGAGAGAGAAGCAATTATTCCAGTAAAGAGAATGATGTGTACAAAAATTCTGATATGTAAAGATCTCATTCAAATCACTGAAAATGGAGTATATGTTGAGAGGGGAAAAATAGAGAAATCAATGCTGAGATAATAGAAAGAGCCTTGGAATATCCCATAAGAGTAATGCTATGACACTAAAATTTATAGTACGAGAATTGTCATTGAAAGTTAGACTCTTTGAATATGAACAGCCTGTTAAGTGATAAACAGATAAGAAGGAAGAGAGGATTTGTAGCCACCATACCAAAAATAGGCACATATTTTTCTCAGTGGTTTGGCATGAAGGTAGTGAGGTACATAGCATTCAACATCTGTTTTTAAGGCATATTTTATAGGATTTTATTCATTAATGGATTTGGCAAAATTTTCTATTCAAAGGCTATACTTCTGAGTAGAAATTTGGAAAAACCTGACTAACTTAGAAATTATAGCTGCAAACAATATATGATAGTAATTTCCACTAAGAGATTTTTCTTCATGAGATTAATCAAGTGATCTATTGAAAAACTTACAGTGATTTTCCTCCCATCTTTTAACTGTCATTCAACATAATAGTTTTAACCATATGCTTAAAAATGCCTTTTTGAGCCATCTGGTTCTACTGTTGAGAAATCAGTAACTTCCCTGAAACATTTTAACCTCTCTTTCTTTCTTTCTTTCCCTCCTGAGAAAAATTTTACCCTTGCATCAAAATAGAATGTCACAAAACAGAAATAAGTCTTCCAGGCTTTGCCTCATCCCAAACGTGGGTTATTAGTTAAAAAAAGTGGTAGGAATCAAATAATATTTGGCCAACAAATCCTACCACAAAGACAAGCTAAAGTCATTTTTTAAAATCTCAGTTTATTATCAGTAGAACATAATTTCATACTAATTTATAGAATTAGAATTTAATCAGAAAAATATTGAATTATCATTTATAGTCTTAGAGTTATTGAACCTAGAACTTATTTAAACTACTGAAATTTTGACTTAAATGACCCCAAATATACACATACATACATAATTTAACATAGCACATGTATAGGGCATCTACATACATCTCTAGCTCTCACTGATTCTTTTAATAATGAATGTGAAATTAACATTTGTGAAGCCTACAATTATTAGTCTGTTTTTGTGAACATTAAAAAAATCTGTAGTAATATCAGTATCCATTCCTGGAAATTGTACTGCTAATAGAGTAATTGTACTGCTAACGGAGTCAGTTTTAGTCAGTATTTTCATCACAAGATTTTATCCTGGAAGTCATTCTGTTTTCTTCAAATTCATTAGTCACAACATAGTTATTCAAGTAAACATTCCTGCAAATGAGGGACACATCTCTCCTGCTGTAATACACTTTATATTGCCATTAATGATGTCAAATGATTCCATCAATCCTAATTGTGTGCTAGTACGTATTGTCCATTTCTTCAAGCATTTTTTTGAAGACAACTTAAGCCTTGGGAAGCTTGCACTGTAGTTTCTAGCATCAGATTTCCACTTTATTTTCTTTGTGCACAATTTTTTTTTTTTGCCATTGTGGGTAAAAAAATGCTTCACTAAAACATAAATTAAGTAAAAAATAAAAAGAGAAGCCAGAAAGGAAGAAACAGCACATGTTGCAGAATGTCGTCAAATTGGAACAGCACAGCAGAATATGACTGTTGATTGGTTTGTTTGCAGTGTGGTTTTCTAGTGCTCTTTGATTCACAACTGCACAGTACAATCTACAGCTGTAGCTCTCCCATATGGAGACCTTTCAACGGCCTTCTGAGAATCAAAAATAAACACACAACACTCTTAGCAGTTTACTGTTTTTCAGTATACCAGCATTGCTTTGTTTTTTGAAGCAAAGTATTTTAAAAACAAGCTAAGTTATAATGAGACAAAATAGTGAGAGAAACAATTCTAAGTAGAATAGACTGTAAATGCACTGAACAGAGTGAGGAGATTATTCAAAAAGTGAGAATATGGGGTACCTGGATGGCTCAGTTGGTTAAGGATCTGACTTCAGCTCAGGTCATGGTCTCATGGTTTGTCAGTTCCAGCCCCTCATTGGGCTCTTTGCTGTCAGCACAGAGCCTGCTTCATATCCTCTGTCCTCCTGGCCTTCTCATGCTCTTCTCTCTCTCTCAAAAATAAACATTAAAAAATAAGAATACAATACATGAATTTCAGTAATTTTGTCATTCATTGTCTCCCACTAATGAATAGGAAAATATAAGTTCCTGAATTCAGATAAAAATGGGTGAGGGGAAATATCTTAGTTTAAAGCCACATTTATGAAATTATTTTTTTCTAAATTCTTATTGGCCTAGACAGAATTACAAGTCTCAGATGTTAAACTTCTTGAGATATATATCACAAAACCTTGAAAAGTATGTCTCAAATATTTCATGCGAAATAAACTGTGTTATAAAAGTTAAGAATTTCATATTAAGATAAATATATACAATGACAAAATTAATGATGGACAACATTCCTGGTCTGCCTATTTCATTCAAGTGCAGACTGCTTTCTCTAGTTTAATGTATGCCTTTGAGAGATAATTAGATAATAAATGGATAGGTAAATGGTTAGAGAGTGTTTGTAAGAGAACAAATTATAAAAGGGAAACCAAATAATAATCCAATGGTAATAGTATTAAATGATCTTTATTTACTTTTTTATGTTGAGATTAATATCTATTTATTATTTATATCCACTATAACTAAGGTGTTATAGTAGGAACACATAATTCAGTGGGATACTATTTACACTTCCTTCTATCTTTCTAAGGTATTTATTATCATTAATATATATTATAAGTATTTTTTCCTTGTGCACCTAATAGCCACATGATTTTGCTCATGAAATTTCTCTTTTTCTTCAGCCAATCAATTAATAACACTTGTGATAGATGAGGCATAAAGAAAGTTAAGAATACCTATCAATATAAGACTCTAACATGACCTATTCCCTAATTAGTGCTGGTCATAATCTTAACCAGCACTTTCTAAATTAATGTAGCAAAATGTTGAAAGTCTCTACACATATTCCATGTAAATTATAAATTTACTTATACTTTGAAGAAAATATGGATTTTTAATTGTTTTTTTTAATGTTTTATTTATTTCTTAGAGAGAGAGAGAGCATGAGCAGGGGAGGGTCAGAGAGAGAGGGAGACTCAGAATCTGAAACAGGCTCCAGGCTCTGAGCCGGCTGTCAGCACAGAGCCCGACACGGGGCTCGAACCCACAAACCGTGAGATCAGGACCTGAGCCAAAGTCGGACGCTTAACCAACTGAGCCACCCAGGCGCCCCAATATGGATTTTTGAAAGCAAGAAAATGAGAAGGATAACACAATGTATTATAGAATCATGTCTAACTGCAATGGAATTAAGAATCATTAAGAAAAATAATGTAGTTTTTAATTTACTATTAATGCATTCTTTTTCTCTATAAGTGAATTTTTCTAATGGAATTAAAGAGGAAATTTTTTTTCCCTATGTTTTTGTTGCAAATTCTTCAGTTACCACATCAGGTCCTTGTAAAAAGAAATTTACCTGACTTTACCACATAGCTTGTTACAAGATAGACAACTGAAAAAAAAATTGATAGGGAGCATATCCTGGATAAAGTCAAGTGTATATATTGAAAAACCTTAATCTATACTGTAGAAATGCACTATGCTGCTACAATGTGTGAAACTGGTTATTATTTATCATTTGTTGTAGTCACACAAAAGACATAAAGAAGACAAGCCCTTGCCCTGGAGGCCTACAATCTTAGGAAGGTAAGTGTACCAAGCAAAGTAGTTGAAAAAAGAATTGCTGCACATGAACTTCTATTCTCATTCTCCTTTTATCTTAATCATTTGTTAAAACAGCAATTTGAAATGTAGTCCTGTTTTTGAGGAATGATCAGTTAGTCAGAGAACTTGCTGTAGGTATTGGAAGTTTGTGTTTAGTGCATAGAGTACCCTTGGGCTGCAAAAAAGTATTGGTGAGCTATTCTTTAAGAAGGCAAGAGTTTATGGTACAAATTATTTTCTGTAACTTTGAATGACTCTAAAATAGACAATTGATCACTGTGGCTAGAACACTTCACTTTCAATGGAGACATTTGTTCCACATACGAAAATTGAATACAACTGCATAGATTGCACCTAGAGAAAAGAATACAGAAAATTGCTAGTGACACCAGCAGCCAATAAGGAATGAAAAACAGAATGAAAAAGAAAAATCATGGAGAAAGTGACACTTGTAAAAGGGAAACTGGGACAGAAATGACCACATTGAGTTTAGGGGAAAATGATCAAGCTGACCTGGGTTTGATGTAAGGATAATTTTGGGGAGAAGTGGAAAATAAACCTGGAATGTCAAAGAGCAATCGCATGAACCAGGACCATGAGATTATGGGCAACTCCTCTGGCCCCTCTTATTCTCAGGAGAATGGGTAAGTAATATATTTAAGGTGTGATTCTTAGGGTCATTCTCATATTAAAATAAGTGGATCTTGAATATCAAATTTCTTAGTTTAATATCTTCAGAGATTATTTTAGGTGAATTTGATTTGAGTTATGAATCATATTTTAGCATAATTTTAATTGACAAGGTAAGAAAATATTTTGTAACTAAAATGGAGTAATACAGGTTGGGCTAAAATAAAGATATCTAATTGATTTAATGCACCCAGGAATACACAGAAGCATGTATGTATACAGCCAAGTACTTACATATATGGGATATTTTACTAAATGGACTAACCTATCTTCAAATTGTGAAATAATAATAGCTTTATACGATTTTTCTCTAGTATATATAATTGTTATCACTAGATATAAACTTAATTGATTCAATATGTATCTATCATTATGTATCTATATCTATAGTTGAAATGGATTACTATGTGCATAACATATTCCTGTAATAAATCTGTGTACTACATTAATAAGACTTTTCTGCGACAGGCAATCCTAATGGCAAATCTTGGTCATTTACTACTTTTGTGCATTTTCTTAATTATTTAATGTAGGGGTTGTACTAGATAATATTCAGTAATACCCATTCCAGTATCAATATATTCACATACAGAAATTACCTGATTATGTATCACCTTGCATTATTTCCCAGTTGTTTTGTATTTGTGAATCTTGCCTTCTTGCTTGAATTTTAGGTTTTTAGTATTCATAAACTATATCTTCTGGTAACTTTTCTTTGCCCAGATTATAGATGTGCATGAGTTCTACACTTATATCCCCCATCGTTAATTATAGATATCAATATTCTATTATTGTTGCAGTCACACAAAAGACATAAAGTACCAACTGGTTCTCTCCTATGTGTCTGACAGTGTATTTGGTCCTGGAATTCTAGCAGTGGAAAAAATTGACAAAGCTCCTACTCTCATGGAATATGTTTCTAGTGGAGAAACAGACAAAAAAAAAAAAAAAGAAATACGTGCACACCTTTCTACTTAAGCCTGATGTGTAGTTAATTTATAATTGTACAAACTAAGAGGTATGGCTTATAGGAAACAATACAATCTTCTGTTAATAATTCATGGTGGTAGTGGAAGAGGGAAGTCTACATGATGATTACAGGATGAATATCGATGGCCTCTCTGAGATAGTGACAACTAAAAGATAAGGAAGGCCACTCATGCTTAGAAACGGAGAATGAGCATTGGTATTTTAAAGAAACTGTGGAGCTATAGCTTATAGAGTTCAGGAGACTTGTATATGATGAGTTTAGAAAGAGTATGATGAAAGTAACCTGGTGCCCTTTATAGCTTTCATTTCTGCATTTTCTTTTGGTCCAAAAATATCTTGATTTTCCATTTGCAAATTCATCCCTCACCACTCTCATCCATAAAGTTTGGAAGGGTTTACTCCACCTTGACCTCTAAGGGTAGGCCATTAAGATCTTAAACTGACCATTATATTCCATTATCCTGTTCACAGTGATTGTTTCAGGAATTGTATGACCTGGTTCTGACTAATAAAAGAAAGAATTACTCAATATCATGACAGAAACAGAAAGAAACTCTTGTCCTTACACAATATTTGGTGTTTGTGGTAAATAATAAAATTGTCGCAATTGGGAAGGAGGTGGGGGGAGGAAACATTCTGAAGAGCCATACTACCCTTGAGAGAAACATTTCTAAAATAAATATAACATAGTTTGGTATAAATTAAAGCTCCCTATTAACACCGATTACCTTTAAAACTTTCTATCTATATGAATCATTAGAAAATTGCTATATAACATAACAAGATAATCATTCTGGTAAATATTCAGTTACTTAATAAATTGTTTAGCCTATCTGTCTTTAATACAAAGACTGATATTTTTTCTGAGGACAATGTAATTTTAACCTGAAACGATTATTTTTGAAATTTCTGTAAAATGTTTTCTAACATTTTATCATGAATTCTCTTACCTTAATTAAAAATTATATATATTACCTGACTATTGTGAATAATGCTGCAATGAACAGGGGAGTACAGAGATCTTTTCAAGTTACTATTTTTGTTTCCTTTGGAAAAAATTCCCAAAACTGGAATTTCTTGATCATATGGTAGTTCTGTTTTTAATTTTTTGAGATGCTTCCATACTGTTTTCCAGAATGGCTATACCAATTTACATTCCCACAGATAGTGCAAATGGGTTCATTTTTTCAACATCCTTGAAAACACTTGTTATTTTTTATGTTTTTGATAACAGCCATTGTTACATGTGTGAGGCGACACCTCATTATGGTTTTGGTTTACACTTCCCTAATGATTTGTGTTATGGAGCACCTTTCCATATACCTGTTGGACACATGTATATCTTCTTTTGAAAACTATCCTTTATTCAGGTGCTTTGGTCTTTTTAAAATCAGATTATTTGTTTTATTGCTATTAAGTTTAGCAACACCTTATATATTTTGGATATTAGCCCCTTACCAGATAGAAGGTTTGCAAACATTTTCTATAGTTTTATAAGCTGCCTCTTCAATATGATAATTGTTTCCTTTGCTGTGTATAAGCTTTCTAAATTTGATGTAGTCCTCCTTGTTATTTCTGCATTGCTGCCTTTGCTTCAGGTGTCATATCCAAAATAATCATCGCGAAGACCAATGTTAAGGAGTTTTTCCCCCTATTTTTCCTTCTAGAAGTTTTATAGTTTCAAGTATTTAAGTTTTTAATTTTGAGTTTATTTTTGTGTATTGTGCAAAAGTTCAATGCCATTCTTTTGCATGTTAATATCCAGTTTTCCCAATACCATTATTGAAAAGGCCAGACTCTCCTTTCCCCATTGCATATTTTTGGTGCAATTGACCTTATACATGTGGCTTTATTTCGGCTCTCTATTCTTTTCTATTGGTCTCTGTATTTGTTTTTAGGTCAGTATTATATTTCTAACATAGTTTGAAATCAGGAAGTGTGATGCCTCTAGCTTTGTTCTTGCTCAAGATACTTTGACTATTTGGAATCAAATACCATCAAAATTCTGAAAGGGACTGCATTGACACTCTACATCATTTTAGTAGTATGGATATTTTTACAAAATTATTTCTTTGTATCTAGGGACTCAGAATATTTTCCATTTATTTGTATTTCAATTATCTTCATCAATGTCATATAGTTTTCAGTATACAGATCTTTCACTTCCGTGATTAAATTTATTCCTAAGTGTTCGTTTGATGGTATTATAAATGGGACTGTTTCCTTATTATCTTTTTGATAGTTGTTAGTATATAGAGATGCAACTGATTTTTGTATGTTAATTTTGAATCCTGCAATTTTATTGAATATATTAATTTTAATACTTTTTTGGTAGAGTCTTTAGGGTTTTCTATACATAAGATCATGTCATCTGCAAACAGACAATTTAACTTCTTTTCCAGTTTGGATGTCTTTTCTTTTTCATGCCTAACTATTCTAAGTTGTTGAATAGAAGTGGTGAACTAAGAAGTTGAATAGAAGAGGTGAGACTGGGTGCCTCTGTATTATTCCTGATCTTATAGGAAAAGCTTACATCTTTTTATCTTAGAGTTTAGCTGTTGCCTTGTCACACATGCCCTTCAGGATGAGAAAGTACATTCTTTCTACACCTAATTTGTTGAGAGTTTTTATCATGAAAGGATGTTGAATTTGGTCAAAATAGTTCTGTATCTATTGAGACGATCATATGATTTATCTTTCTTTCCATTGATGTAGTTTATCAACTTACTGATTTGTATTCTTGCATCTCTAGAAAATCCCATTAGATTTTTCTGTAGATCTTTATACGTGCTGTTGAATTTTGTTGGCTCATATATTGTTGGGCCTTTTTGCATCTATGTCCATCAAGGATATTGGCCTGTAGTTTTCTTATAGTGTCCTTATCGGGTTCTGGTATATGGTAATTCTGGCCTTGTAATATGAGTTTGAGTCTGTTTCCTGTGGCACAGGCATGCATGACTCCTCCCAGGTCCCTTTGTGGGTGGTGCTAGTGACAGAACAAAAGCCAAAGAGACATGCAGCTAAGTCCATAGTTGGTAAGGCTGTTTCTGGATCTACAGCCAGAACTACCATCAGTGAATCTGCCACCTGGGCCTTCCTTCTCAAAATGGCTCGCCTCAGTCTTGGGTTTCATTGGGGTTTCACAACCTCCTATCTGGATCCCAACCCTCCTACAAAGGCACTTTTGTCCATAGATAGTAGCCAAATTATTATTGCTGTGGGGGCACCAGCAGGGAATCTCCTAATATGTCATCTTGCTGACATCACTTACATTTAATAGCTGAGATTTACTGACATTTCTCACTGACTCCCTTGAGTGTACAGTTACTACTGAGGATCATGTTATCATAATAATATTCCAGTGTACCTATCTTGATGGATATCATTTTATATATAAATCTAACATTTAATACCATTATTTAACACAAACATAAAATATCAATTTCATCAACTTATCAGTAGAAAAAAATGGCTTACCCTTTTGATAGCTATCTACTTGAAATTTATAGGGCACATAATATTCAGTGTTGAAAAGCTAAACATATTCATAGTTATACAAGGGTAGTAATTATCACTATTATGGTTTAAGACTGAGCTACCTGGCAATAATTCAAAAGTATATATATATATATATATACATGTATATATATATATATACATAAGAAAAACAGTATATATAAGAAAAAATGAATATCAAAAGCTTTAAAAGGAAGAAACTAACAGGGTACCTGGGTGGCTCAGTTGGGTGAGCATCTGACTTGATTTCAGCTGAGGTCATGATCCCAGAGTCACTGCACTGAGTTCCACACTGAGTATGAAGTCTGCTTAAGATACTTTCTCTCTCTCTCTCTCTCTCCTCTTTTCTCTGCTCATGCTTTCTCTCTCTCTCTCAAAAAAGTAACTAACATAAATTGACTAAACTATTGGATAATACTACTCATAAATACAACTGTAAAAATAAGAAACAACATATAATCCAATGAATCCAAACATGGCTTTGAAAGAACATGTCACATCCAAGGTTTATCCTATCAATATTTCAAGGTTAATTGGACCGCTTTTGGTATAATCAGACAACTTATTCTTCATTTGCCCTTCAGGAACTGTTCTGCCTTTCCATTCCCTGTCCTAGGGCTAGAAAGGCAGACTTTTATTGATTGCTTGACTGTTTCCTTGCACTCTGGCTTCTGTTCATTTAGCTAATGGATAAACTGACAGGAGAACCAAATATACTTATTTCCCTGAATCTTTCCTTTAGGACTACAAATTTAGCAGGCTCCATACCTCTTTCAATGGTCACAGCTTGTAGCAAAGGGTCTAGTTCCCAGACTTGAATTTTTGCCAGGTTCCAGTAACTGCATTCCTTTTGCCTTCCCTCCATGGGTGGTAATGGGGTTCCTTTGTTTCTAGTCCCTGGGGGCCTCACTAACCTTGGTTTGCTCCTTTAATCTAAGCCACAAATCTATGTATTGAATAGTTCTTTATTTTCAATTATCCTGTAAAGTTATTAAATATTAATATATGCATATATGCTGTTTCTTAAAGTATTTTTTAATTTATATTTTTCACAAATTGAGTCATTTTATCTCAAGATTTTTTTTAAGTTTATTTATGTATTTTGAGAGACTGAGTAGTGTGTGCACGTGAGTTGGGGAGGGGCAAAGAGAGATGGGGAAAGAGAATCTCAAGCAGGCTCAGCACTGTCAGCCTGGAGCCAGATGACTCAGGGCTCAAACTCACTAACCCATGACCTGAGCCCAAATCAAAAGTCCAATCAGATACCCACCAACTGACTGAGCCACCCAGGGGCCCCTCTAGTTAAGATTTTTAATGTGAAATTTGTATAATTATTTTATTTTGAAACATCTTTATCTTAAGCTTATCTACTTGCTTTTTTGTAAATTAATTTTTTTCTCCCTTCTTTATTAATTAGTTCATCCAAATTTCAATGTAGCCATTTTATTTATATACATTTCTGATAGAAATAGTTTTGTTGATAAATTATATCTTGAGATTTTCCTCTATGTCAATATATGTTCATATATTGATTTATACTTTTCTTCAATAATAAGGCTCATTTCAGTACTTTTTTAACTTCCTGAGTAATGTCTCTGCTAAACTATTTTAATTTTTTCATGTAATTCAATAAATACTTAATATCTGTAAACTATCACAGAAGCTTTGTAGTATAATTTGATGTTTCTAAACATTTCAAAGTATGTTTTAATTTCATCTCATGTTAAATTCATATTTGGCTTTTGCCTGTTTCTTGCATTAAATATCTGAATGGGAAAGTTTTTGTTGTTGTTTGCCCATCCACTTAAAGTTATTTCCCTCAATGACTGTGCATTTTTCATATTTGTCCTTATTTCACTAATTTGGAGCTCATGAAAGCATTATCACTTAGTGAATTAATGCTCTTATGTGACATAGATCATGATAGGTGTTCTATTTTAGTACCCACTGATATTTTATTGAATTTATTTTTATTAAATAACTTTTCATTCATATGTTATTTTTATTTATTTGCATTCTTTCTATTCAGTTTTGTTCATTGCTTTCTTAAACAGTATACACCTGAAGTGTATACTATTATAAAAATTTGTTTTAAGGGTGCCTGGGTGGCTCAGTCAGTCAAGCATCCAACTCTTAATTTCAGCTTCATCATGATCCCAGGGTGGTGGAGTCACATAGAAAGAGATCACTTTTTATCTTTACACCATTAGCTATATGAATATTATAATGTCATGCAAGTTGGCTTAATTGGGAAGCATTCCAGCATTTGAATTTTGACTAATTCCATGTGATCCCTGAAGAGGTAATTTATTTCTGGCAAAAAATAGAGTAACATCTAAAATCACTTACAAGACAGCCTACCATTTTTGGTTATCTAATTTGATCACTTTTTGCTATCACCTAGAATAGTTTGAGTATTTTCAAAGACTTATGATTAGAAAATATTATGATGAAATAGTGACTCTTTATGGTCAAAAATCCTGTTGTCATTCTAACATTTGATTTTGTTGTATTAGTGCTGAAATGTAAGCAGGGAATAAAATAATAATTCTTGAAAAAAATATGTAAAATGTTAGGCATATAGTCATTAAGAATAGGTTTGTAAGTTGTGCATATTACCTAAGTGCTATTTACCATGTTTTTTAAAAATTTTTTTCTTTTTAATTTTTACTTTCATATGTTTGTTCAATCAACTTTTATTATACTATTATGCATTGCATAAGAGTTTTCTTATTTTTTGAATGAAATTGTTCTTATTGCACTTCAAAAAATTTTGTTGGATTGATTCTTCATGTTAACAGTAAAAAGGCCTAAATTAACCTTTGCAGTTATTCCAAAATAGTATTAGTAAATAAAAAATTATTTTAGGGACCTGGGTGTCTCAGTTGGGTATGTGTCCAACTTCAGCTCTAATCATGATCTCAAAGCTTGTGAGTAGGAGCCCCGCATTGGGCTCTGTGCTGAAAGCTCAGAGCCTGAAGCCTGCTTCAGATTCTATGTTTCCCTCTCTCTCTGCCCCTCCCTTGCTGGCACTCTGTCTCTGTCTCAAAAATAAATAATCATTAAATTTTTTAAAATTATTTTTTAAAATCTCCAATGAAGAAAATTGAGAAATTAGTTTGTAACAGTAAAATTTTAAATAAAAACCCAATTTGACATACTAGCATAGAGTTATGGTGTGTGCTATCCTCTGTAAATGACCAAATGACCCATGAGTTGTGTAATCTATGGCCATGGCTTGACTTGTCATGGCATTGAAGCACAGGTAGGTCTTATACTTTTGTTCAAATTTATTTTCTGCATGACTCATTCTAGTCAATGAAAGGATTATAGAATGTCTTAACAGGAATAGAAAATCAATACTTTAGATGACTAGAAATGCCAACATAAAAGCAGAAGTTATAGAGGAAATACTTCAGTATTAGAGAAACAAGTTCCCTAATTCAAAACCATATAGAAGTAGAAATTTCTATTACAGACATAGAAATGTATCAAGAGTAGAAAATAGCTACAGAAAATAATATGAAAGGAAGAAATAACAATTATAGATAAATTGAAAGAAGTAAGAATTTATCTCAGCTTTCCATCTCTTTAGAATTTACCCTTCTGGAGAACTGCTAGTCCAAGTGAATGGTACAGACAAGAATAAGATCATGCTGTGCTAAATAGAGGGGATAATGACTTACATAATTTTCTAGGGGACTTCAGTCAAGGTATAAGAATATGGAGCTTTGGTATGAATTTCATTTATTTGTCATTTCTCCCTAACCATGACCTCCCTAACCTCCAGAGAGGATAAGAACATTGTGCAGAAGGCAGTTTATGGGCAGGAATCTACAGGGAATAACAACTTTGCTTTTTCAAAAAAAAATGATTTGGCTTGATTTTAGACAAGAAAAAGATCCTTAGTAGATTTTAATAAAAGTGTCTATAAAAAGCCTTTCCTTCTAGTTTATGATAATCACAAATTTTCTGATTTCTAAAGGAATCTCAGTAAAGAAAATAAATGAACGTTTTACCATTTCCATTCTGTGAATTTCTTTTGGTCTCAATCAGAGACTGAAGTCAATTATAAAACGTTTAGTTACATAATGCAGTGAACTATTTCATGATCTAAAAGACTGGCTTGGGGTTACCTGTGTGGTTCAGTCGGTTAAGTATGCAACTCTTGGTTTTGACTCGGGTCATAATCTCATGGGTTTGTGAGTTTGAACACCACATCAGGCTCTGCACTGACCCTGCAGAGTCTGCTTGGGATTCTCTCTTTCTCTCTCTCTGTCTCTCTTCTCTCTGCCCCTCCCTTGCTCACACTCTCTCTGTCTCTATCAAAATACGTAAATAAACTTAAAAGACTGATTTTGACCTTTCTCTTATTCATGTATTAATTTAAGTAATGTCTGAACTATATATGTTTTATGTACCCACGAAGCTTTTACTATAACATCATCTCCCTAATCTCATTTAAAAAATTCTACATTTTAGGAATCTTGGAAATAAAGAGCTTTGACAGTCATTCTCTAAATTGTTAGGCAAGGGGGGGAGGGGCAAGATGGCAGAGAAGTAGGGAGCTCCGTACCTGCACTCGCGCCCAGGCATCACACAGAAAAGATCTGAAGCCATAGGAAACCGTACCACACCCAAGAGATTGGGAGAGAAAGGACGCAGATTCCACTGAGAAAGACTTNTGTATGATGAAAACTATAGAAAACTTATGAAGGAAATTGAAAAAGACACAAGTAAATGGAAAAACATCCCATGATCATAGATAGGAAGAATAAATATAGTTAAGATGTCATTACTACCCAAAACTATCTACACATTCAATGCAATTCCCATCAAAATTTCCNAACTAATTTGACAATAAACTATTTGTAAAAAAATAAAAATAAAAATAAATAAATTGTTAGGCACCGAAAAAGTCAACATTACCTATGTGACATTATCTGTGGGACTATCAGAAAATTATTTTAAATGAACCCATCGTTACATTCAATTAATTCTTGTTGAACAAATGAATGGATTAAAAAATGCAGCCTTGCCGTTTGCAAGGTATTTTATGTAGATGTAATTAGAACACATTTCTCTAAGGAGGTGTCAGGAGAAAGAACATTTCAGTCAATGCTGCAGAAAATGAAAACATCTGTATCATGCAGCCTAATATATAATAAAGTGAGTTATTTTATGTTGCTTGATATACTGGCTTTTTGTTTGTTTGTTTTAGTTTTTGTTTTATATATTCGCGCTTCCTCACAAAAAGGGCCACCTATTCCCGGAATCATCTCGCCCAGCCTGGAACCCAGGGCTAGGGAAAGGACAGAAGCACAGAGACCCACGGAGCCTCTACCCAAGAAGGCCAAGACAAGTAAGGGTGTGGGTGGGGATGTGAGCCGCTCAGGCCTTGCTCTTACCATGATGATTCCACAGCCGTCCTTAGCCCAGACGGTCTCCAGGAAATTCTCAGGCTGCTGGATGTCCTCCTAAAGGATGAAGGGATGCAGGGGAAGCAGCCTGAACTTGTAGCTGTTCCCGGAGAGCTGCCTCAGGTTGAGGCCAAGCCCGGGGACTGAGGTCCCTTCTTGCTCCTGGTGCCGAAGCGGGGCGCCAAGCTGGAATTCCCGCCGCAGGAGTCGCGCGCACCCGGTCAGCACGCGCGGCGCCGCAGGCGCTCAGCAGCGACGGTGCTCCGAGCGCTCGCCGATGGTCACAGCGTGAGGCAACCCCTGCTTGCACAAGGGCCAGGCCGAGACACACCCTGCCTGCGTATGAGGAGCCTGAAATTAAGACCTCCCTTAGAAACAACCTCAGGCTGCATGTAGTTCCAGTCCAGGAAAAGCCTCAGCTGAAACCACCATTAGACCTCCCTCGGATCTGCCAATCAAAAGAAATGTGTAACATTCCTGTAGTCTTGGAGACCACTCAGGGCTGGGAACTGCAGGTAGTTACTTTGTATAAACTTGCCAATCAATCACCGCTTGCAGGAGCCCCGCGTAGATTCTCTGAGCCCACCTCATAATTGGTCATTTTAAAAGACTCTCAAAGGTCATGCTTGGGTCCCGCCAAATGTAACAGACGCCTTGCAGATACTGAATGGTCCAAACTGTTACTATGCTGTTACTATGGGTACTGTACAATTATGATTGGTGCTTATGCAATGATGCAAAACGTACAACGTGTGCACGGTAACACCCCCGCCCTTCCCGCATAAAAACCCTGCTTGCCACTGCTCGGGGCTCCACTTTGCTGCTGCTGTGCTGGTAGGCAGGTGAGCCCCTGCTCCAGCTTGTAATAAAGACCTAAAAACCCTTTTGTTCTTGCACTGGTGCTGGCTCCTCGGAGGTCTCTGGAGACTCACGATTCGTGAGTATAACACGTACACTCAGTAAGGAGAAAGAACTGGCTTGGGCCTCTCAGGGACTTTTGACATCCACTTTGGTGGGAGAGGGGGGACCGATGGTGGGTGGGTGTCGAGGCCCAATAAGACAGTACTCTGCCCAGAAAGTCATGGTGGACTCCATGTAAACAACCCGGAAGACTCGGCTGACCAGCGAACACAGCTCTTCTACTACAGCGACACGGGTGTCTGCAGCCAGTCTGGCCAGGCGGCTGGCCTCCACAGGCCCCACACTGCTTTGGGACAGGGAGTCTGGGCTGAGGCCCCTGGGACTTGGCACTCACGAACTCTGGCTGGGGACACATCCTGGGCTGTCTTCAGGACCTCCAGAAGCAAGGCTTCATCCCAGAAATGGGAGACGGCAGCAGTGTTCCGCGTGGGGACCCTAAGAGGGTGTAGGTCTGGTCCGTCCAGGCCAGCTTCACGCTGTGAGAAGACAGGCTGCTCACAGCACCGTGCTCATGCGCAAGCGCCGGGGAAACAGTGTGCTTTGCGGTCTGCGAAATGCGGGTCTCATTCCCCCTGGAGACCTTTTGAGTACCGCGGTGTGTATGTTAACCGAGGACTAAGTACTTCACCTCCTCCGTGTAAGTTGTTCAGCACCGTGGCCAGCGCACACGCTCAGGCAAGGACAGCACCACAGGGTGCCAACCCTCTCCTCTCTGTCACTTTGTCCCAAGCTTTCTTATCTTAATGCTTTTCACTCATTTCAGCGGCGACACAATGCCAGGCCTCTTGCCCTTCTTGCGTGCCTCGCCCCGTGCAGCCCCGTGTCGAGATTAAGTGAAATTAAGTGTAAATTTGACTCATCAAACTTTAAATGCAATGATCATGTCTTAATTAAGTGTTTTATCCGAGTTCTGGAGAGGAAGACTTTTGGCTTTAATTATGAGAGCTATTTTTACAGGTCTTATATAAAAAGACAGTTGATAGCAATTAGCATATTGGTAGTTTATAAAATTTAAAACTCCATATTTTAAGAACTCTATAATTTTTTTCTTTAATCTTATTTTAGGTATGCAGATTTAATTTATTTTAGGACAATAAAACTAACACACTTATGAACACAAAAAGGTTTTGGGTAACAATTTAAAAAGTTATTCTTAGATATCAATGTTTATCATGATAGAAAATGTAAATTTCTTTTTGTTTTCATGGTAAGAAATACTGTATAGAATAGGTAAAAATAGGCTTTCTTATATAAAACAATTGATAAATTAATGTTTGTCATTAATTCTAAACTACCCAAATGTCTTAAATTTATTTATAGAAATGGTATTATTTTATACATTTTTATTTTGTTTAACAGAATAATATGCATAGTTTCTTCTTCCACTGAGGTCCCCCAATAACCAAGTTTAGAAAATCGAGAAAGGATGAGGTGCTACTTATTAATTAAATCAAAACATATGTATCCAATTTATTTCATTTATTTAATATACTAATTAAGTACATATTTTATTAATGGAAATAATTTTCTCTCTTGAAAAAATTTATGTATAATATATATCCAATGTTTTTTTCTCTGTTATGTACTTTAGACTCAAATTTTTATAAAAACTATAAGACTTGTATTCATGTCTAAATAATAATATATTACCCAATATGGACAATGTTTAAATAAAATTATAAACATATAATGTTACATTTGTAATATATAAAGTTAAGTAGTACATATTTAGCCAACACAGGTAGCATTTAATAATGTCTAAGAGGAGCACATCATTATACATATTTGTGAATCATTTCAAATCCTGCTCATTCCAAAACATTTTTGTGATTTTACTGACATCATTTACCAAGAATTTACAATATAATTTACTATTTATGAGTATTTCTTTAGTTTTATTCATTATACTCTGATTTTATAATATCAATGAAAATTTTCTTGTTATATATACTTATTTATGTGTATGCAGTATTTCATTTAATGAACAAAACTAATTATCATTTAAATATCGAAGAACTTTAAACACTTCAATAACTTTACATAAGTATATATTTTCAAAATATTTTTCCAATACTACATTTTTACTTTAGTAACCTCACTATAATTATAATAGTAAATGTACACCTTGACATTACACAATTTATGTGATAAAACTTCTTTTATGAGAGAAATTTTTCCACTTTATGAGTATGTTAATGAAAAGTAAAAATGTATCTGAACAGATATGTATAAATAATTCATAATACAGTCATATCTATGAATAAAATAGAAATTCAGAATATTTTCAATCATAATATTTTACTTTCAAAATTAGAATATGGCATATTATTCATCAAAGCTTCACTAATGTAATGATATAGAAATTTTTCCACAGTATTTTACATATATTCTTGGAAATCAGAGATATACAGTAAGGAAATTCTCATGGCATTACATTTTTGCATTTAAATTCCCCAGGTAGGTTATTACCTCAAAAACAGTGCCATTTCACCTAAATACTTCAGCCTATTTGATTACTAAATCTTATAACTGTGTATAGTTAATTTCTTTATTTTCTTTTTATTTTACCTATGAAAAGCAAATAAATACAAGAGTTTAAAGAAAATGTATGATTTGGGAACAAATCATATATTTGGAATCAAAGAAACCTGTTCTAAAAATCAGACCACTGAATGTTAAAATAATGCAAATGGCCAAATGTAATGTGACTTTTCAAATTCTGAATTCTTCAGAACTTATAAAAGGTATCTGTATGCAGGAAAGACCAAAAGTGATGAAAAGACAAAATTTGGTAAACATCTACAGAATTAAAAATCCTAAGTTCAGCTATTGTTTAATTTATCCCTAATACAAAGCTTGGGCCAGGTTGAGCATCTGACTTCAGCTCAGGTCATGATCTCATGGTTTGTGGGTTTGAGCCCTATGTTTGGCTCTGTGCTGACAGCTCAGACCCTGGAGTCTGTTTCAGATTCTGTGTCTCCCTCTCTCTCTGTCTCTACCCTACTCATACTCTGTCTCTCTATCTCTCTCAAAATTAAAGAAACCATTAAAAATACTTTTTTAAATAAAATAAAATGTTAGTGAAGAAAAAAATGGTTTGGAATCTGCCTCAATGACTTTAATACTAGAAACCTTCCATAAATAGGGCATTGTGTTTGTTGTTTCTCATCCAGAAGTTTGATGCTATCTTGCAAAGTCAAAGGATTCAGAGTACAGCCTTAAGGTACAAATAACTCTCTTCAAGGGAAGAGTGTTAACCTTTGGTCCATAGCACCTGTGAAAACAGACTTAATATTTAGTTGATGATTATTATATATTAAGATAGAAAATATGATAAACTAAGAGTTCATAAAAGATGCCACATATTCAGAGTATTTGGGACAATTTCAAGTTTGAAATATTCTTTGTAACCTCAGTTGATATCCTACTTGAGTTAGTTTCTATAAGGATTCATAAACCTAAAAGATTCATTTTAATTATGATGGCATTTTCCTGCCATGAACTAGTCCATTAAAATCATATTGAGTGAAACTACAGGTAAAGTTCTCAGCTGTTGGTTAATTCTTGAGCCAAGATAAAATTGTGTAATGCCAACTACCCTGCTATGATTTAAAGTGACTATATAAAACACTCGTCAGTGACATGTGAAACTAATAAGTGCTTTTCTTGGGGACTGGGCTTGATATCCAGCACAGTAATATATTTTTAATTTGGAAGGATATTTAGAATAAAAATTCTAGGAAAATATTTTTCCTTTTTTGTAGTGGTAAACGTATTCAACACTAAAGCATTTAATATTACAGTTTGCTTTAATTTTTATTTTCCCTGTAAGAAGGCAATGGGTTAAAAAAGGTTGTATCTTTATCTCCTAAATACTAATGTCCTAGAATGACCATCATTTGTCAACAATAAAGTAGTTCACATTGATAGAAACTGATATAAATGTATTGTGTTGGAGATCAATGTTCATGATATATAGTGTTCTAATATATAGATTAAACCATTTCTCATCCATTAAGAATTGCATATCCCCCCAATGACTCATAATATGGACAGTCTTATTTTCAATTGTGTATTAGTCAATTTTATAAATTTACTGTTGTGATTCAATTTTTTATTTTTATTATAATGTTTATAGTGCATTATTACATAATGCATAGAGTAAGTATTGAATAAAACCACAGATTTTGAAGCAGTAGTTTACTCATAAATTTCAAAACACATTTCTTTGTAAACTGTCAACAATTTTTCCTCCTTGAGCACTGATTTCTGCATCTAAAAATGATACTACTCCGACTATATAGGAATATTTTAAGATTACCTTTCCTATTTTATAAACCACAAGATTTTAAAACAATGTAAGTGAAGCTCATGAAAGAAGTGACATACAAAAGGAGGGGCGCCTGGGTGGCTTAGTCGGTTAAGCGTCCGACTTTCGCTTAGGTCATGATCTCACGGTTCGTGGGTTCGAGCCCCGTGTCGGGCTCTGTGCTGACTGCCAGCTCAGAGCCTGGAGCCTGTTTCAGTCTGTGACTCCCTCTCTCTCTAACCCTCCCCTGCTCACGCTGTCTCTCTCTCCTAGAAATAAAAAAAAAAAATTAAAAAAAAAGGAAACAATTGCCTTAATAGGCAATGTTCATTGAATCCAGTTACATATAACTGATAAACTACATCAAGGTTGTAGTCTTACCACAAAAACTAATTAAAATGTATATAGAGACTTTCATCTACCATAATGATTGTAGAGATCTGGTTGAAGTGTTGCTAGTACTCTTATGTAAAAAAAAAAAAGTATAGATCATTAAATTCACCAACAGATGAATGGATAAAGAAAGTTACAAAATATTATGTATCATATATGGTATATATTTATATGTATATACTATACTATTCAACCATTTTAAATAAAGGAAATTCTGCCATTTTTGACAACATGGATAGACATCATGCTTCATGAAATAAACCAGACATAATTGGAGTCTCAGACTAGAAATCTATTTTTCAAATAAAGCTACAGCAATCAAGTAAGTATTTAGAAAGCACTAAGGGATTTTTCTTCATTCTTCACAGTGAGAAGCTAGTGGTAATCCTGGAGATGAAGCTCATGAAAGTGTGGGGGTACACACTAACACTTGGGATTCCCAGAGATTTTAACTCAAGATATTCCCCACAGAGCTGCCGACAGTTCTTCAAGCACGCTGTTAAGTGTGCCTACTGATATTGGCGCCTGCAATGGCTTTTGCTCCTGGTAGGTTGTTATTCTATGTCATTCTCTATATCTGCCCTTCTCTTCAGTTTTGGGTGCAGCAGCTTGCCCTGTGGCCTCATTTCTCTGTTGGCTCTTTAAAAAGGCTGTTTTACAGTTTGTGTAGCTTGATGTTATTTTAAGGACAGAGTGCTAACTTCCGTACTATTTACATGCCAGAGCAGAAATTTATACTTGCATCTTTTAGAAACAAAATAGTCTAAGAGATTTAAATTTTTTATATGTTGTTCTAAGGAAAATCTTTTTCACTGTATCTGATGAAAGCTAATAATTGAATGAAGCCTAACTGACTTGATATAATGTATATTAATCACATTTATACCTAAAAAAAAGCTGTACGATGTGAAAGTGCTGTTTTAGTTTGTTGACCATCTGGAAAATTGAATCTGTCTAATTTGCTGATTCATTTTAAATTTGTTTAAACTATTTATTCTACACAAGTGCAAATGGACTATTGATCTTGCTTCAGATTTTTCTTCTGTGTGTACACAATAATCCCCAATCCTAAAATAATTTTCAAATACTTTATATGTCTGCCTGAATATTTTTCATTTATCCTCAAGGTATTCCATTTTAGTTTTTAATGTGTAAATATTAAATTAAAATACCTAGGTGGGAATGAAGTAGAACATTCAATTCTTGACTTTATCTCCAAGATAATTGTGCAGTTGTCAGTTCATTGTTCCTATGATTCTCTTTTTATGTTGCTTCCATATATAGAAGCATAGACGAATACATCAGTAAATCTCCGGAGTTGCAGCCATATTCTTCCTGTCTTGATTTTATGGCAGCAGCTGTATATCACCACGATAATTAAAGTCAATTATCCCTACTAATGTAGGAACAACTTTTTTTTGCCTGGTACAAACAACACACAGTGACCAGACAACAGATAGAGGTTTAGTTGAACCCGTACTGTATTCCCAGGTAGAAAAGCTCTCCCCCAGGAAATCAACAGCAAGAAATCAAATCAAAAAGAAAAGCTTAATAGAGTTGAAAATATGGGTTTATGATAAATTCCCCAGAGTGTCAACGAGAGGGGCTATCATAACTTCCATTCCTTGGTTCTAGACCAGTAATGTTGAAACATTCTATATTTAGCTCACACCAGTATACTGAGCTAACCTAGTCATCAAATGGGAACTAGTATTTCCTTCTTTGATATCTTTCTGGTCTTAGGCAGCTACGTGCAAAGTGAGAGAGATAAATATCATTGCAATAGTGATAGGGAACAACCGGGTCTAGAACACCTATTTATATAATATAATTTTGCCCTTTCTAATTGTCTAAGTCATACCAAAGACACCATTTCTGTTGTACGATAAATTAGTGTTGAATCACTCAAACTTATTATCTGGTGTTTGAAAAATAAGCATTTATCATGAGTATCTCCAAGCCCCCTAGTCATCTAATGTCTTAAAGCTCATGCCAGAGTCTTAGAGTCTATGATATATCCACAAACTGTTCTTCAATTGATGAATAACTCTCTGTTGCACAAAACATGGCATTACACCTCTGGTTATTTATATAAAGAAAATGAAAACAATAAGTTGAAAATATGTATGCACTTCATGTTCTTTGCATTATTTATAGTAGCTAAGATATGGAAATAGCCCACGTGTCCATGGATAGATAAATGGATAAAGAAACTGTGGTATATATACATGTACAATGGAATATTGTTCAGCCACAAAAAAGAATAAAATTTTGCTATTTGCAACAGCATGGGTGGATACTAATTGAAATAAGTGAATCAGAGAAAGGCAAACATCATATGATCTCATGTATTTGTGGAATCTGAAAACAAACAAAAAAACAAGCTCATAAATAAGAGAATAGATTGGTGGTTGCCAGAGGTGGGGGATGGGGTGGGAGTGGTAAGTGGGATGGTGGTCAAGAGGTACAAATTTCGAGTTATAAAATAATGGAGATGAAATATACAACATGATAACTAAGTTAATAATATACTATATTGCACATTTGAAATTCAGTAACAGAGTATATCCTAAAAGTACTCACACGAGAAATAATTTTTTTGTATGTATGTTGACAGATGTTAACTGGACTTGCTGTGGTGATTATTTTGTAATGTATACAAATATCAACCTTTTGTTTTTATATATTTATTGTGAGAGAGAGTGCACACACATGAAAGCTGGGGAGGGGCAAAGAAAGAGGGAAAGAGAATCCCAAGCAGGTTCTGGAGTAACAGTGGAGGCTTGAACCCAGGAACCATGAGATCATGACCTGAGCCGAAATCAAGAGTTGGACACTTCATGGACTGAAATAAAGAAATTAAGCTTGTCAGAATTGCCCTTGAAAGCATTATTGGCCAGATATTATTCAAAATATTTTTAATTCTACTAAATTTCTTCATGACATGTAGATATAGTTATAGATATATGCTAATTTTACCTGTGATTTGGGGGAAAATAAGCTGATTTAAACAAATTTGTTGGATTTATAAGCATAGAGTTTTTCATAATCGGCTCTTATTACCTTTTGCCTATATAATTTAGTTATAGTCCCTCTTTCATTCCTGGCATTGGTAATTTTTGTCTTCTTTCTTGTTGTCAAATTCTTTCATTTTTTTATATAACCTGATTTTAATGTCCTTTATGTTTTTTTGTATTTTTCAGTTTGGAATTTTATTGTTTTTTTCTTGTCATTTTTTTACTTTTTTCACTTAATTTGGCTTAATTTTCTAAAACCCCAAATAATAATAAAGGGTACATTTTTGTTGCCTTTTCCTGTGCATATTTGTTTCTTTAGTACCTTGAGAAATAGGTTGAATTGTTGAAGACAGACTTGGATATGTATAAGTTATCTGGCAAAATATCACCATAAAATAGAATCATACTGAACTTTCCCGTACTTTCTTAATTTATGTATCTTTATATACATAGATTAACCAGTATGGAATTAAGAGCTGTGTTTTATATGACTTTGGTCAGTGTTTCTCAACCTTTTCTAAATAGCTTTAAGAGATTTTGAAAATTAATATAATTAGTGAAGACCAATTTAATCAGTGTATAGATGAGACCCAGGGATCATCATTACTTAAGGCACTCCAGATGATTCCAATATGCAACAGTTCTCATAAAATCTAACATACAGCCTACATTCCCTCAGTGAAATATATATGTATTCATGAAACAACTAAGTTTTTAAATATGATATGGTTTTATAACTAAAAATTTATATGTCATCAGTTAATTTTAATTTCTGCTATTGGTTTTAATATGCCAGTCATTTACAGCTAATCTGTTATGATGAACTTCTGCCTGGGCAGAATACAGTTCAAAAAGGATTTATTTTATGCTTCTGCCTCTATTCTGAGGCTAATCTGTGAAGAGTAGAGAAAATGAAGATCAGGACAGCATTATTTACAGACAATGGTTGTGCTGATATAAAATATATTATACAAGCTCACTAGATGTTAAAAAGAATCGAGAAAACAAGAAGGAGTACCTGGGTGGTTCAATAAGTTAAGCCTCCGACTTTGGCTCAGGGCATTATCTCATGGTTCTTGAATTTGATCCCTGCATCCTGCTTGGGTTTCTCTCTGTCTCCCTCTCCCACTCCACCCCTACTTCTTTCTCTCTCTCTCAAAATACATAAACTTTAAAAAAAGAAAACAAGGAGGAAGAAATTAAGTTCAAATAAAGGAAAAGCACATATAAGAATTTTTCAGGAACTCACTTTTTAAATTTATTTCCTCTTATGTGAGAGAGAGAAAAAGGAAGACAAATATTTGGCTGAAAGAAACAGAAAATGACCCAGTGCCAATTAAGGATTTTCTCAGGTTAACATTTTACTCTCAGTTGCCCTGTGCTTACTTTTGCCTTTTTTATTATTTTGTTTTGTCTTTATGATGTTTTATTTGGATTTCTATGGTCTTGAACATACTCTGTATCTGTGGTTCAATACTCATTATATAGAAACTCTCAGGTTCTTCCCTGGAGTCTCCCAGATGAAGTGGGCAAAATGAAGATAATTCTGCTGCCTCGAGATCCTAATGAACTTTCCCAAAAAATGTAATATGTATTCAGTGACTTCCTGTAAAAACTAAGTCTCTATTAATTGTCAATAGAAAAATTTTTTTAAAGCCTAAATATAATCTCACTACTAGAAATCCATCCACCCTACATACAAAATCAAGATTTACACGTGAGAGACTAAGTTATGGTATAACTGATATAGACATTGAAAGAAACAGTAAATAAGCAAAGTATATTGATGAAAACTACATGGACCCTACCCTATGATTAGGCACTTCTAGTTTTAAACTTCAAACAGAATATCTGCTTTTTTTAATTAAGAAAGAGTATTCACATTTTTCTATGTGCTATGTCAGCATTCTGTTCTATACATGAAACAGCATAATATTGCATTTGTTTCTCTGTACATCTAGAATAACAGTTATATAATGAAAGGAATTATGAATTGAATTTTTATCTTTAGTGACTGGTGGACAAGAATGAGTTTGATAATTTCTCTCAGATAAATCAATATATTTCTTCAATAGGTTTTGCCTAATTAAATGATCTATATACAATATTTTGGGGATTCTAATGTATACAATATTTTAACTAATATTTGATCAATGATATTTTTCCACTATTTAAAAAATCAGTTTATATCATACATTTGAAAAGATTACACTAACTCCAGTGACATCAGTTATTGATTTGAACATTTTACTCTGAAATTATACAACTGAAAGGGGCCATGTCCTTATGTCTCTGAGCTGGTGACCTCATTGATTTTTGTCTGACATCTGAAATATATGTGTGCCATTCTGTTACATTCCTCCTGCCTATCTTAATTCCCAAGGATGTATACTTTCTTCTTATGAAAGACTATCTCGACCATTCCCATTTAGTAAAACAAGGTGAGTTCAATATCACATTTATGAAGACTAGCAAGTATTCTGTTTTGTAATTGTTGCCAATTTCTTTTTTTAGATAGTGACCATAAATTCTGCCTTATATAGTGGAAATATAAATAGTAGAGTGTGTAGGATTTAACAACAGCATGAGTTTTTCCAGAGAAAGTAGGAAGCGAACATGAGGTAGAGTTTGGGATTGAAGAAATGAAAGGGAGCAAGACCTTGTGGTTAGCTGATGTACGTAAAACAACATATATAAGTAGGTCGTGAAAGAAGAACTATACCAGTGACATTGGAAGAAACCACAATATATGGCTGGTTTTATGTGCAGCTAAAGAAATGGAAAGGGCAAATTTACTCTTGGGTTTTTGTGTTTTGTATTGTTTTGTTTTTATTTGAGAGAGAGAGAGAATGAGAGCGGAGGAGAGGGAAGGGGGAGAGAGAGAGAGAGAAAAAGAGAGAGAGAGATTGAGAATCTCAAACAGGCTCCATGCTGAGTTCAGAGCCCAATGTGGGGCTCAATCCCATGACCCTGGTATCACAACCTGAGTGGAAATTAAGTCAGAAGAGCTCAACTGACTGAGTCACCCAGGAGCCCTTGTTTCTTAATTCCTATTATTGGTTTTCTTTCCTTAGTCTATCCCTAAAGGTTGGATTGTTGTCTCTCGAGTCTGTTTGTGATCTATTTCTCTTCTTTCTCAATGTACCATCAACAGACAATTCCATGTGCCCTTTGGCACATCTATCTGCACATCTATCTACCATCTATCTGCTCATACTTCTGTGTTTTTATTTCTAGCCTAGATATCATATTGAGTGGAAATAAATTCAACCTAACTAGTTATCTTCTGTACTTAGATTTTTTTTTAAAGGACCTCCAGTTCAACACTAAAAGTATTCATTACTTTTCCTCCAAATCTAGTATTCCTTCAATATTGTTTTTTTAACATTTAGCATTAGTATCCACTCAGGATGAAAGGAGATTATTAACACACTGATATGGAAATTTTTCATTTTTATTTGTGTGTTTGCATATTTTTGTACAGAGGTCAATTTTTGAAATTATTATAAATCAACCACAAAAAGTATCCCTTATGTAGGAAAAAATAAGGGCCTAAAATATTAAAATAATATTGCAATGAAGACTAGAAATAGATGACAGACAAAAAATAATTAATTCACATAATCCTATACATATTTGGTCACTTATAATACCTTTCAACAGGATTGATTCAGATTTTAAAAAATAAAATTACTGTTCCATACTATTGTTTTAATTATTCTTAATAACTACAATCTTTAATATGATTCTAATCTTGGTTCAAATATTCTTAGCTGCCAGAATTCTGATATTTTACCTGATATTAAACATTTTATAAAAATATCACAATTTTAAGACTTTTTTGATCACTAGCTTTTCAAATGCAGTTCAACACATATTAGGTCATTATCTTTGAGGATTCAACTGTCACACTGTGATCTCCCTATAAGGAGAGAAAAGAGTGTTTGTTATATTGGCAGTTAATTAATGGCCTTAGTAGTGAAATGGTCTGGAGATATTTAAAAAGACCCAGAAACCAAGCATGGGGAAAATTGCTTTTAAAGGAAATCACAGAAAAGTCTTCTCTATAGTTCAAGTGTTCCTACAGATAGTCTTTTTACATATGAAATCAAATCCTGGCTCTGTTTACAGTGCCAACTCTGCTCATTATGTAATGTATGTTCTAACTTCTGAAAACTGCAAACTACATAGTCATTGTTCATTGTAGTCTAATTGATATATGATAAGACAGCATTTCAACTTACCTTTGTGTATATGAAATTCAGCAGTGATGTTGCTTTTTTTCAAAACATTTCTAAGGCATTTCATAGAAAATTATAATTATATAGAAAAAAGGATAGTTTGTGAAGTATTAAGATAATTCTATCAGTGACCATTTAAGTAAGATAATTTTTAAGTCTATCAAAATTTAAAATCTTCTTTAGAAGTTACTCAGTAAGATCAAAGTTTGAGCTATCATTTATGTCATTAAAGGTTATAAATACTGAAAAAAAGCAGAAATTAGGAAAAATATCAGTTGGATTCCATAAATTGAATTTCATACACAGTTGGATGCAACTGCATCTTTTATTTTTAAAATGATCATATTTCATTATTAAATTGTTGGTATTTAGAATAAATTTTAATTTTTGGATTACTTAGTATATATAAACTATTTTAAATCTATCTTTCATTTATGAAAAACTAGCCTAGTATGTGACTACAACCTACTAACCTATGAAACAAATTCAATGTGATTCAAAAAGCAGCCAAAATCCAGTACACCATGTATTCATATTTTACTGTGGGCTCTAAACTAAAATATGATCATTAATCGTATTTCCACAGAATTTGGGTTCTTCTCAATCTGGTGTATTGTGGTTTTGTATGAAAATAACTATAATACAATAATTATGGGATCAATCTTGATTATTGCTCTTACTGTGAGTTAGAAACTTCCTTTTATACTGTATTTTCACCATGGGTGAGAAACTTCCTTTTGTATGTGTTCTCTCATGCCATCTTTCATGCTTGTCACAATTTTCATTTCAGTTAGTTTATGTGCTTTTCTTTTACTCTCACAATTGAGATGAAAATTACAGAGAAGTAGCAATAATGATATGCCATATGTTTACACATATCTATTTCAAAAGCTTGTTCCAAACTTCTTCCATCTCTTTGATCATCATTCCTATTATATAGTACAATTGTTACAATCTTCAAATTTAAATCATACTCCCTGTCTGAAAGATCATTCTAATTTCTCTCATTGAAGAATACCCACACAGATTGTTCAGGATTGTTTACCCCTCTTCTTAACCTGAGCGTTTGGAACAACAAATATGTGCCAACCAGGATGTAGCAACTATTTGTGGAATTCCATCCATATAATGAGTCTCATCCCATGCTATTTTTTTGTTTTTGTTGTTGGGCTCCATATCAGGTCTGCTGGTTTCTCCTCTAGAGATTGAGTGCTTCATGTTTTTAAGGAGTACAAAGAGGTCCACTTATTCCCTGTTCGTAAATCTAATTGTAAACATATTCATGCTGCATTCTCTTAGGCTCTGTGGACAAGCTATCAAGACCTCATATAAAGCTGATGGAGCAATAGAACTAGAAATATTTTACTAATTATGTATACTCGTTGTGAATAAAATAAATAATAATGTTTCATCTTACTTAAGATGCCTTTAAAGCAGTACCTCTGAACAATTAACAATGAGTGGATAATATTAGAAATTTCTTGATATAATAAAATCAAGTCATCAAATATATTCTATGTCTGATATTTGTATTCCATTTTTATTTTTTCTTAATTATCATATTGTGAAATGTAAATTGTGCCATTAGTATTATCATAATTTCTTTATATGCCCTTTTACAATTTGGACATAAAGGCTTTCATTTGTGAAGATTTTCCTACATACTACCATTGCTTACTCATTTGACCAATACTGACACCGAAAACTATGTATAATATTCAGCTACTGGTAATGAATATTTACTTTTGAGATGTTTAAAAATAATTATACTTTATGACAATGCTTGAAACATCTAAAAATATACAAGGTTTTTTTCGTGTTTTATTTCAATTACTCTTATTGAGAAGACAAATATTGTTTCCTATGTCTAGTTTAAAACATATTTTAAACTGTTAAATTTTAAGCATTTTATTTTGAAGTTTCAGCACAGATAAATATCCATATATTATTAAAATTGGATATGGTTCTTTATCTGTGTGTATTCATATACATATGCACACACACATATACACATATTTTTAACCTCTCTCTCATATATATTTGTAAACTAGTCAGTGACAACTCAAGTTAATGACAGCCTAAGTCTATGGTGACCAGTATATTAAAAAAGATTAATTATCTCCTTCCAGAGCTACAAATATGTTCATCTTAACTAAATAAAGCACATTTCTCATGTTTTTATCTTTAAAATATTCACTATAATGAATTTATTTTATTACTTATACATTTTTATTTTCATGAAAATTTATCATATTTACTTTTCATGCAGAAACAGAGATGACTTCTAATGAGACTTATAAGTAATTCTGGACCAGTACAGTGACATTTTATCACAGGTTGTATTCTGGTTGAAATCTTTTTCTATTCTAGCAAAGATCATACCCAAAAAGGGAGATTTCTTAGAAATGGCAGCAAAGCCTCCCATGACAGATTGGATATCACATGTTCTGCAGAATCTTTTTGTCTTGATACCTAGCTTTAGAAAAGCCAAATGTGTCTAAAATGTTAAAAGAGAAATCTCTAAGAGGGCACTTTAAAGAAACTTCAAGTATTTTGAAGGTCTAACACTTAAAATGTTTACCACAAAAATTTGTCAGACACCCTACAACTTTTTCACTTTCCTATACTCATAAAATTATAAAAAAGTGCTGATAGACTATATATGTATGTGTGTGTAGGAATACATATACATATATATATAATTTCTGTATTTATATAATATAATATTTAAAATGAAACTGAAGCCATAATAAAATTTTTTAAAAAAAAGGATTCAAACACAAAGATGACTTTCTTTTCTTTTTTTTTTTTTTACAAATAGTTTTNTTCCGAGGTATTTTATGGTTTTTTGTGCAATTGTGAATGGGATCAGTTTCTTGATTTCTCACAAAGCTGACTTTCCAAATGAACATTTCTCAGGCATGAAAACATTCTCAGGTTCCAAACCTTTGTTCAAATTAAAATAAATATTAATCTCAGTCATAAATGAATTTTTTAACCCCAATCCACAGTAGAAGATTCCCTACAACTTTCATTAATAATTGCTTTGAAATTTCTTTTTTCAGAGAAATTGCATTCTAATCAATGTATCTCTCAATTGTATCTTCCATCTTTCTTCTGATTTATTCCAGCCTGTATTTTTACATTTACAGTTATCTTTCATTTAAAATCAAACCAGCCAGAAATAATTTTTAATAAATTATAATATAAAAATTTTATGTCACATAGAAATATATCAAAAAGAGAAAAATTAAAAACTACACGAACAAGTGTGCCTACTACCAAGCTCTCTTAAATGCTATCATTTTCCATACTTACAATAGTTACAGTTAAGTAGTCAAGACCTGTAGACCACTCTCCACAATAATTTTCCTGTCCTTCAACCTTCAGAGACAATCTGAACATGAATTTGGTAGGTTTTAGTCCATTCCAGGTGGATGGACATGTTTTTAAATGTTTACCAACCACTTGAGGAACTTTTGTAACCATTATTTAGGTCTGGTACATTTCCTTTGGGCTCTTTTTCCTCATTTTATTTCTTTTGGGCTGTCTATATAATTGCAGGATATTAACTTGTGTTGGGTATATGCATTGCAAATGTGTTATTTCAGCCTGTGCTATCCTTGTTAAGTTTTATTATTGTATCTATTTTTAAAGTTTAATGTAATTAAATGTATTAATATTTTATTATTGTCTATTTATCTTATTTGGGAAATTATTGTTTATTATAAAATATGATCTTTTAAAAGGTTAGCTTTTCTGTTAGGTTTTGGATCTACCTAAATATTTTTTGTGTATGTATAGGAGTCTAATTTTATTTTGTTGCTATATGGAAAACCAATTCTTTCAGCATCACTTATTAAACATTTAATTTTATTTCCACTGGTTTGCAAAGGCATCTCTATAATACATCATCTTTTCATATATATGTGAAACTATTACCAGGTTTGCTATTCTGTTATCACAGGTATACTGAATTATTTATTGCGACTTCAGAACATAACGAAACTTCTAATTTTTTCCTTCAAAATACACTTATCTATACTACATAGCAATAGCAATGAGAGTAAATTCAGTTAACTACATGCAACAAAATGGATGGGTCTCTCAAATTTAGTATTTTGTAAAAGAATCCAGATGCACATGAGTATATGCTTTATGATTCCATTTACATAAAATTCAAACCGAGACAAACTAGTCTGTGATTTTAGACGTTAGAATTGTGGTTACTTTCAAGGGTAGATATGAATGAAGTAAAGCAAAAGGTAGGTGGAAAGTTTCTGGCTTGTGCTGAGTGTACATTACACCACTGCTCACTTTGTAAGAATATATTGAGCTGTATATTTTTATTTTTTTATGTGATAAGCGAATAAACAATTTACATAAAAACATTCCTTTTTATTCTTGACAATATTACTCAGACATTCCCAAGAATTTCTCCTCTCTATTTCTAGATTTTTTTCACCTTTCGATTTTGCCTAATCTGATTTCTTTTCTTGGGGAAACTACTACCATGCTTTTGCTAAATTCATGAATAATTTTGCTTCAACAACACACAATGGAAACTACACACTATCAGTTACTCTCTCAGCAGCACAAACCATGGTTGAATCCCTGTCCTTAATATTTTTTATTTTAGAGAGAAAGAGTTTTTTGAATGGGGGAAAGAGGCAGAGGGAGAGAAAATTTTTAAGTAGGCTCCATGCTCTGCATGGAGCCCAACATGGGGCTTGATCTCACGATTCTGGGATCATGAACTGAGCCGTTTCTACATACATATCTGACCACTCTTTTCCAGGATCTATCAGCCTCACTTTCTCTGCCCATACAAAAGTGGCTGCTCCTTCTACCATTTTCTTGTGCTTCTACTCTGTTCTTTCTGATTTCCCTGAAGGTTCACCTTCACTGTCAGATCTTCAGTTGCCATTTGCGAAATGTGTAGATGAACAAATCTAAAGCCTAACTCCAAAGGAGATCCCAGCTTCTGGTCTCCAGATCCAAATGCAACTGTTGTCTATCTCTACTGAATCATCTGACAGTTATCCAGATAGGATTCATTTTCTTTTTCAAACCATTTTCCTTTTCAGAGTTTCAACAGCTAGAAACCTAGCAATTACCCTGGTATTCTATCACATTTTCCCCCTCTTTCAATTCTCAAGAAATAGATTAGTAACAATAATGGATGTGGTGAATTAAAGATGAGCAAAAATATTCCTTTATGTAGTTACTCCCATAATAAGTCAACGCCAGTGATCCTTCACCTTGGATCTGGGTATGGTTTGGTATCTCTTTTGACCAACAGAGTATGGAAGAAGTGATAATGTGTCACCTTCCAGACTGACTTAAGAGCAATCTCCAGTTCATATCTATTAGAACACTTATGTAAGAAGCCTTACCGCAATGCTGTAAGGAAGCTAAAATAGCATGTGGAGAGACTTCAGTGGAGGGAGAGATGCCTTGCAAGCCCCAGTTAGTTCAGTCATCTCAGCCCTATTTAGGTACAATAAGTTCTGGATTGTTTCCCAATTGAAACCATCTTAGATCTGGAATGACCTTCAAAAATATGTACAAACTATGTTTAAAACATGTCAGTGTCTCCATGACCACAAGATAAAGTTGAAAAATATTTGAATAATATAGAAAAAACACCTCTATCTGCATTTTAGCATCACCTTTCACTATTCTTTTCCTGTTTGCTTCAGCTTCTAGTTTTCTGAAGCTTTTAATTTCATTTTTTAGTTTACTTCTCTACCCATGATATTTGCTGTCTGAAATCCAATCCACTGCCCTCATCTTTTTATTAGGATTAGTGTTACAATAATTAGTTCCTTTAATAGGACTTTAAAGTCTATATAAGGCTGAGGTGCTAGTGTAGGTCTCAAAGCATCCTATGAATAGGGCTGTCAAATGCTCCATCAGTCTGTATTGGATGAGTGTGTTAATCTGTTTACCTTCCCTACTATACTGTGAGCACTCTGAGCTGTCTTGGGGTAAGGTATATAAACTTCTTTCTGTTTTGTTTTGTTTTATTTATTTTTGAGAGAGAGAGAGGCAGAGAGAGGGAGAAAGAGAATCCCAAGCAGGCTCCTCACCAGCACAGATCCTGATGTGGGGCTAAAACTCATGAACCATGAGATCATGGCCTTAGTTGAAGTCAAATGCTTAACCAACTGAGCCACTCAGGTGCCCCGGGACTGTGAACTTCTTACTATGATAAGTTTACCATTGAGCATGTACTTATCACATTTTATGTGTTGCAAAATAGGTGAGGAAGAAATATGTAGATAATTACACTGATAATTCTCAGTGTAAACAAACTTTTAAATGTAATTTTATAAATAAATACACTAAAAGAATTGAATTTTTTGAAAAGTAGATTACATACATTTTTATAAAATACTTTCTAATTTTGCTTCATATTGAGACCTCACAATTATTGAGTGCTTACTATGTGCTCATCACTATACCTCTGCTGACTAATCTAATCTTCACAACTCTATGTTGTAGGACTTTTCTGTCTCCATATCATAGATGAGGAAACTAAAGTTCAGAGAAAATAAAGAAGATACCTAAGGTCACATGACTTCTCACTGGCAAATCTAGGGGTAAACCTAAGTCATCTTTCTTAGGTTACTCTGTCCTCTAAGCTTGACTGCCTCTATTTTAAATACAAATGTTCTCAGATTTGTTTTACTTAAAGTAGGAAATACCTGTAGTAAAGAATTTTATTCTTTTTGATTTCTAGAGATATAGTTCTCTCAGGTTGTGTTCTTTATTAAATAGAGATATAATTTTAAGAATATGAAGTAAAATCTTTTATCCCTTATAATGAAGTGACACTGTAACTCTGAATAACAAATATTGAGAATTCACTGTGCATGCTATAAATGATTTTTATTTTATTTTTAATAGGTGGTAGGCTTAAAATACATATAGACAACTATCTGGCATCATCTATCTAAGAAGTAGTGAATATTTTTCCTGGATTCCTAAGAGAGACATTGACTTTGAGACAATTGGAAAAATTGACATGTAACCTATACTAGATCACATCTGAAGTCAACTACCTTGTCCTGTCTGTATTTATCCTGTGCTACTAGTCCTTCTCAGTTTGATTATGTAAATCAGTTCTTCTCAAGTTTGGCTCTAAATGAAGAGAAAATATTTAAGATCACCTATTGCAAGCTAATCAAGTTGTGTAGACCAGCTCGTACAATATTGAAGTAGACAGTATTCCCCTGCATTTAGACCCATGCTGTTTTCCCATTCATCATTTTCTCATTATACTTAAAACACTTTGATAGAACTTATAACAGGTACATGAGGCTGTCCCTGGAATCAACTAATTGAGATGTATGATGTCATATCTCCACTGAATAAAAGTGATTCTGCTGAGTGGCTACCTGGAAGAAGGCCAAATCATTGTCCCTCCCACACTCTACAATTTGAAATGGGAAAAATATTTGTATTATTTCTTAAGAGTTTCCATATGCATTATCACATTTGATTTTCAAATCTCAAAAAATAAATACCAAAAAATTATGGAGGTAATAGGATTCCAGGTTTACATGTTAGAAATCTGAGACTGAGAGTAGAATGACTTAAGATTATATTAGAGACAAGAATGGAACCCAGAACTTCAGTTTGTTAATGTAGAATCTTAAAAGATTAAACATGAAGAAACCTACTTGGGGGGCACCTGGGTGGCTCAGTGGATTAAACATCTGACTTCAGCTGAGGTCATGATCTCACAGTATGTGCATTTGAACTCCATGCTGGGCTCTGTGCCGACAGCTCAGGGCCTGGAAACTGCTTCAGATTGTGTCTGCCTCTGTCTCTGTCCCTTCCCCACTTGCACTCTGTCTCTCCAAAAAATAAACATTAAAAGAAGTTAAAAAAAAAGAAACTTACTTGATATTTTGACTACCTTAAATAAGTCCTATAGAAAACAAATATTTAGATTCATCAAAAGTTGAAGTTTTATTAGACAATTGCAATCAAAATTTAGAGAGACAAGGAAGTTTGGGATACTAGTGAGGATATGTTACTAAGATGATAGACCATGGTTATCTTATTAAATAGGAAGGAAATGACAATAAGGCATGATTTATTGGAAGAAAGTAAAATGGTGCATACTTTTGTGATTGTGACCTAAATTTTGACTGTATGCATGAGTTACTAAAGTAGCAAAAATGGGTCAATTGAAATAAGGTTGTGAAGAGATTGTCAGAGGCGGCTTTGGGATTTGTAATTAGTTACTGGAGTCCCATAAAAATGATTGCTGTGTTTGCGGTGAAGAAGAAAACTGTTCCAGGGTTCAATGAATTTGATGGACAGGGTTATATGGCAAGAAGGAAGAGAGAAAGCATCAAGATAGAATGAAAAGTGGTCATGTAGCTGAAGAACTCAGCACTCAACAGAACTGGTTTTGATATTTTATAAGTGTGGTAAAGTAATGGGGATCAAGAAGGAACAAGTACAAGTACCATCTCTGGGAGTCAGGTGAATCTAAGTACTCACCACCTAAGGCGATTATAGGGAAGCAATTTCCTCAGGGAAGATTTCGGTTTCATTTACTGCAGAAGAGAGAACATTTGACACAGAGTAGTCTGCTGGTTTGGGAGAGCAGTTTCAGGGAATACAATGAAGTGAGAAATGGAAAGAAGGTGTGTGGGGTCATGAACCAATTGGATCAATCAGATAAATTAGGATTCTTTGGTTGGTGGTGTGAAAGAAGTGGAGGATTGCTAACTGACTGAGGGAAATGATGCATTATTCTCTGGAAATACTTCAATTTATTAATATCCTGAATTAAAAACTCGGTTTAATTAAACTTGTAGTTACCAAACACATGTTCATTAATTAGAAGATACCCCCTCCACAAAAAGAAAGAAAGAAACAAAGAGAGAGAGAGAGAAAGAAAGAGATGAAAGACGGAAGGAAAGAAAGAAGAAAGTCTAAAGCTTTAGTTTATACAAATTTCTTTTGGTTTCAACAATGCCCTGTACTGATATTTTGGTACTCCTATTTAATAAAGGTAACTTTTGGCTGAAATTTTTCTCTAAAAATCATTGGCTTTCCTTCCCTCAGCTATTTCTTTTGAAGAGAGAGGAAGAGAAAAGATAGTGTGGTTTGACATAGGCAGGGGGTTTTCTTTTCATTAACTTGAAAATATAAACAGATGTCAAGCTGTGAATAAACATAAATGTAGTAATAGCCCGGTCAGAGAAGAGATTTCTTAAGAAAAGTTTTCAATATTTTTAAACTTCAGAAGTAAACTCACGTACCTTTACGTGGCATCTATCCTTAAACACGCAGCCTCTTCTTTTCCTATCGCTCTCATCATTTTCTCCCTCTTGTCAGGCTTGCTTTGATTCTGGAGCTGCAAAGCATGTCTTTTCTTTCCAACTACTATTATCTTCTTTATATCTATAGTCCCCGAAGAGGCAATTTACGAAAGTACCTAGGCTTTCAGTCATCCAATTCTCATCTTGATCTCTTACAACCCACTTTCAGCCCTGAGTCGTGATTTAAGACTCCTTTCATAAGGTAGCTACTGCCCTTATAAAATTAACTGGTCTGTGTTTTTTATACATTCCCAAGCTCTCAACCTTCTTCCGTATACTTACTCAAGATATGACTACTAATTGTTGGTACTTTGTTATCTTCATCATATCTTTATATTTTTCCTGCTTGAAATCTTATTCCATTTCAAAAATGCCAGATATCTGTTCACCATAAAACAATTCCGCTTCTCTTTCCTGTTATAATATCGATAACTTTCCCAGTGATTTTTATGTTTTACTCATTCTGCATAATCTATTTACCATTTGTTATCCTTTCATTTTCTCTTTTATTCTCTTTCCACAGGTCTGTATCTTTTCTCATGTCTTCAATTACTATCCAATCAATTCTAGTTCCATGGGTCTCTCAACCCATGACATGTTCTGCTTTATTCAATTCACTATCTGTACCTTTACCCGTGACATCTTCCTATATGGTCTGTTGCCAACTAAAACTCAATGTGACTAGGTCAGACTTTTGAAATTTTCTGCTAGGCACCCCTCCACTCTTCCTAACTCTATTACTTTCTCAGTTTGACCAGCATGAAGATTGGGCATTAACTCAAATACCTTTTTAATCTTTCCCTTAAGGCCTTATTAACTGTTCTGTCTTTATAAAGATGCTTCTTTCTTTATCCCTAGACTTATACTCTTATAAATGTCCTTATTTTTATGCTCAAGTATTGTGGTTTTGTTGTCCCTGATGTTTGGATTTCTCATCTATAATGCTGTTTTGTCCTAATACACTCACATATTCCGTTATTGAACTTAATGTTACTTTTTTCATAAGGACATTGATCCTAGTTTTATTTTTGTTATTTTTTAATAGGCTCCTAAAGGAAAAGATCAGAAGAAAAGATGCATCTTCACTTCTTTAGTTCTGCATTTTCCATATACATTCTTATATCTATTAATATTTTCTAACATACTTCAACATTTCATAGCCGTTTTGTATATAGGAGATCCATAAGGTATGAGACATTACTTTTTATTAGCGACATCTTATTTAAGTAAAAAGAACCCACAGGATTTATTTATATTTAATAAGCACACATTCTTAAAACGAAGACATCCTATACTTCAAATGTTCCTAAGATGAGAGACTAGTTAACAAAGTTTCCAAGTATTATAAATGACTGTAGATATTGAAATAGATCCATCTGAGATTTTGTGAAAGTGTGTTTTCTTTGTATAAAATAATAAGCCAGTACTTTTTGAAGTTTGTGTTTTGTTTTGTTTTTTGTTTTTGTTTTTATAGAGAGAGCATGAGCAGGGGAGAGGGGCAGAAGGAGAAGAAGAGAGAATCTTAAGAAGGCTCCATGCCCAGTGCAGAGGTCCACACGGGGCTTGGTCTCTCACCTGAGAGATCATGACTGTGAAATCATGACCTGAGCCAAAATCAAGAGTCAGACACTTAACTGAATGAGCCATCCAGATTCCCCATCCAAGTTTCCTTTCTTAACAACATAGTCCTACTCTATTTCTGCAAATTATCTTGAGACTCATTGTTTTATCACTTTCCTGTTAGAAGTGTTTTACATAATCATTGTTAAAGAAAGAACCATCATTAAAGAAGATAGTTAAAGAAAGTTAAACTTTATTAAGTTTTAATAAAAGCTTACATAAAACTCTCAAACAAAATTTCCAGGCAGTGTCATATTACTTTTTGAAATTTAGGTAATAAGTTTAGGTAATAGGTAATAAAACTCACCAGAGGAAGAGTTTGAATTTTATTTTTCTAAATTGTGTTGAAATATCTAAACAATAACTAATGTACCATAAGTAGATTAAAATCTTTAAGCTTTGTAAAAGGAAAGTATGCTTTGCTGATAGATAAAATGGAAAATTTATGTAAAAGTCATTTCTAGATCTACTGTACTAAAGTTTAAATCTGACCACCACAAGCACACTAACAGGCTTTAATATTAAACAGATGGTTTCACGATACCTTATATATGATAGGGACATATCAGTATATTTCATCGTAATATTTATGTTTTGTCTGCAGATACAGATGTGTGTATGTGTGTGTTCATAAATATATAATCTATAATTATTTATGGATAGTTGGCAACTGTATAGTATTGTTGGAATACAATATATCCCTGTAGAAGGGATATAAAAACCATTCTTTATGCAGTAATCTGAAAAAAACATTCTAAATTATTTCCTTGCCCAATGTGCAGCTAGACTTAAGTAAACTGTAATTTGCCAATACCAGGTAACCTCCTAGGCATGAATTTGTTATTTTCTAATTGGAATTAAATTTTGAACTATGTGGTCTAAAATATTACCAAAGCTAACACTTACTTCATTTATTATAATTGAGGAAATAGTGCTTGTAATTCTATTCCAGTAAATGAGTTCTCTTCCTTTTAAAACAAAAAAAATGTCATCAAAAGGCTGAGTTATTTATTAATGTAACTCTACTTTCAAATTTTCCTTTCAAGAGAATTTGAGCTTTTAAGAAAACATTTTTAAAATTTTCAAGAAGAAAAAATGAGCCAAATTTCAGGAATTTCACTAGGTAGCTAAATATCTGGCATATAGAAAATTTACTAGAGACTCACAATATGAACCTAAAGAATGAGACTCTCTGCCTACTTCTGGTAAGTCATACACACACACACACACACACACACACACACACACACACACACATTCTGGCTCCTTCAATAAAAGCTTTGAAATGAACATGAGTTCTCGATAGACATTATAACAGCTGTATTTTAAGTTGGCAGAAAATGAATTCAGTCATTTTAAAGTGTTAACCTGCTTGCATAAGGTAAACATAATTTTTGGTAAAGTATTTTCATTTTATTATACAAACTGTCAAGTCAACATAGCTGTATGAATCTTAGTTATAGGACCAGTTTTCTCTAAAAACTTTTATGTTTTATAATTCCCCAAACTCAGAGATTATGTTTTTTATTCTTTTTCTTTTCAAACACAAATTGAACATGTTTTTCATCTTGGTTTACAAGATGAACTTTAAATTTAACAAAAACTAGACAGAACTTGGCCATTGCTTTGTGTATTATTCTTATAGCCTAGCAAACTTTCTCTTCTTTAGGATTTTATGCACTCTGAGAAAATGAAATGACTTACATTTTTTAAGCTTTATAAAGTATTATTTAAAGATTAGGGACCTTGTTTTAAGAGATAGTAAGCAGGAGCTGAAATAAAAGACCACAGCAAGTAGAAATATTATTTACTTGGAAAAATTTATATACGATATTAGTAATATTTACTATTATTTATTTGTGATTGCATATAAATATAAAATTTGATTCTACAATCACTATGTACCTCTTAAGAGTAACATGAATTTGTTTCTTATTTTGCTTCTACTAATTCTTTAAACTAACCATAAGTATCACATCATAAGGGATATCTTTTCTAACCTTAAAAGTGGGTTAACCCCTTCAGCACATTTTAAGCTGCCCTAGCATTCCATACTTCCCTAGTTGTAATTCACTCTCTCGAAATTTTTCTAAAATATGAGCTTCATCTCTCTCACTTTCACTTGTCATTCTTAGTCAGAGATTAAGACAAGATTTATCAGGACAGCCATTAATCTTGAGAACAATACTATAGTAGATTATACTTGACAACATACATCAAAATAAAAATGTTAATTATTTTGTTTTAGAAAATAAACCCATAGATTCACTCATAAAATAATTAAATAAATATACAAAGATGTTTGTTTCATCACTGCTTAAAGAGACTAAATAACCATCATTATTTAAAATAATGAGGTTAACAATTAAGTTCTTATATAAAATTGTCTCTAAGATACATTATAAAACACATTAACACAATGTGCTAACCAATCTCCATAGCATATTTTTATGAAAATAAATGGTATAAACTAGCATAAATAACAAGTATAAATACACTAGTATATTCATTTTTTATAGAAATATACCGAAGAATTTTTGTTTGCAGAAGGTATATTTTTGAAAAAGGAGGAGGGAGGATATACATTAAAGATAGTTTACATTATTCTTTTTTATTTGAGTTGTCTTACAATATGCATGTTTTGTATTTTTTATTTACATGTCAACATGAGTTATATGAGTAGTGAAAATATGGGCAATTTTTCCTTGTCTTTCCTCTTCTTTTCAGAATTAAATTCCAAAACACAGGCATAAAAATCAGATTATTATTAAATAATAATAATATCAAATAGACACTCAATATTGCATTACTCATTAGTTTATATTAAAGTTTTTATTTTAAAATAATTGATAGTCTTTACCAAAATCAAGAAAAAAAACATTGTCAAAGATTAAAAGAAATCTAGAAATAGAAATAAAGTAAAATTGATTGAATCAATAATGTCAATATATTTTATTATTGAACTAATGTTTATTTTCCTTACAAACATTAATATTCATCATGTGTTTAAAATGGCAATATTGATTAATAAAATAAAAGTTCTTTTTTATAACTCTGTAGTTTTTTAGTAGAAAAATCCATGTCTTTCATGTCAGCTTAATATTCTTGACATATCGAAACACTAGTAGCTCAACTAGATCATTAAAATCATTTCTTCTGAAATATTTAAAAAATCATAAATAGAAAAACAAATAAACTGGAATAATTATTTCAGTTAATATTCTGCTTTCTTTGCACACATATACAAATACTTGTATTGTTTTTGTAAGTTCTAACACTGAGAATCATTACCAAGAATTAGATTTTCTTATTTAATAATAGAGAAAAATATTTAAAACTTTTTATGTGTATTTTTTAACTACTCAGTTATCTTTTATTTACTGTATATTACTTGATCATAAAATGGTATTATAAGGGTTCCTGGGTGGCTCAGTTGGTTAATAAGTGTTGGACTTTTGATTTTGGCTCACCATGATCTCAGGGTTAATGAGATGGATCCTCTGTGTTTGGATCTGTGCTGATAACATGAAGCCTACTTGGAATTCTCTTTCCCTCTCTCTCTGCCCCACCCCAGCTCATGCTCTCTCTCCTAAAATAAAGAAATAAGCATTAAAAATAAAATAATATTAGAAAATGATTTATTCATTGTACCTGACATATTTTTGTAGATCCCGAAAACATGATTCCCTTTTTGGAATCATTAAGACTAAACTTCACTTTCTATAAATCTCAAGTAACAATATTCTCCATCCCTTTAATAATGTTTAGAAAGCATTACATTTTACAAATTGTTCATCTCTGATTATGAGGAACTTGAATCTTTAGAAGGAAAATTTGTACAAACAGGCTATGATGGTATACTTATTTAAATGTTATTTCTTTTTGATTGTTTAAAGTGAAAGATTTTAAAATGCATTTTGAACTCACACAACATCATTGTTTGATTTTAATCATGTATTTTTCTAGGAGCTTTTGAGTGAAAGGATGTGGATCAAAGACATAGTGTATATACAATCTTTTTGCAAATAATTTGTGAAGCACTAATGTACATAGAATAACTGAGGAAGAGTACAGAATGAGAATAGGTGTGGGTCTAAAATTAAGACTTGTGGAAGTTCCACATTCAATGACTTTACAAAATGTTTCCAAATAAAACACAAATCCTATCTACATCATACTATTTATTAACTAAATTATCTTCTAATTTAATTCTTAATATTTTTCCCTGTCGGTGAATATGGCCTGTAATATCAATCAACGTGCCATCAATAGTATTGTCGGTGATGAGAGGTTAAGTTTTAACAAAGAGGCATGATGAAATATATAAGCTCAAAATGGGAAAATTCAAGTCATATATCCTTATTTTATAAATACTATAATTAAAGATTAGTCTCTTAGGCACACTTTGAAGATCAAACTGGGTCTTTACTTTCACTTACTTTCTGTTAATATCAAATATTCTAAAGATCTCCAGACATTATTCACTCTTAATGTTTTACCGTGGTTGTGGTTGTTATTTTTGGTTATGAAATATTATCAACTTAATAATAACAATATTAATTTGATTTTAATTCACTCAGACCTATTATAAGAAAAAGGGGTGTTTTTTTTGTAGCTATACTCTTTTATTTTCAAAGGGAGATGCCATATAGCAAAAAAATTAAATAATAAACAAACAAAATAAATAATTAAATAAATAAATGATCTTTTAGATGACTAACAGTTTTCACTGGTCATGTACAGTATGCAAAATCTCAGAGGAAAATATATTAAATCAGGGCTGAAAAAATGTAAAACATAGTTATATATGTGATTTATGTGAAGTCTGTGGCTCAATGAGTGGCTAAAATTGTAGTATGTGAAAACAGCACATCAATACAAAAATCTCTTTTAGTTATGAAGACTATTTCAATGCTTAGGCTTTAAATATACAAATTTAACATCTTTCAAATTAACATACATGAATCTACAGAACCAAAGAAAATTTCTTAATACTGTAAATGACTTTAAATGAATTTTAAAAGAATGGTCTACTTTAACTATAAGAAACTCTCTCTACAGAGAACAGAGTTGATGGAGGGAGGTGGGTGGAGGATGGCTAAATGAGTGATGGGTATCAAGAAGGTCACTTATTATGATGAACACTGGGTGTTATATGTTAGTGACAAATCAATGAATTCTACTCCTGAAACCAATATTACACTAGACGTTAATACATTAAAATTTAAATAAAAGTTTGAAAAATAAAACAATGAGTTACTTTAATATTGACTCATTAGTCAGAGTAGAAATAGATCATTAAATTCCAGAGTTAGCTTTTCCTCTTCCCCAAGAAGTGTCTATCTTAATGATTTTTTAAATGTTTATTTATTTAATTTTAGAGAGAGAGAGAGAGCATACATGTGTGAGCAGAGGAGAGGCAGAGAGAGACGGAAAGAGAATTCGAAGCAGGCTCTTTACTGTCAATGCAGAGCCCGACCAAGGGTTCAATCCCAGGAACCATGAGATCGTGGCCTAGCTAAAATCAAGAGCCAGATGAGGAACCAACTGAGGAACTCAGGAGCCCCTGTATCTTATTCTTAAAACGAGTCAAAACCAAATGAATAATCTGGGCTAAATAAGAGGTAAACTGATGATATATTTGACTTTAGTTTTCTTTCTATATAATGTAGATTTAGGTATGTGGAGTTCAAATCTACAGTGTTTGTAAGATATACCACTCTTATAGAAAACCACCACTGGCAAGTCTACTTTCTATTTTCCAAGGAACTAAAATTATGTACAGTTCAAATTAAGAGAAAATGAACTCTACACTTTCAAAGTTTAAAAATGTTCACAATTCCACAATTTAGAGAAGTCTCTGAATGCTTAGGATCAAATAGCACAGATGTCAAATGACTCCCAGTATATTCTATATGACTAAATATTATGCATGCAATTGTTAACCTTATTCAGTACTTTTCTCTTGCCATCTTGGCTTCTTGCCCTCCAAAATTCAAAGACAGAATGACTGCTTTCCAATAGAATACTATATATGCATGAGTTTCATTTGATTCAATCTTGCTTGGAAGTCTTTATAAAATCTATGAGGTCTCTCAGCATTGGTTGAACATAGTGTCAACTACTAGTGGTACCACAAGTCTATGTAAAAGTACACACACACACAAAGGTATAATAGCACTTATCTTTTCCTTAAAATGAAAAAACCATATTGGGGTGCTTGAGTAGCTCAGCCTGTCGAGTGTCTGACTATTGATTTTGGCTCAGGTCANCATACCCCCCCCCCCGCCCCTCTCCTCCACTCACACACTCTCTCTTTTTAAAATAAATAAAATAAAGTCACTAATAACATTTTCTAATAAAGACAAATAGAAACTTAGTTAAATTGTTTTCTCATGTATTCCAGTCACTTACTGAGATCTTTAAATTCAAGTTTTAAATTATGTGTGGCAGCCTAAGCAATGCTTTGACAAAGATGCCCAATTTCCAATCCCTAGAACCAACCTTTAGAATATTTTACTCCTCATGGTAAAAGAGATTTTGTAGATGTAATTAAACTAGAGGTTTTGAGATGGGGAGATTATTTGGATTATCCAGTGGGCCCAATTACAAACGTCCTTGAAAGAAAGAGGCAGGGAAGTCAAGGATAGAGAAGAAAATGTGACAATGGAATCAGTGAGAGGATTGGAGATTACCCTGCAGGATTGGAAACTGAAGAAGAGACCACCAATCAAAGAATTAGATAGCCTCTGGAAGCTAGCACAAAAAAATGATTCAGCCCTAGCACCTTCAGAATGAACCAGTTCTCTGATACTTTAGACAAGTGAAACTGTGCAACTGAGTTTGGATTTTAGACCTCCAGAACTGTAAGATAGTAAATCTGTGTTCTTTTGTCACTAAATTTAGATAATTTGTTACAGCTGTAAAAGGAAACTACTACTTTAACCATTAAGTAGCTATATTATATTTTTAGAGATTTTACTGAATTACATATAAAAATAAGGCATTATTGTCATATTTGGAATCATCTAGTGATATTCAATAATGGATTTTCATTCTTACTTTCCAATTTAAAATTGTTTTGAAAAAGAAATTCTCTTATAAATACATAACTTTTTTTGCTAATGCAAAGGGTGTATTTTGAACTTGATTAGCAAAAAAGAGGGATGTGTACTTGGCTTTTTTTCCTACTCAAATTTGCTTTTTGAATACTTAATGAAGATAATTACTTGCATTTTATGGCTAAATTTTAAAAGAAAAAAAACAGCTGATCAAATTATACATCAAAATCTTTATAGTTTAGACCTCAGCCTATGCACATGATATCAATTATATGGCCTACATATCACTTAGAGTTTTCTTGGATTCTACAGTGGGTTGTAAATGTAAGGTATTGTTACCATTAAGTTGCTAATTTTTTTGTCACTCAGTAGTCACAATCTTTGATATTATCTTATCAAGTAAAATTTCCCATAGAAAAACTTACTACTTTCTTGAAGTTAATCTAAGGTCCAGGAATTACAACGGACATTTCCCCCATCATATTGAAAAGCAATGGAAAACTGGTGAGCAGCAGCAGGAAGAGGAAGAGAATGACAAGTAAAATGCATTTTAAAAGACTTAAATAATTAAAATAAAGTAATGCTTACTTAGTTTGGTGATTTTATTTTCTGGATGTAAGCACACAGGCAGAAATGATGACAATTTTACTCAGAAATAAGAACAGAGTTTGCATGATTTATATTGGTGGGCCTGGATTAGGCATATTAGCTTTTGGTCTAATAAGGGGATAGAATCCTGGTTACATGCTATGTGTAAATTCATAGTAGCAAACCAAGAACTTAGAACTGGGAACTTCTGGCTTCTCCCCACGATGTAGAGAGTTAAAGAGTGGGACACTTCCTCTCGTGCAACAGAAAAAAGAGATGACCTAACTTTAAAATTAGCAGAACAAGTGACTGGCCCCAAATCTAAGAAAAGGTAGTGCTTGAAGAGAAAGAGCAGATATTCACACTTACTGAATAGATGTAACTGAACACATTAGAGTTTAGCTTGAATTGCTGACAAATCATTAAAGGCTAAGGGCAGACTGTCAGGATGGCATGACATCCCTGGAGGCTGTGGTGGAAACATACAAGCTGTTTTTCTTGAATCTTTACAGAAATGACTCTGAGAAGTATCTTGCACTGCAGTTCAATCTTGCAAGAGAGGCAAGAAACTCAACCTGGAGTCTTCTCTTGCTCTCTCTTTAGTGGAATAACTGATAATCTGTTATCAGATTAACTGATAATCTCTCTATCAGAGAAAGAGAAGGGCTGGGGCCATATGTGTGCAACATTGCTGAAAAAGAGAACAGATGGGGCTGGAGAGGCAGGAAAAAAGAATGACAAAGTATACCAAGTATACTCACATCCAATCAGCAAAACTATAGAGACCTAAAACAGGTAAGTAGTTGTCAGTAGTTGGAGGAGGAAGAAGAAAGGGGCTACTGGAAAGGAGCATATGGGAAATTTAGGGTGTTGGAACCATTCTGTATGGTATTAGGTGGGTGGATACATGACTCTATGCAGTTTTCAGAACCTATAGAATGATAATATCATAAGGACCAACTTGATTAGATACTGATGGGGTACAGCACACACTCCCCTAAAATAAGATGCCTTCACGCACTGAATATTTTAAAAGCCAAAAGAGCAGATGCAGGAAGTTCACTCAAATTTCTTACCCCCATTTCACTTTTCTCTCCTGAAACAGTTCATAAAACTTTCCTGTGAGAGATACATTCCTTATACCCAGAGAAAAGGAGTGTTTTTATCTCTGAAGACAAAGAGTCATCAAGATGAATCTTAACAAATAGATCTTGCTAAATTTCCCTCAGTTTACTACAATTACCTTATAATCCTTAAACTATTATATTCCTACACAATTGTCCATCCTTCATCAACCTAGAATAAAGAAAAACAAGTCTGTTTTTCTGACTCCTACAAAGATTCCCATGTCTCATAAAATTTATATTAAATATATTTTACACCTTTCTCCTGTGAATCTTTGTCATTTAAATTTTTAGACCTAGCCAGGGACCCTAAAATAGTATAAGAATATATTTTCCTTGCTTGCAGATGATTTTTTAAAAATGAGGGATCCCAGCATCGAATACAAACTGCAAAAACTTAAACTGTATTATAAATATATGATATAACATCACTGAATGACAGGAGGGAAAGGACTTGATCTATGTAACTTTGGTAAAGATTGTTTTAACTGATATCATAAAGCTACAGACAGTGCGTAAACACTATATAATTCTGAACCTACTTTACATATATGCTGGGGTTGAACAAATAAATAAGTTGCTTGTATTTATTAAATGTGAGCCCATTCCTTATGGCTAGAGAAACAGTTACAAACACCTAAAAGAAAAAGAGATTAAAATGAGACTTGTTTTGAATTAGAATTGGAAACAACAGTATAAACTTAATTTTAATACATGTACATAGACAGTTACAGAAATTATTATTTGTATGTCTTATTATACAGACATGTATTTCCCAGTTTTGTCCATTCAGAGAGCTAGAATCAGTGACACTACAGTAGCAAAGCACACTTAACACCACATTCTTGGTTTCTAAATATCATTCTCCAATAAAAGAAACCAGATCTCCTGAGAGAAATTGTTAATTCTATATCTAGGGTAAGAAAAATGCAAAATAAGTATGGAGTTCTTGTAGTATTAGAAAGTAAAGAGTACTTAAAGAAAAGAAAAGGTACATGCCGAAAGACATAGAAGCTCTTAGTGGCCTATAAAAGCACCCAATGGCAACAAACTGAAAAATATCCAGTAAAATAATAAATAATGGTAGTATTGGATTATAACTCAAAGAGAAAAAATCCATGAGTTTATAATGATATGAATTTATGACTTAGTAAATAATTGGAAGAGAAAATAAGTCCAGATTTTTTTTTCTTACAGAATAATTTTGATTAATGAATGTTTATAAGGTTTAGGCCCCAGGTATAATCCCAAAAGAATGGAAAATATAGCAACTTTGCATGTTGAATATTTTAAGCTGAAGTAATTTGAAAAATGTCAGGTGTTGGAAAGTCTCTCTGACCCTGAACTAGGTCATAAAATGCTCATATGAGAGGTACCCTCTCTCTACCAAGAGGAAAGAAGTATTCTTATCTCTAAAGATAAAGGGATACCAAATACAATTTGCACTAATAGGCCTTGCTAAGTTTCTCCCAATTTGCTACATTAGCTCATACCCTTTTGTCCTATCATATTTTCCCAGAACTTTCTACTTTTCATCAAACATAATATAAAAATTCTCAATATTACTGTCCCTTTGGGTCTTCATTTCCTTATGGCTAAGTCATACGATAAGTTTACATTTAATATTTGAAGGAACTGCCCAACTGGGGGTGGTTGTTTTCTGGGGAAGGAACTTCTACCTTGACTTTATATAAGAAAGGAGTTTTAGTTTTCAGTAGGGTAGGTTGGGCAACTTCAGGCTTGGGGCTTTCAAATACAAGTATTCAACATTAGGAGGAGCATGTACCAAGTTAGGTTCCTATGTTTTTCCAACCACCCATGATTTTGGCATAAGATATATTTATATTTACTATTTATCTTCTACTTCTCAAATGTCTGATAAATAGCATAAGCTATCACAATCTTTTTCACTGCTACACTTTGCCAGTTCACTACCTGTGAGACTTTTAACAAGTGGACCACTGCCTTGTATCAGGGGCTCCCTGTGCTCCTCTCATTACAAGGAAGGGTTCCTCATTACTAGCAGGCAGGCTGGCAAGAGATCTTGTTTAAATATTGTCACTCTCTTTTTTGCACCACTCTTGAGAATTGCTGTCACTATTTTGTTTCTGAGGAAGCAAAAGCTGAGACAGACTTTATCATGGTGAGTATTAATGAAGAATCAACACTTGTGGAAAGAAGAAGGAGGAAGCAGCACTGGGCAGAGGGAGAGGTCAAACTGGTACATACCTGAAAAAATTGACCCACCTTATGAGGAGATCTGGAATGAATACGTCCTGTCAACATTATCTTACACTGAGATTGACTGTGGATATAGTCCACTGGACTATATATCACTGGATATAGACCACACAGATAAAGCATGGCCTTGAGTGAGGTTATCTGTACACCTGAATCAAAACTGAATGCAGATGCCAGAGGAGTTATAAGTCCTTTATTTTTTTAAGTTTATTTACTTATTTTGTGTGAGAGAGAGAGAGACAGTGTGTGCACTCAGGAGGGGCAGAGATAGAGGGAGAGAGAGAATCCCAAGCAGGTTCCATGTTATCATCACAGAGCCCTATGCAGAGCTTGAACTCACAAACGTGAGATTGTGACCTGAGACAAAATTCAGTCAGACAGTTAATGGACTGAGCCACCCAGGCATCCCAAATGGTAAGTCCTTTAAGGAGGAATCTGGGTGATATACCTTACCGTTAACAATATATCTAACATATGTTAGAGTTAAAAATATAATACTCATTTCTTATTCTCAGTCTAATTATCTGATTCACCATGATGTTCCTGGTAAAGGAATAGAACAATGTTGTCTACCACTGAGAACTAGTTAAAAGATGGGTTTTATTCTTTCTGTTACTTTTTTCTTAAACCAATACTGTTCTCAGTGATACCTTTATCCTTACACTCAGTTTACAATATGCCTATGCATGTGTTTCTTTTCTGACTGTGTGTCTTTCGTAGTCCTAATATTTAGCTGTTTACATACAGAATCCCTATTATGGTGTCTACACAAACGATCCATGCTATATTATAAAGAAACCCAGGCAGAGGAATACATTTAAAGCCAGACATACTATTTTCCGTTCTGTCATAAAAATAAGATATGGTCAATTTGAAAAATTTAGAAAACAACTAAAATAAATATTTCTTAAATAATACATAAACTCTTTAGAAAAAATTTGTTTCCTAGGTATCATTGACTTTTCCGTTTGTTTACTTGTTTGATTTTTAAATTTTGTGTCACACTATATTTTGGATTTGAACAAGTTCACACTGTTTCTGGTTAAAAAGTAAAACATTTACAAGAGCATTTGGCTTTAGACATTAAGATATTTGGAGACTGAGGAGTTAAAAAGTATAAGACCCTTATCGAAAATACAAAACACAGTTTTTTTTAGAAAATAATATAAAAGCCTGATTTTCTTGTCACCTCTAATTTTTAAATCTTGGAATACCAACATAAAACCGAAATATATGGTATGCATGCAAATTTAGATAAAAACAGATGAGTTAAATGTTTTTCACATGGCTACATTTGTCATTGTAAATGTCCTTAAACAAATGCAATTCATTCAATAATATTTTATTATTTGTTGTTTTACAGCCACTATAATGTCAACTTGATTCATGTAGTAAATTTTTCTTCAAGTTGAATAATATTCCTATGTATGTGTAGCAGATGCTTTTGTATACCAAATGATTCTAGTCTGTTCTCATCAAACACATAAAGTCATTTTGGAATCGCATGCATCCAAATGAGAATCACATGCATGTAAATTTGCATTTGAAATGACTAAATTCTCTTTCCATTTCCATTCTTTATTCTCAATAGCAAACTATTTTTTTAATCTTTAAAGAATATAGTTCTAAACTCAGATGTCTATAACATTAAAGGCAAAACAGATGTTTATATCCAAGTAATAGGACCAGGACATTTGCTGTTATGATGACCTACTTGATATTTAAACTTAAAATAGTTTGGAATAAAGAGCATAGAGCTCTATAGGCTAAATGTTTATTTGGAACTTTTTCCAGAGTAAAAAATGGCAACTGTTATATCTAAACCATAGATAAATTACAAATTCAATGTATTTTTAACAAAAAGAGGTTTCTTTGCAATATTATGAAAAGCAGCAAACTCAAGGACTAATGAAAATTGCCAAGAGATATGTCTAAATGTTAGAAATTGGTTAAAATTATATATTTACTTTCAATTAGAGAAATTTCCAATAAAATGCTTCAGGTTGAGAGAGTAGATCACATGAAATCATCTAGTATCTATGATGTCCTAAGATTTGTATTTCTTATGATTTTTAAAAATAAATAATGATTCACACAAGGAAATGATCCTGAGTTACAGAATTTTTTTTCAATTTTTGTCATTGTGCTACCAATATTTTGAAATTCAATATGACAATGAAAACAAGTTTTTGCTATGGATATAGATTTAGTTACAGATAGTGTATTAATATAACAATTGATAGAATTAGACTCTTAGAATCAGTAAAAAGACCTCGAGGCAGAAGTAGAGTAAAAGCCTAGAAGGCTTAAAAATTAACCCACTGAAAACTGAACAAAAGCCCAAAGGAGAAGCTGTTAATTTAATACAAGTATCAAACTAAAAATGGTTCATAAATGCATGATAGAGCTTGCAAATGTATGTCCTCAGGTTCCTTGCATGCTTCTGAGTATAATGTGATGTTTTATATTTTATGAATATGGATTTCCAGTTGTTCCAGTATCATTTTGCTGAAAAGATTATCATTTCTCCACTAAATTGCCTTTGCACCTTTATCGAAAGTCCATTGTCCATATAAGTATGGGTCTATTTCTGGACTCTGGATTCTGTACCAATGAAGTATTTAATTCCAATACAACACTGATTTTATTACTATAGCTTTATAAGTCACTGAATCAGGTAGTATAATCCAATTGGCTTTTTCTAACTTGCTTTATCTGTTCTTGATATTTTCCATTTCCATGTGAATTTTCAGTACCACAAGAAATAAAAATCCTGCTTATAGCCTTATGAGTGAGTATGCAAGTATAACCTTCCCCAGTCTAGTCTTGTAATGACATCTTGACTGTAGTCTGTAAGAGATCCTAAAGTACTTAAAGTCCCTAAAAGTACTAACTACAAAAACTAAGATAAGGACTTCAGTTTCTAGTCTGGCATATGAGAAGCTTTTGAAAGTCATCATTCCACCCTAACAAGTACAAAGCTGTGTGGACTGAAAAATCACCCGCTTTGGATCCTCTGTTCCCCTTTCTCTCTGCCTGTCTGCACTTTCTTTCTCAAAAATAAATAAACATTTAAAAAATTGAAACAAGGAATGGATTTTGGTGGGCTATATACTCTAAGCTTATAAAACAGACCTGCAGAACAGCTAAAGCTTACTAATGCTTACTAGTTTATTAATTAATTAATTAATTAATATTTAGTTTATTCAACTAAAGCTGAATTTGGAATTTCAGCAGAATTACTTGGAAGATGAACTAAAGGCTCATTGCTGTCTTGGGCAGACTGAAGTTTCTGATGGCAAATCCAACAAACAGGTTATCCCCTTTCTAAAGGAATTGGGAAATATAGACAATGGCAATGTCTTTCCATGAAAGAGAGAGAAAAGAAGCAACAATGAGGAAAAGGTGTATAGGCTTGGTGCATACATCTTGCAAAAGCTGTCTCATTAGGTGGTGTCTTCTTCAATTATGGAAAATCTTTATTTTAGGTCACCAGAAGGTGAGCAGGTCTAGTCAGAGTTTAATGCTTTCTTTAGATGTATCACACGAATCCAAGAATTTATTCCCTGGAGTTTGGAGGCACAAGATTGGGTTAACCAAACCTGACAGAATCCTTTACAGAAAGGTTGAAGAGAGTCTTTCTAGGGGTTTCTTTGCCACTAGATGAAATGTCTACGTTGCAAGACGTGATGCTTAAAGTCTTAATTTCCCAGTAGTGTGCTGTGAAAAGATGAGTCACTAAAACATGGCTATTTCTTTTTCTTTTTCTTTTTTCTTTTTTACAAATAGTTTATTGTCAAATTAGTTTCCACATAACTTCCAGTGCTCATCCCCACAAGTGCTCTCCTCCATGCCCATCTCCTCCTCCCCCCCACATCCATCAGTCTTCAGTTCTTGTCAGCATTCAAGAGTCTCTCATGGTTTGCCTCTCTCCCTTTCCCCCAGCGTTTCCCCCCTTCTTCTCCCCCTTGTTCCTCTGTTAAGTTCCTCCTAATCCTCCTATATGTGCAAACATATGATATTTGTCCTTCTCTGCCTAACTTATTTCGCTCAGCATAACACCCTCAAGGTCCATCCATGTTGCTACACATGGCCAGATTTCATTGTTTCTCATTGCCATGTAGTATTCCATGATATAGATAAACCACATCTTCTTGATCCATTCGTCCGTTGATGGACACTTAGGCTCTTTCCAAAACATGGCTATTTCTAATAGAAGCAATTAGATCTTTATAACTAGATCTATATCTTCTTTTATCAACTGGTATCATAGAGGCAGGGGCCAGGTGCATTAGGTATACTATGACTATCTCAAAGGGTGAGAGTTTATGAGTTCCAAAGGGGATGTATGATCAATTCAAAAGGAGATTTAGAAGGATCAACAGCAGTCCTTTAGCTGTTTTTGGAGGGTCTCTACAAATTGTGCCAACTGAGACTTAATGATGCAGTTAGTGCATTCTATATGCTCTGAGGATTGAGGATGATAAGCACAATGAATGTCTTGTAAAACTGTCTAAACACCACAGACATTTTAAAAAATCTAACCATCTAACTGATCACTGTGTAATTTGAGAGAAGTTCTTCAGTTAAAGATAATCTTTCTAACAGAATTTTAGCCATAGAAGAAGCAACAGCTTGTCTGTAAGGGAAAACTTTTGGTACAGTAGGAAAACATAAAAACCATGACTAAAACATATTTATATCCATGAGACAAGGAAAGCTGTATGAAGTCCCCTTGATAAACCTTGAATGGTCCATTGGGCAGTTTATAGTATCTAAGAATAGTGCAAACAGGTTTCCTTGGATTGTACTGTGGGCATGTGAGACAAATGAGGTGGACACTTTTGTGGCCTTATTAAAGTTTTCAAACCAATGCAATTATTCAAAGCATAATTTATGTATGTTATCATTTTGTCAGTAGGTTAATGGTTTAATGCATATACAGTGGTAAGTAGTGAGAAATTTAGTATTTCTGGTAGAGCCAGGTTGTTATTTGGTCAAAAAAAAGGTCTCCTTATCGTTTAATTAATTATTATATCTCATGTTCTTTTCTCTTTATTGAGGTCAGGATGTCCAAATTATCATTTGAGAGAACATTCTTTTGGACTATGACAAAAGTTTGGCAATTGGTTTCCTTGAGAGTATCATTTTTGGTAGAAATATCATTGAGGTTGTTTTCTTTGCCTTCCTGAGAATTGAATTGGATCTGGAATTCTCCGGAACCTTACTAGTAGCCAGAGCAGCTGTCAAATATATGGCATTTAATAAATTTGGACTCAGAAGCCATTTTAAATTTTATTCACATTGGATATAAGGACACATTGCTATTTTCATATCATTCCAAAGTTAGGAGCTACCCCAAAGACATACTATCAGTGTAAATGCTTGAGCTTGATGTCTTAAAGGGTTTATTTATTTATAAAGTATTAATTACTTGTGAGGAGAAGTCTTGAGAGATGTATTTGAATAGAGGTTCTGCCAATATCAGCTGAAGCTTTTGTCCATAAAGAGGATGGCACCTGATCTAATAAGGATGGACAAATGATCAGTTTCCCCAGACTCAGCCATAGTGGTGTCAGAGCAAATAAAAGATGTTATAAGTCATTTAATTCACTTGGTTGGCTATTTTGATTATTACTGTCAAATTCAGGAATTATTTCCCACTTTTGGGAAAGAGAAATTCCAGAATGATATTTTTCTAAGAAGTCTCAGCCCAATAAATGTATAAGGGTGAAGGAACTATGGGGGGAAATGTAAGTATCTCTAAAAGGACCTAAACAAGAAGGAATAGGTTCAGAGGCAAGAACCTGTTCATGTATATTAGAGACCCCACTGTTTGAATCATTTTGTACTGTAAGGCAAGGGCTGCTTTATAGCAATGGGTTTAAGCACCAAAAATGTAGAGCTCAAGTGTCAGTAAAGATAGAGAGAAATTATTCCCAATCTTGATTGTTGTTTCTCTGTGTTGATTAAGATAGGGGATTGGTAAAAGCCCATGTAGTTCTTTGGAGCCCCATTTAGGAATTAAGAGAAGACTGGAAAGGCTGGCAAGAAGATTCTGGGTACATGGAGTGCTTAAGTTTGTAACAATTTTTTCCCCAATGTCCTGGCTTTTTGGAATACTAGCAGAGACCATAAGATTTTTGGTTTTGTTTGAGAACCTCCATTGCTAGAGTTGAAAATTAAGAATTTTAGTGGTCTTCCCTTTAGTTGAATATCTAGGGTACAGGCAAGCTGATTTGCCACATTAACTAAATTTGCTATGGACATAGCAATTTCCTATTTCCTATTTCACCCTGGTCCTTTTAACTAAAAGAAAAAACAATCCTGTTTCAGCCTATTAATAAACACATATTTAAATTCTAACTGGATTCAGCATCTAAAAGAACACCAGAGTTTTCTTTAAAGACCATTTTATTATAGTAGTCATGAATAAGTTAATCAGGCTTTTGTGTGTAAGCCTGAGTTTTGTTTCAGTCAAATGGCTTAGGAAAAGCTGTTGGAATTGATTGGTGGATATTTCTAGTAAATTTGCTAGCATTCACCTCTTGCCAAAAGTTAGGGGTCTTTTTTGTAAATCCCTTTCAGGGTGTTTCCATTAGTCTAGTGTTCATCTAGTGTTTGGCCTGGCCTCATCAATAAGCATGTGGACTGATTGATATAAATCTGTGAAACCAGGTTAGTAAGTTTGAATGACTGTCTTGAATTCTTCAGCAAACCTGTAGAACCTGTGGGGGTCCTTGGTTACTTTCAGGAACTATGGCTCGAAGTTCACCTTTAGTCCAGGGAACATAAGAAATTTGGGGGTTATTTGGATCTTCAGAAGACTTAATTCTAAAGAGTTAAACCTACTAATAGGTCTAAGAGAGGAGAAAGCTGGGAAAAATTCAGAAGGAAAGGAAGTTGGGGGAGAAGATTAGAATGAGGAAGGGTGTGGAGAGGTTCTGAGAAGTGGGGATGGTACAGAGTAAATAGAGGAAAATGGTGCCAGGAAAAGAGCCTGAGCACAAGATGGCTGCTGTGTGTCAGGAGATAAGTAAGATGGGAGTGGAAAAGGAGTCCTGATAAACCATTTTGGCTTCTTTCAATTGTTTGTTTCCTTCAGTTAATTTAGAAATAGTATTTTGCAAAGAGGCAATTTTAGAATCTGGAATATGTTTGGAAGCCTCAAGGTACAATTAGAATAAGCATTCCATTCATGTTTGTGTTGTTGTTGTTGTTCCATTTTGGAGCCACAACTATCTAATTCAGTTTTGAGAATAACAAGCCTGAGAAATTGAAAGTTTGCATAACAGTCATTAAAGTTCTAAATTATCTTTAGCTAAGCTGGTCCAGTGGTTAAAAAAGTGTATGAGGAGGGACCATAGGGTTTAGACATAAAACTATCCTTATTTCCTGGAAGGGGGTACCCTTGCAGCATTTAATGACTGGAACCCCCTTTCCACAGCTTTTTCTCTACAGCAAAAGAAATATTCCTGAACAGCCTGATTTCAAAGGAGTGGGGCCAAATATCAGCACAGTGTCAGTAGAAACGGCTCAATTACAAAGGAGTTGGGCCAAATGTCAAATGAGTCACAAAAAAGGATAAAATTAAAAAAAAAAATTAAATATCCCAGATAAAGCCAGGAGAGCTCAAGACACAGAGCAGAGAGTGGAGACTGAAACCAAGAGAAAACTTATCCTCAAACCCTAGGGTTGGAGAGAAAGCAGTGAGCTCAATGGGCTCAATGGGTACTGGAACCTGTTTGCTTACCAACCTCAAAGTTGTTAGAAGGGTTGTCTCTGGATCCCACTTCTGACATAAAGTTTATGTTAATCTTAAAAGTAAAATAGTCAGTTATTTTGTCCACAAAAAGGCTTTATTCAGGAATAGCAGAGGGAGTGCTATTTGGGACAAGCAAGCTTTAACAAAAGCCATAGTAGTAAGTCTGGAGAACAAAGGAGAACACTTTTATAGAGAAAGATGTTGGGAGGGGCTGGTATAAATCAAAAGTCCATTAGAGTAAATTAGGAATTCAAATTGGCTCACTTGTGACAGTCTTTCAATGGCATTGTTACGCAAGGAGAAAATCTTCGTTTCTCCTGCTGGGGGTAGTAAAGTAGCCTTCTTCCTGTTGGTAATGTAAGGTATAGCTGTTCTTATTAGGGTCTGCAATTAATGGTGATTGGTAGTAGGCAAGAGCTCCTTCATCTGACTTTGCAACCCCATTTTTCATGAGGTTTCCTTTATTCAGTTTCACAGACCGTTTTTGGATTTGTAAGAAAGAACAAGACTGCAAAACCCTACCCCCCCAAATTGGAGAGTCAGATGGGTAAATACAGGGAGTCCCAGCTTATCAGAGCAGAGGCTTTCAAGTTGAAACTACAAATCAAGAATCAGAGTTGGAGCAAGAAAACCTGAACAGTAATTGGTGAACTGTGGAGGCTCAGTGTGGAAAGTTTGAAAGTTAAAATCTCCAGGTGGACTCAATCTTGGGGAGACCCCCCACTATATAATAAGATTTACCACAAGGAGTTTGACCACATTCCCACAGTAAGTATCAGAGAAAAAATTTTCTCTGGCTCTTGGCAATGAAAGGCAAAAAGAACCATTCTAAAATACACCAGAGTACTCTTTTCTTAACAAGCCTTGACCATAAAGTAAACTAGCTAACGAGATCCTAATCTGTCAGGTTATTATTCCTGACATGAGGAGAGTGATATACCCAAATGCAGCCCACCTAAGCATCATTTTCCATCTATGGGGGTAGAAAAACTGAGAAACTCATGATGTTCACAGTAGAGAGGCATAGACTCAATGAAATACCGAAACCTAATCATAGGACTATGAACATCTTCTCCACTACACACACCTTACTAGCACATTACTAAGGTCCATTAATTGCAGTTCCTTTTACCCAGTATATCATTTCTAGCTATCAAGAAAAAGTCAGAAGTTGTACCAGTGATAGAAACCACAATTTGAAAAGACAGAACAAAGAGTAGCCCCAAACATGGTAGAATTGTTGAAATTATGAATCCAGGACTTTAAAACAACTATGAATAATATGCAAAGGTTCTAATGGATGAAATAGCATGCAATGTATGCAGAGAGATGGAAATGTAAGCAGAGAGATGGAAATCCTAAAAAAGAAGCAAAAAAAATGCTAGAGATTGAAAACACTGTAGGAAAAATAAAGAATATCTTTGATGGGCTTACCAGTTGACTAGACCCAGTTGAGGAGAAAAATCTCTGAGGAGATATATATGTAAAGAGATAGAATCCTCAAAAGCTAAAAAACATAGAGAAAAAAAGATTGTTAAAAAAAAAAAAAAACCAGAGCAGAATATCCAAGGGTTACAGGACATCTATAAAGAATATAAAACATGCATAATAGAAATATCAGCCAAAGAAGAAACAGAATAAAGCAGAATAAATATCTGAAACAAGGAATAAATATTTTCCCAAATTAATGTCAGACACCAAACCATAAATCCTAGAAGCTCAGAGAACACCAAGCAGTATTAATACCAAACAAACAAAAAACACATACCTCAACATTTAATTTTGAAGTTATAGAAAATCAAAGATAAAGAAGCCTGAAGGGGAACAAAACACCTTATGTACAGAAGAACAAAGATAAGAATTATTTCCAACTTCTCTTCGGAAATCATGCAAGCAAGAATAAAGTAGAATGAAGTATTTTTCCCTCTGTATACTATGGCCTGGAAACTATCTCAAGGATATAAACTGTGTTATTAAAGTGCTCACATTTGATATTTCTCCTCTCTCAGAAATCATTGTCCATTTCTTGATGTCCACTATCTTGAAAACAACTGTTATATATCATCTTTTATTGTGTAAAGTCACATTTTTGAATAAAAATATTTATATAGAATATATAATAGTCCATGATATTATGTCTTAAAGTTCTTTGGTAAATGTAAACAAGCTTAGAACATTAATATATTTTTCTAACACAGAAACTATTTTATTATCTACTTTAGTGCAAAGTACTCTGACAAACTTAAGTTCTTCCCAGGACAATGCAGAACATTCCTTGTATATACAGTTGGCTCAAAGATCTGTAAAATTGATTTTTACAAGCTAATTAATATTCTTTTAAAGATTTTAAACATTCATATCTATTTGAATGTTTAAATATTCAAGGAACTTTAATTGCAAAATTAGAAAAAATATTTAGTACAATTTTATTTCAAAGCATACTGAATGATTTAGATGGAAAGAGTAATGAATACTGAAAAGTGAAGCCAAAGAAGCCCCGCCCTTCTCATCCTGACCTTGAGATAAGAATAGTTTCAGCATGACTTAGGGAAAGACATATTTTTGTTTTCCTCCTAAGTCATGAGACAAAGTAAGAGAGATACCAGGTAATGGAGAAAGAATGGAGGGAAAGAGGCAAATGATAGACAAGATGCAGAGATTACATCCAAGTAAAATTTCCCAATGATTGCAGAACTGAAAGACATTTTAAGAAATCCAGTGCCCATTACTATTGATTTTATGACTGTGATATAAACCCTTTTTCCATCTGCCTGCAGAAATTGTTTAATATTTGAAAATAAAATGAGTATTGAGAGGGATTATTATTGTAGGAGCTAAATGGAGCTTTATAATCTCAGTAATAACGACATGAAGAAGCACAGGGCCCCAGAGCTGAAAGTAGAGGGACCAGAAAACATAAGAAATGTTAATACAACTTGATGAGACATAGAAACACCATAGTTTATGAAATACAGGTCATGAAGCAATATTAACTGGATTTCCACAGCTGGAAAGATCTAAGTAATTTATTTACATAGGCATAAACTCTAATACTTACAGTACTCAAACGGGATATGTGCAGCTTGCATTGACCATACACTGAAGAGATTCTACTTATTTACTATGCAAGCAAGCTGGACAAGAAGAGATACAAGGCAATCATCTACTGATTATAGTAGAAGAAAATAAACACATGGAGTTTGTTAAATTTTTAGGCTAGCTTCTTCTATAACTTCTATTCCATTTTTAACATTTTAAATATAGACACAATCACCAAAATGATTCAATTGAAAATCACATTTTAACCAATGACCATATGGAAAGGAATAGGTTTTTCTAGAGAATGAAAATATGTCATTTTTAGGATGCATACATTAAAAAAATGTAAAGCTAGTGATACCTTAGACATAATATTCTATTGCAGCTTCATACTTGTCACTAGTTTATATAACACTTTCAAACTTGAAAAGTATGACACTCATAGTGTAAATCCCTCCTTTTTATTCAGTTTTAGCAAAATCTTAAGATTGACATTGCATTTTCAGTTCTAGAAGGTTTTTATGTTTTGAAATGTATGATTCTAACTCAAAGAAATGGTAAAGTGAAAAGCTGCTGAGAAGGTGCATGCAGAGGTAAAATGACATTTAAAATTTGGAATAGAAAATGAGTACAATTATTCTATAAGCATTTAGAACTCAATATACCTTTAGAAGTAATGGAACATTGTCGTTGAGACCAATAGTTTACATTCCTCTTGCATCTAATTATCTATTTTATAATTTTCTGTGTTCACATTAGGCATGTTTCAGAATTCTGATAGCTTGTGCCCAAGATAAATAAATTACAGAAAACATATATGCTCATATACTCATGACATTCACAGTTGAGGGTATCAAACAAAAAGCAAATGTTCCTTGACATTTGAATGATCATGGAAAAATTTTAGTTAAACTTACAATGTACTACCTTGGCAATTGAAAATAGCATTTAAATTCATATTAATCATTCAATTAGAAGTGTTAGGAACATAGTTGAGCATTTTGAAAGTAATATACTAAGCTGAATTTCCTAATGAGAGGTTGAAAAATAGAATCTTTAACAAAAATTATAATAATCTAGCAAATGAAGCAGTTTAAACTTCAAAACCTTCAGGATTTTCTTTGGCTAACTGCCAACACGTATAAGAAGCTCTGCATTTTGTTTTTCGTAACTTGTACTTTAGCAATCTTACAAAGAAGAGTTCAACCACTTTCAAGCTTAATGAATTTAAAATGTTACTTGTTACTTCTTTGAAAATCCTGCCTATCCACAGTGTAAAAACTCCCAAAGTACATGGGATTTTAAAGATTTCTAGTTCAGGGAGAAATTTCTTAAGCTTTTCTGAAACAACCAAACAAACAGTGAAATTCTGAAATAAACCCAGGGCATCATATGGCTCATTTACAATTCTTTTCTCGTAACAAGCAAGACAAAAATCTTCCTTTAAGTATCTGATTAGATTCAGTACTTGTACTTTGCGGAATTTCTCAGTTACATAGACTCATCTTCTCGGTTAGTTGAGAAGGATGGTGCATAAAACAGACGATCATGATCATCATTTTAAAAATAACCAGGTTCACTTTACTTACTTTACCATACAATTGAAGTATACTTTGTTTCCTTTTTTAAGCACTCTATTCAACACATAGTAAACTTACTAATGCCCTACTTTGGATAAAATACAAGTAGTTTTGTGCTATAGAGCATGAAAACAAACATCTGTTCTCAAATAGATGATAATCTGTTTAGGAATATATGATGATTTTTTACAAATAAATATAATGTAAATAAAATATTATCCTTTCAATACAAAGGAGTAAAAGTATTATGGGCTTCAACAATGGCAGTGAATGTTCCCAGTTAAGACAAAGAAAAAAAGATCTTAAACAACTGGCATTTAGGATGGTTCTTGAAAGGTATGTAGAATTTCATAAATTATCTGTTCTTTAGGCAGACTTTATTAGTTTCAAGAGAATTCAAGGACTCAAGAACACATGTAATTCTTGATACCCAAAGCTAACCTTGCTTCCAGATATAAGCTGCCTGATTGAAGTATGAATAGTGTTCTCAATATTTATTTAAAGAATGCATCACCAATTTATATCCAATCCACAAATATCCTCAATCTCCAAATATTCCTTTACAAAGTTTACTATTTGAAAGAGAGGAAGAAAATAAAATAATGAATGTAACAGTGTGAGATGACACTCCAGCAAAGCAGAAACATATAATCTTGATATAACATTTGGTTGTAAATGTAATGAAGTTGTTAAAAGCATGGCATCTAGTAATGTAGCTACAATCTAAATTTCATATTTGGTTTTTTTTTTTCAAATTTTAATTTTATTCTAGTTAGTTAAACATAGCGTAATAATGGTTTCAGGAGTAGAATTTAGTGGTCTCACTTACATATAACACTCAGTGACCAACACAACTGCCCTCCTTAATACCCATTAGACATTTAGCCCATCCCCCACTCACCTCCCCTCCCCTCCATCAACCCTTAGTTTGCTCTGTTGTTAAGAGTTTCTAATGGTTTGCCTCCTTCTCTCTTTTTCCCCTTCCTCTATGTTTATCTGTTTTGTTTTTTAAATTCCACATATTACTGGAATCACATGGTATCTATCTTTCTCTGACTGACTTATCATAATACATTCAAGCTTCATATATGTTGTTTCAAATTTCAAGATTTCATTCTTTTTTATGGTTGAGGAATATTCCAGTGTGTGTGTGTGTGTGTGTGTGTGTGTGTATGTGTGTGTGTGTGTGTGTACCACTTTTTATCCTTTCATCAGTTGATGGACATTTGGATTCTTTCCACAGTTTAGTTATTGTTGATAACACCAGGTGCATGTATCCCTTCAAATTAGTATTTTTGTATTCTTTGAGTAAATACCTAGTAGTACAATTGCTGGATCATAGGGTAGTTCTATTTTAATTTTTTTGAAGAACCTCCATATTGTTTTCCAGAGTTCCTGCACCAATTTGCATTTTCACCAACGGTGTAAGGAGGATTCCTCTTTCTCCACATCCTCACTAACAACTGTTGTTTCCTGTGTTGTTAATTTTAGCCATTTTGACAGGTGTATGGTGATATCTCATTGTGGTTTTGAGTATATTTTCCTGATGTTGAGTGATGTTGAGCATCTTTTCATATGTCTGTTAGCCATCTGGATGTCTTCCTTGGGAAAATGTCTGTTCATGTCTTCTGTCCATTTGTTAACTGGATTGTTTTTGGGTGTTGAGTTGGATAAGTTCTTTATAGATTGTGGATACTAACCCTTTATCAGATATATCATTTGCTAATATTTTCTCCCATTCTGTATGTTGCCTTTTAGCTTTGTTGCTTGTTTCCTTTGCTGTGCAGAGACTTTTTATCTTGATGAAGTCTCAATAGGTCATTTTTGCTTTTTTTTTTTCCCCAGAGATAGGTCTAGTAAGAAGTTGCTATAGCTACGGGTCAAAGAGGTTACTACCTGTGTTCTCCTCTAGCATGGCTCACATTTAGGTCTTTCATCCATTTTGATTTTGTTTTTGTGTGTATATAAGAAGGTGTCCAGCTTTATTCTTCTGCATGTTGTGTCCATTTTCCCAACACCATATATTAAAGAGTCTTTTTCCCATTTGATATTCTTTCCTACTTTGTCAAATATTAGTTGACCATATAGTTGTAGGTATATTTCTGGGTTTTTTCATTCTGTTCCATTGTTCTACGTGTCTGTTTTTGTTTCAGTACCAGACAGTCTTGAAGACTACAGTTCTATAATAGAGTTTGAATCCTGGAATTATGATCCTTCTAGCTTTTCTTCTCTTCTTCAGATTGCTTTGTCTATTTCTATTTGAGATCTTCCTTGGTTCCATACAAATTTTAGGATTATTTGTTTTGATTATGGTGTTTTGATAGAGATTACATTAAATATGCAGATTGCTTCGGGTAGTATACACATTTTAACAATATATGTCCTTCCAATCCATGATCACGGGATATTTTTTTCATTTTTTTGTGTCATCTTGTTTTTTTCATATGTGTTTTATAATTTTCAGATCTTTTACCTATTTGGTTAGGTTTATTCTTAGCTACCTTATGGTTTTTGGTGCATTTGTAAATGGAGTAGATTCCCTGATTTCTCTTTCTGTTTCTTCATTATTGGTATATTCCATTTCACATTTGTTAAATACCCTTTGCATTATCAATGGAAAGTTACCTCCTTCCTCTGTATTTTCCGGACAATGGTGATAACATTATTGATGATCTATACATTAAACAAACATTTTTAAACATTTAGTAGACACTATTCAAGATATAGTGAATGAAAAGAATCTGCACATGTGGAAATTACATTCTGGTGTAATGGACAAAAAACAATAAATATTATAAATAAGTGGAATATATTGTGTACTAGAAATGTGAAGTGCTATGGAAATAAAACAATCTAAAGGTGTTCAAAAGTATTCAAGGGGGGTTTTCCTATTTTTTAAAATTATAATCCAAGTGAGCTTTATTGAGAAGCTAAAATTTCATCTAGGCCTCAAAAAATGTGAGGAGTGAGCAATACTATATTAAGGAAAAGAATATTCCAGGCAGAAGGCACATGTCTGGCATCTTTGAAGTAGAGCAAGAAGGTAGTATATTTGGTGAATAAAGACAGAGTGACAGGACTTCCTCTTCCACCCCCCCCCAAAAGAAACCAAATGGGGTGTCAGGCTCTTTAAAGCTTTGCTGGCTATTGTTAAGTATTTGGTTTCTATTATGAGATAGTTACTGAAGGGTTCTGAATAGAATGACACAATTTGTTTTATATTTAATATGATCCAGGCTGTGGTGTAAGAATAGACTAGGTAGCAGGGTACATATGAAATATTTCATATATAAAATAGTGGCTAGACTGGCTTGGAAGCAACAGAGCTGGTGAGTGATGATCAGGTAGAGAGTCAGTGGGATTTCTGATAGATTGACTATGGAATGTGAGGGGATAAGGGAAGAATGAATCTAAGAATTGGAACTTGAGATAATAGAAAGATGGATTTGACATTGAGATGATACCATTGATAATATTGGTGGAGGTTTGGTAGGGAAGTTCAGAAGTTTTCTTTGGCACATGTTCAGTTTAATAGTCATATGGAGATAATTAAGCAGAAGATGTAAATGTGGATGTATGTGTCTGAAATTCAGGTGGAAGATATAAGCTTCTAAGTTGTCAGTAAAGAGTTATTTTTTTTAATTTAATGTTTATTTTTGTTTATTTAAAAAAAATAGGAGAGAGAAAGAAACAGAGCATAAGTGAGGTTGGGACAGAGAAAGAGAGAGAGGGAGATACAGGGTCCAATGCATCTCCAGGCTCTGGGCTGTCAGCACAGAGCTTGACACTATGCTTGAACTCACAACTGTAAGATCATAACCTGAGCTAAAGTTGGACACTCAACCAACTGAGACACCCTGACGCTCCAGTAAAGAGATAATTTTTAAAGGTAAGAGATAGAGTGAGTTAATTAAATTAATACATGTATGTAGGTAAAGGATAAATGTTCAAAAATTGAGTCTCAAGGGACTGCAGTGATTGGAGAATTTGGAATGAAGAAGAGAAAGAACCAAAGGTGTCTGAGTAAAAGCAGTCAATTCCATAAAAGTAAAACAATATTAGAAGCCAGGCGATAAAACTATAGTGAATGAGTAGAAGTAGAAGTTATAAACCACAGCAAATGCTGCTGACAGCTAAAACAAGGTGAGGACTAATATTTAACCTCTGGATTTAACAATATATAGGAAACTGGTGACTGACTAGAATGGTTTCACCAGAGTGATAGTAACAAAATGTTTAATAGAGTCTGTTTAAGAAAGAAGGGAAAGAAAAGAATATTGACATTAAATATAGAAAATTATTTCCAGAAAATTTTCTGTGATGCTCAACAAAGAAATGGGACAATAGCTGGAGAATAAATGTGACAAGGAAGATTTTTTTTTGAATGGAATTTGTAACAGCATATCTGTATGTTGATAGATATTGTTAGAGAGGTGCTGAGGATATGGAAGTAAAGGACAAAGTTTTAGCCAGGCTCTCTTGAGTGAGAGAAGGTAGGATTTAATGCACAATAGCTATTATAGTTAGGTGCAAAAACAATTCATCCTTGATAACAGAACAGGTCGTAATGAATTAATAAACACATTGTAGAGGGGATTTTTGTGTGACAGCTCTCATTTGCTTCAGTTTTCTCACAGTAATACAAAGCAGTACCAACTGTTGAAACTAGATGGGGATAGAGATAGGAAGTGATGGAGAGAAAGGTTAGAGAATGAGGTGTCTGGGGTTTAAGGATAAAGATTATATAAAATACCCCTATAGAGAAGTGGAAAGTAGACTACGAAAATTGTGTTTTTTAGGCCATTTCCTACTCTACTTTTTGAACGTTATGGTCATGAATTTAAAATGAGAACAATGATTTATTTATTTCTCTAACTTTAATCAGCTACATAGATGTAGAATAGAATAACATTTATTTCCATTAGAATTATAATTTTGACAAGCTGGTTTGCATAAATAAAAAAGGACCAAAGGAGGAAAAAAAAAAAGGTGTACACAAATGTTTCATGATACAGTGTTTTTGCCCAAGCTGGGCAAAATAGGAAGGAAGAAAGGGTATGGGGTATGTGAGAAAGTGGAAACATGGTAGAATTAGTCAACTTTATTATATATAAAGAAAATTATGTTTATTTTATAAATCAGCCTGATTCCTTCTACACACAGCCACATTTATATACTAATCAGTTTTGATTCTCATTTATGTTAGTGCTAGTGCATTTCACAACTTTTACACAGGTAAAAGATTATTTTCAGCAACTTTCTAAAATAGACATTATTTTCTTCATTTTACAACATAGAATGAAATCCAAAAGAATAAGAAATAGTCCAAAGTCCATCCTCATATGTAGTTAAGTGGAGACTAAAATACAGATTGATTTTACACAAAGCCTCTGTTATTTCTATTTTACCAAATTGCATGTCCATTGTAACTCATTATTCTTAAGGTATATAATGTTGAAAAGAAACAACAAAATACACAAAGCTAGTATGTGGAATAACAACTCACAGCTATTTTTCCTATGGTGTGAAGGCAAAGAATTAATTTAATCTATGAATAATAGCAAAGTCTGACATTTGCATATTATTTAATCACTTAACAAATAGTTTAAAAGGCATTCTATTCTAACAACAACTCAGATGAGTTATATTATCACTGTCGTAAAGGTTCCGAAACTGATCACAAAGTATAAGTAACTTTTATGGATATATAGAACAGAAAGAAGTAAGTCTTGGGGTGCCCGGTTGGCTCACTCAGTTGAATATCTAAGTCTTGATTTTGGCTCAAGTCATGATCTTACAGTTTGTGAGATTGAGCCCCATATCCAGTCCTTGCTGATAGCACAGAGCCTGCTTGATTCTCTCCCTCTCTCTCTCTGCTCTTCCCCCATGCATTCTCTCTCTCTCTGTCTCTGTTTGTCTCTCAAAATAAATAAATAAAGTTTAAAAAGATAGAAAGGGCCTCATGATTTTATACTCTAGGTTGCTCCATTATATGAAAATACTTTTCAAGTAAAGTAGGACATGCAAAAAATGTCATAAGATATATGTAATAACATAAAGCTAATAACCTAAAAGACAGATTAAGGAATTTAATATCTTAGAAGTGTGTAATTACATGCCCAATAAATGAAGGCTTGTATAGCTGTAAGGAATATGAGTAAGTGATATAAATAATAAATTGTTAGAATACTTCAAGCTAATCATTTCTGCTTCTTTCATAGATAGTTCTGTAGGTCCACAAATTTATTTATAATTGGTAAAAATTACAAATAGTGTAAGAAAGTAACATATACTATGTAAAAAAAGGTGTGATTAGTGTAAAATTTCAATTAATTTACAAAATGTATGAGAAAAATGTATAGAAATCCTTGGAGTATTGAAATAAAAGCTTATACTAATATTAAAAATTGAACTTTATGCTTGGGTGTTCAGGGGCTATTTCATATATTTTATTAACATATGTTGTGAATTTCTTCACGGATCAGAAATTAAAGTTAAACCCTATTTGTTTCTTTATTTTATTCCACATAGTACATTTCAAATTATATCATATATAAGAAAGTATCTTTTGTGCTATAAAATGCTGCACAGGTGGTGTTTATTTATTATTTATATGCCACATACCATTGTAAGGAGGCAGCATCCATTTTGTTGACAAAAATACTGACATTTAACATTTTATTGAAAAATTTATTATTATAGATTTATTTTTTAAAACTGAACTAAAATAATAGATTCTTGGCATTCTTTACATTCCAATATTTATTTTTCATATTCTTACTACTTCTAAGAAGTTTATGACTCTTGAAAACTTTTAGTTTTACTTAGCTATTTACAGGTAAGTTTCACGTGAGAAAAAGTTACAATTTGCAAAAGTGTGTTTAGATCATTAAACATTTTAAGTTTATTTTTATTTTTTATGTTTATTTTTATTTTTTTATGTTTATTTTTATTTATTTCTGAGAGAGAGAGAGAGAGAGAGAGACAGCGTGAGCAAGGGAGGATCAGAGAGATAGCGAGATATAGAACGTGAAGCAGGCTCCTGGCTCTGAGCTAGCTGTCAGCACAGAGCCCCACGCGAGGCTTGAACCAGCGAACCCTGAGATCATGACCTGAGCCAAAGTCGGATGCTTAACAGAGTGAACCACCCAGATGTCCCTTAAGTTTATTTTTTTTTAACTTTACCTCCAGCTATATAAGTGTAAACTGTTACCTCTAAATAACTGGTCCTTAAGCAGACATATTTGCCTTACATTTTGTTCCCTGTGTGTTTTTAACATGAGTTGGAAATCCACTCACCTCAATGGCTTAGAGAGGAAAAAAAACTGGAATTTATTGTGCCATGTATTTTAAATCAAACCAAGAATTGACATTACACAAATTTAGGAAATGTTTGCTGATCTTCACCCTGCTTATAGTAACAATAATGTAAAAAATATAAAACAATTCTAAGTGTTATTTTTATTTCTGCCAATACTGCATTAATAATAATAACCATACATATCCGTTAGTGTTACACAAACTTCTCAAGTGTAGAATGTCATCCCACAGGACCATGTTTCCTCTTGTGGTAAGTACAACAACTGAAAAGATTTCTTCTTGAAAATCTTTTTGACAGTAAACTGAGAATAGGGGATTCTCCAGACGTTTTTTCCAATTCCTGAAACATGATTCTTGAGAACACTGTTAGATCACTCAGAAAATAACGATAATTTTGATAAAGACAATGTCAAAAACAACTGGGAAATGTCTGAAAATATGTTGATGAAAAGGGAAAAGTAACATCATTTCTAAGTGAATGTGTTATATAATACATGATTTTAAATGTTATATGTAAAGACATTAATATATTAAATACTTTAAATAGGTATTCAGTACCATTTACATCCCCAAAATTTATATATTAAATTCGTCTTTTTAAAATTGTTTTTAATTTTATAAATGAAATATTTTCTTATATTGCGACATCACATGGATTTGTGAAAATGATGACAGTTATCATATTCTGCTTTAAAAAAAAAAATGGCCTTGAGTGAATGGGTAGCTCAGTTGGTTTAGCATCTGACTATCTCTGGTCATGATCTCATGGTTCATGAGTTAAAGCCCCCGTTTGGCTCTGTGCCAACAGCTCAGAGCCTGGAGACTGTTGTTGATTCTGTATCTCCCTCTGTCTGCCCCTCCTCTGCTCTCTCTCTCTCTCTGTCTCTCTCTCTCAAGACAAATAAACATTAAGAAATTTTTAAAAAATAAATAAATATCTAAACAAATAAAATTGGACTTGTTTAAGTAAGGTTTCTTGAAATATATAATAAATGTATTAATGCCACAAATGTTCATGATTCTGTTGCCTTATGATGACTGACGAAAAGGGCTATTAAAAAATCTTATGTTTGGTTCAAGAGGAATCTACTAATATTGTACTTGGTTGTTAATATAGCCCCTACTCAATGATGTACACATGTTATGAGCTTTATGGTTTTTTTTTGGAATTTGTATCCACTGTGTAGGTTTAATCTTTGGCCCTCTCTCTCTCTTTTTTTTTTAATGTATCTACACTCTTGGTGAAATCATCCAGTCATGTCTTTAAATAGAATTTTATGCTGATCAACTTCAAGTTTAAATCTTAAAATATTTATCTATAAATTCCAGCTTTATATATCCAATTTCCTACAGAATATCTCTACTTGTGTGTGTGTGTATATACATATATACCAAATTCAGTGTACTTAAAACTGAACTTCTGATGATTTTCAAAAACCATCTCCACTTGCAGACACTTCCATCTTGTTTGATGGAAGCACCATCTTCCCAGGTATTTGGAGCAGAAGTCTTGGACTCGTCTGTGAGTCATTCACTTATTCATTCATTCTCTCTCTCTTCCCCTCTGGCCTCCTCTTCTTTTCCTCTTGATCTCTGTCTCTACCTCTATTTCTAACTCTACCTCTACCTCTCTCTTTCCTTAAAATAAACCAAGCAGAATCCTATATATACTTACTACCTTCAAATCTCTTTTTATCTCTTTGTTTCCCGTAGCATTCATTACTTACTAATATCCTAAATTATTTACTTCTTTGTTGATAGTTTTTAATGTTTTACATCTCCATGCTAAAATATAAGCTGTGAGAGGACAGAGATCTTTGTTAGATTTATTTACTGATATATCCAAATGTCTAAAACAGGAATCAAGGAATATCATCTATTGAATGAATCAATAGAGTTGTTATTTATATTATGCTGTCAACATTCAGCCAGTGTTGAACACAGGTTTAGAATATAACAGTGAATTGAAGTATTTATGGAAATATGAGTGAATGAATACAATGAACTGTATGAACATTCTAAACTGCTCTCCACCTGACTAAAATGCACTTAGTTACAGAACCACTTATGAAATACATTTTCTAGAATCACAGAACTTAGTATCCATTTTTTATTCTATTAAAACTATCTGTACTCATATTCTAAATCATATGACTTTTTTCTTTCTATCAGTGTTTAGTTTTCTCTTCCACCCCATTTCATTTGTTTAAGCAATACTATCAATTATTAATATTAATCAAATATTGTCAATTATGAAATGATACAAACATTTTCTTGCCAAACCGCACATTTCCAAACACAGTAACAATCAGCTTCTTGCTGGGATTCTAGTCTCTTACAGAACCACTTAGACTTATCTGCTGATTCTGACATTATGGAAATAAAAATGTAATTAATATTGCTATGTCCATCAAAGTGAGGTTCTCTTGCTCTGAAAAGAACTAAACAGTTATATATCTCTTTTTACTTATGTACACTAAAGTGCTAAAAAAACAAACAAAACAAACAAAAACAACAACAAGTCCACGTGGTCCTAGTGCCATTTCAATATAATTTACAAGAAAAAGAATTATTTTCACATCAACATGAAGGGCATTACCATTAATTTAACTTTTCAGGAAGCTTATTTATTTTCATTTTAAAGAGCTCAATATTTCCTTGAGTATGAAGAGCATATAGTGTACTCAAAATAATTTAAGAGCTTTTATGTTTAAAAATCTGCTCATTTAAAAATATCTAGGATTGATCTATCATCCCTCTGCCCCTCTTCCTCTCTCTGTCCCTCCTTTTCACTCTATCTCCATTGTTTTTCCTGAAATATTACTTTTAAATTTCCTGTCAAAACAATAAAATATTCTTCATTAGGCTATTTTTTCTCATTATTTAGTCATAATTTAATACATGCTTGTAAAAGTCTAATAACTTTAGTGATTTAATATTCTTGAAATAAGGATGAGGTAGTATAACATATGGAATTTATGAAAGCTTGAATAATAATCTTGAAGACCAAGTTTTCACTGAAGAAGGAATCACCAAAATTTGATTTAAATTATTATCAGTCAGTATAGAAGCATATAAAATCTTTACTGATTTTTTCTGTATCTTTCAATGAGTTACATTATAAGTCAAAGTTCTATTATTACATTGATGGCTTTTGTCTATGAGTAAAATATGTAGGTCTAATGACTGACAATATGCTTGTTAGAAACAGGCCACATCACTTTGCCTGCTAGACCAGATACCATGGCAACACCTGGTTAATGAAAGTTGAAGAAATATTTTGTAGTTTTGCATTTGTTAGAGCTGCTGGACTGTAACAGATATGCATTAATTGGAAGTAGATGTGACAGCTTGCAGCAGTTACTAAGATAGGAAGCAAACCATCAGCACCTGTCAAGGCTAAGGACTGAAAAAAGATGAATCAAATGCTGTGATGTGTGACTTCAAACACAGTGTCACTTTTGTGTATTCATCATTTGTAAAAAGTGTGGGGAAATGTGGGATTTTGTTAATATATAAATATTTTCATCAGTGTCTTAAAGATATGAAAAAAGAATCATCGCCTGTCAAGTTAAAAAGGGGTAAATTATAAATTCAAAAGAACACATAAAACTTTGACAGTTCTAATCATGTACCATCACCATGATTTCACAGTGCAAGATGCATGTATGCATGAAAGATATTCCAAATAGGAGTCAGCAGTTTAAGTACAAAAACAACATTGCCCTTTTTCTGACAGATTAAATATAATCAGATAGTTTTAGATAACAAAGCTCTCCAAAATTAAAATCATATTTTCATACTCTTCAATGGTAACCAGAAAACCAATTCTATCAATAGTGTCACTTTTTCAAAATGCTAAAAACATAAGATATTGTTTCCATTCTTTTGTCAGTACATTCTCTAAAAATGTATCTGACAATTTACTAATAATTAGGTATAGCAGACCTTTATAGTTAGAAGGAAATACACAAATATCTTCTTATGTATTTTCTTGCTATTGATTTCACTCCTCATATATTGTTGCTCTATTTGAATGAACCATACCACTATAAATTTCAGTATCTTGAAATTTTGAGAATAGTGAGGTAGGAAAGGGGGTGATGGGGCAAAGTTTCACCTCTAAATATATTCTTTGAAACTTTCCAAACAAATAAAATTTGGGGTTATTACTAATGTGTACCTGTTAATTTATAAGTGAGTCAAGAGCAACTTCAAACAAAGCAAATAAAAAAAACAACAGCAAAATATCTATCTTGTAATTTTGTATGACTTGGGGATCATGTCCTATGGAAGAAAATATTTGTTTTTCCAAACAGTTTAGTCTTTCCCCTCCTCCTCCTCTCTCTTCTTCCTCTTCTTCGTAATTTGAGTATGGTTGACATATGATATTACATTAGTTTCAAGTACACAACATAGTGATTCAGCAGCTCGATTCATTATGCTGTGTTCACCACATGTGTGGCTACCATCTGTCACCATGCAACCATACTACAATGCCATTGACTATATTCTCTATGCTATAGTTTTATTCTCAGGACTTACTCATTCCATAACTGGAGGTGTGTATCTCTCACTCCCCTTCATCCATTTTGCTTATCACCCCATCCTCCTCCCTTTTGACAACCATCAGTTTGTTCTCTGTATTTACAGGTCTGATTCTGATTTTTTTTATTATTCATTTGTTTTGATTTATTTTTAGATTCCACATACAAGTAAAATCATATGGTATTTGTATTTCTCTGACTTATGTCATTTAGCATAACAATTTGGCCTTTATATCCCTTAGCAATGTGCCATTTGGGAGATGACTATGCATCTGACAATGGCAATATATCTGACAAATGGCAATATATCCTTTAGAGCTTAATTAAATGGCTGGTTTGCACTCTGAGACCATGTTATAAAAATGTAAAATATAGGAGGGGAGCTAAACTGGTACCTTACGAGGAGGAACCTAAGCTTACCTCATCCTTCGACTACAGCTATATTACTATATCAAATCATTCTGACTACCCAAGAAATTGACCTGACAACTGATAGAATAAACTGCACAACTAGATGAAGAGAAAAGACCACATCAGAGAAGGTAGGAAGTGCAAAGACATGATTTGGGGGAGGAATTGGATTTTGGTAGCTGCTGAGGGTGGAGAGTAGCAGAGGACGGCAAGAAAGAGTAGAGCACACAGGGATACACACAAGGAGAACTTTCCCAAATGAGAGGGCCTGATTTTTGTGAATTTATGCAACCAATGGGGCTTAAAGACTGGAGTTTTAAAGGTCCATGGGCCTGGAAGGGATAGAGACCTCAGGGCCCTGGAGAAAAGGCAGGCAAGCAACCCTAAGGCATACAGCACAATCTGAAGATGACCTAAGTTGCACAGGTTAGACTGTTCCCTCTTCTTAGCATCTATGACAGGTGGCATTGCTTTTCTGGGGGCAAAAGAACCAGTGGGTGTCATTTCACTCTCCCACCCCTTGATAGAGACACCTGCTGAAGGAAGCTAACCCCAACTTGCTGTTTAGCCTGCTTTGCTCCAAATCCCATGCCCTTGTGCTTTGGCATGACGATCCTACTGGGTCAAACTTGCATCAGTCTCAGTGCAGCAAGACCATCCCAAAGACCAGTGTGGGTTCACACCACACCAAGTCCCTAATTTGGAGTTTTAAAAACCAGCAGACTTGGATGGGATAGAACCCAAAGTCCACTGTGCTCCTGCACACTGGCAACAGTGTGAAAACAGTGATCTGAAAAATGTCTGGACACATGAGAGGTAATTATTCACTTTTCTGGGAGGACTTCTCTGAGAACAACAAGCATGGACTCTCTTCTCCAGGGGTAAAGGAGTTGGCTGGCACCATTTCCATCCCCTGCTGCTCAGCATAAATCAACTTCAGTAAACAGCACAGCACTAACACTGGCTGCCCAACCTGCTTACCGATACTGCCCTCCTGCACTCTGCTGGTGCTGCTTTTCTTAGGCAAATGTTCATAAGTACCAGCCCAGAAGTCCCTTTCCCCAGAAGAAACACAAACCCTCTACACAAACACACCACATCTATTGACCACGGAGTTCTGCAATGCTTCTGTTCTAATGGAAATAGCATCAAGTCTCATTTAACAAGCAGGCCAGAACACAATAGTTAAACTCACCACTTTCTAGCCAAAGTCTAAACATTGCTCCCTGTAGGCAAGAAGAAACTCTGAAGATGATTGACCCGAGGGATAGAGGAGCCAAAACATACCAGCAGAGTACACTTCCTGAAGTGCCAGGCCCTGGACATTATATAATCTTTTCTTCATAAAGCCATTATTTCAGGAACAGAAAACATAACATGATTTTCTAATGCAGAAAAGAAGACAGAGACCTAGACACAATGTTGATGGAGGAATTCATCTTAAAAGAAAGGACAAGAAAAGTAATGAGCAGATATCTAATCAAAATAGATATAAGTAATATGCCTGATGCAAAATTTAAAGCAACAATCATACAGATATTTGTTGGGCTTGAGAAAAGCATGGAAGACCCCAGGAAGACACTTACCATAGAGGTAAAAGAGCTAAAAATGAATTAGGTGGATATGAAAAAATAACAACTGAGATTTAAAATTGCATGTAGTGATCATAAAGATGAAAGAATCCAAGGAACATATAAGTGACATAAAAGATAGGATTATGGAAAATAATGAAATGGAACTAAAGAGAGAAAGAAGAATGACAGTTCATGAGCGTAGACTTAGGCAATGCAGTAACTCCAGTAAACATAACAACATATCAATCATAGGATCCCATAAGAAGAGAGAGAAAGGGGGCAAAAGTTTTATTTGAGGAAATAATAGGTGAAAACTTCCCTAATCTGTGGAAGGAAACAGACATTCTAAATATAGGAAGAACAGGTAATTCCCATCAAAATCAACAAAAGCAGGCCAACACCAAGACATATATGTGCAAAATATAATGATAAAAAAATCCTAAAAGCAGCAATATGAAAATAAGTACCTAAGTTACAAGGGAAGACCCATAAGGCTAGCAGCAGATCTCTCCACAGAAACTTGGCAGGCCAGAAAAAAGTGGCATAATATATTTAACGGGATGAATGGGAAAAAAAAACCTGTGGCCAAGGGTACTCTATCCAGCAAGGCTATCATTCAGAACAAACAGATAAAAAGTTTCCCAGAACAAAAATTAAAGGAGTAAGTTACAATCCCGCAAGAAATATTCAAGAGGACTTTTTGAGTGGGAAGGAAAGAATGAAAGTGACAAAGACTAGACTAGAATGGGAAAAATATCCAGAAACAATAGCAAAACAAATAGTAAAATGGCACTAAATACATATCTATAAATAATTACTCTGAATGTAAATGGAATAAATGCTCCAAAAAAAGACATAAGGAGTCAGAATGGATATTTAAAAAAGCCCATCTACATGCTGTCTAAAAGACACTCATTTTAGACTTAACCAACACCTGCAGATTGAAAGTGAAGGGACTAAGATCCATTTATCATATAAATGGGTGCCAAAAGAAAGCCAGAGTAGCAATAGTTATATCAGACAAACTAGATTTTATTTTATTTTTTTTTAATTTTTTTTAATGTTTTATTTATTTCTAGGAGAGAGAGAGAGACAGCGGGAGCAGGGGAGGGTCAGAGAGAGAGAGGGAGTAACAGACTGAAGCAGGCTCCAGGCTCTGAGCTGGCAGTCAGCACAGAGCCCGACGCGGGGCTCGAACCCACGAACTGCGAGATCATGACCTAAGCGACAGTCGGACGCTTAACCGACTAAGCCACCCAGGCGCCCCGGACAAACTAGATTTTAAACCAAACATTGTAACAAGAGATAAGGAAGGGTGCTATATCATAATAAAGGCAAATATCCAACAAAAAGATCTAAATATGGTAAATATTAATACTCCCAACTTAAAAGTACCCACGTATATTAATCAATTAATAAAACATAAAGGATGTGCTCACTTTGGCAGCACATATAATAAAACATAAAGAAACTCATTGATATTACTACAATAATATTACAGTACTTCAACAACCTGCTTATAGCAATGGACATATCATCTAAGCCAAAAGTCAACAAGGGAACAATGGCTTTGAATGGCACACTGGACCAGATGTGCTTAACATATATTCAGAACATTTCATTCTAAAGCAGCAGAAAGCGTATTCTTTTCAAGTGCACAGGGACATTATCTAGAATAGATTGCATACTAGGTCACAAATCAGGCCTCAACCAGCATAAAAAGACGAGATCATACCCTGCATCTTTTCTGACCACAATGATATGAAAATTTAAGTCAATCACAAGAAAAATATCTGGAAAGGCCATAAACACATGGAGGTTAAAGAACATTCTACTAAAGAATGAATGGGTCAGGGACGCCTGGGTGGCTCAGTTGGTTAAGCGTCCGACTTCGGCTAAGGTCAGATCTCACAGGTCATGGGTTCGAGCCCCGCATCAGACTCTGTGCTGACAGCTCAGAGCCTGGTGCCTGTTTCAGATTCTGTCTCCCTCTCTCTCTGCCCCTCCCCCGCTCATGCTGTTTCTCTCTGTCTCAAAATAAATAAACTATAAAAAAAAAAGAATGAATGGGTCAACCAGGAAATTAAAGAAGAAATTTTAAAAATATATAAAACCAAATGAAAATGAAAACACAAAAGCCCAAAAGTTTGTGGATGCAGCAAAAGCATTCATAAGAAGGAAGTATATAGCAATACAGGCCTACTCAAGAAAAAAATAAAAATTTCCAATGAACAACCTAACCTTACACTTATAAGAGTTAGAAAAGGAACCGGTGAAGCCAAGAGCCAGCAGAAAAAGGAATATAATAAATATTAAGGCAGAAATAAATGATAGAGAAAAAAACTAGTAGAACAGATCGATGCAACCAGGAGCTGGCCCTTTGAAAAAATTAATAAAATGTATAACCCCCAGCCAGACTTATCAAAAAGAAAAGAGAAAGGACCCAAATAAATAAAATCACAAATGAGAGAGGACAAATCACCAACACCACAGAAAACAAGCAATTGTAAAAGAATATTATGAAAAAAATATATACCAACTAATCAGACAATATGGAAGAAATGGATAAATTTAAGAAACATAAAAACCAGTTTTTAAACATTGGTTGAAAAATTTTAGAAATTGGCTTAGAAATCAAAATGAGAAAACCTGAGGAGAAATGGAAAACCTGAAGAGACTGACAGCCAGTAAAAAAATTGAACCAGTAATCTTCCAACAGACAAAATTCCAGGGCCAGAGGGCTTCTCAGAGGAACTCTACCAAATATTTAAAGATGAGTTATATGCATTAATCTCAAACTATTTCAAAAAATAGAAACAGAAGGAAAATGTCCAAACTCATTCATGAGCCCAGCATTACCTTGATTCAAAAACAAACTCCGTGAAAAATGAGAACTATAGGCCAATATCCTTCATGAATATGGATACAAAAGTTCTCAACAATATACTGGTAAATCAAATCCAACAGTACAATAAAAGAATCACTCACTATGATTAAGTGCAAATTATTCCTGGGATGCAAGTTTGGTTCAATACCCACAAATCCATCAGCATGATATACCACATAAATAAAAAGATGACAACCAGATGATTGATATCTCTCAATAGATGCAGAAAAGACATTTGACAAAGTATATCACCCATTCATGATTAAAATCCTTAACAAGGTAGGTATAGAGGGGACATACCTCAACAGAATAAAGTCCATATATGAAAAACTCACATATAGTATCATCCTCAAAGGGGAAAAACTGAGAGCTTTTCCTCTATAGTCAGGAACAAGACAGGGATTTCCCCTTTCACCATTGTTATTTAACAGTACTAGAAGTCCTAGCCTCAGCAATCAGCCAACAATAAAGAAATAAAAGTCTTCCAAACTGCAAGGAAGAGTCAAAGTTTCACTATTTACAGATGACATGATGCTCTATTCTAAAAAACTCAAAAGACTCCACCAAGCTATTGTTAGAAGTGATAGACAAATTCAGTAAAGTTGCAGGACTCAAAATCAACTACAGAAATCTGTTGCATTTTAATATACCAATAATAAAGCACCAGAAAGAGAAATCAAGGGATCTATTCCTTTTACAATTGCACCAGAAGCAATAAGATAATTAGGAATAAACCTAACCAAAGACGTCTGTACTCTGAAAACCATAGACATTTATGACAGAAATTAAAAATGACACAAAGAAATGGAAAAATATTCTATGCTCATGGATTGGAAGAATAGATATTATTAAAATGTCTATACTACTCAAAGCAATCTACACATTTAATACAATCCCTGTCAAAGTACCACCAACATTTTTCACAGAGCTAGAACAAAAAATTCCTAAAATTTGTATAGAAACCCCAAAAGACCCTGAATGGCCAAACCATTCTTGAGAAAATAAATGCAATGCTGGAGGTATCACAATTCCAGATTTGAATTTATATTACAAAGCTGTAGTGAACAAGACAGTATGGTACTGGCACAAAAACAGACACATAGATTAATGCAACAGAATAGAAAGCCCAGAAATGTACCCACACTATATGGTCAACTAATCTTTGACAAAACAGGAAAGAATATCAAATGGGAAAAAGATACTATCTTCAACAAATGGTTTTGGGAAAATGGACAGCAACATGCAAAAGAATAAAACTGGACCACTTTTTTTACACCATACACAAAAACAAATTCAAGGGGCTCAGTCTGTTAAGTGTCTGACTCAGGTCATAATCTCAGAGTTCATAGGTTCAAGCCCTGCATCGGGCTCTGTGCTGACAGCTCGGAGCCTGGCGCCTGTTTCAGATTCTGTGTCTCCCACTATCTCTGCCTCCCCGCTTCCCCGCTCATGCTCTGTCTCTCTCTGTCTCAAAAATAAATAAACATTAAAAAATTAAAAAACTAAAAAACAAAACAAATTCAAAATGGATGAAAGACCTAAATGTAAGAAAGGAAGGCATCAAAATCCTATAGGACAACACAGGCAGTAACCTCTTTGACAAAAGCTGTAGCAACTTCTTACTAGCTGTATCTCCTGAGTTAAGAAAAATAAAAGCAAAAATAAACTATTGAGACTTGATCAAGATAAAAAGCATCTGTACAGTGAAATAAACAGGCAACAAAGCTAAAACTTACATAATGGGAGAAGATATTTGCAAATAATACATCTGATAAAGGGTTAGTATCCACAATCTATAAAGATATTATCAAACTCAAAACCCAAAAAACAAATAATCCAGTTAAGAATGGGCAGAACATATGAGTAGACATTTTTCCAAGGAAGCCATCCAGATGGCTAACAAACATGAAAAGATGCTTAACATCACTCATCATCAGGGAAATATCAAAACCACAATGAGATATTACCATACACCTGTCAGAATGGTTGAAATTAACAACACAAGAAACAACAGATGTTGTTGAGAATGTGGAGAAAGGAGAACCTTCTTACACTGTTAGTGGGGATGCAAATTGGTGTAGCCACTCTGGAAAACAATATGGAGGTTCTTCAAAATGTTAAAAAAAAAAAAAAAAGAACAATCCTATGATCCAGCAATTTCACTGCTAGGTATTTACCCAAAGAATATAAAAATACTAATTTGAAGGGATACATGCATCCTAATGCTTATAGCAGCATTGTCAACAATAGGCAAATTACAGAAAAGCCCAGATAACCATCGACTAATGAATAGATAAAGAAGTGGTATAGGTATGTACAATGGAATATTACTAAGCTATAAAAAAATAATGATATCTTGCCGTTTGAAATGACATGGATGAGGCTAGAGTATTCTGCTAAGTGTAATCAGTCACAGAAAGACAAATATATTATTTCATTCACATGTGGAATTTAAGAAACAAAACAAATGACCATAGGGGAAGGGGGGGGGAAAGAAGCAAAACAGGAAACAGACTCTTAACTATACAGTATACACTGAGGTTTACAGAAGGAGGAGTAGTTTGGATGATGGGTTAAATAAGTAATGGATATTAAAGAGGGCATTTGTGATGAGCACTGAGTATTGTATGTGAGTGATGAATCTTTAAATTCTATACCTGAAACTAATATTACATTGAATCGTAACTGAGTCGAATTTCAATAGAAACTCAAAAGAAAAGTAAATAAATAAATGATACATACCTTTAATAAACCAGAATCATATTTGTGTCAATGCAACTTACAGTCAAAAATCGTGCAATCTTCTCAAGACCATTTATTCACTGCATAAGAAACAAATTAATGTATATCAATCCCAAAAAGTCTAGCCATATCATAAAAAATATTCAATATTGCCTTTTAAATTATTGAAACTCTTCTCATAACACTTTTTGTTATTAGACAAGATATTTATGCTATCATGCTTTTTACGGGAAATTTTTTAAAGTATCTGTAATAATGTACTATGTTTCAAGAAGAAATTTACCATTTAAACATGAATTATGCTTTTATTAAAGGTCACATAGTTTTTCCTGTGTACTTCAGATAAATTTTAGGATACAGCATTTTAATTTAATTTAATTTTAATTTTAATTTTATTTATTTATTATTTTGAGTAAGAGAGAGAATCCACACCCAGTGCAGAGCACCACATGGGGCTTGCTCACATTACTGTGAGATCATGACCTGAGCCGAAATCAATAGTTGGACACTTAATGGAATGAGCCACTTGGTGCCCAGATATAGCATTTTAGAAAAACATTTTGAAGTTCTGTTTATCATATATAATGACAAATAGCCCTTCCTCTCTACCTCATTTTTGTAATGTATTATGTGATAGGAACTGTGCCAGATATTGATGAAAACATTCCAGAAAAAGTCCATGGTTGCATATTTAATTACTTCCTTCCAAAGTGGTTTCCTTGGAAATGTTCCTTAACATGATGTGTCCTCAAACAAGTTCATAAGAAAATAAGTGAGGAAAGAAAACACTTTATTTTCTGTTGCAACAAAAGTGCAATCTAAAAGGGTAACTGATTTGCCATCTATCAATTAGTTTATCAAGCATCTAAGTTGTTTACCAAAAAGGGAAACAAGAAACAGGAATATGAGGTAGGGAGCCGGAAGGCAAGGCAATAGGCAATAATTCACTAAGATTAGTTCACATGTTATTAAATGGCAAAAGTGGACGGGCTAAGATTGCATATGTCTGAGAATATAAATCCTGTGGTTTTGAGTTTAACAAGAAAAATGTTTACATTTTGTTAGGGATTTAAAACTGTTGTTTCAGTTGCATTGAAGAAAGATTCCTACCCTTTCCATTCCTTCACTGTTCAAAGACAAATCCTTCCCCAATTATACAGTTTAGAATTCTTGTCAAGGCATGGCATTTGCAGTCTCTGTCATGATTGTGAATTATCCTTCAGATTGTTTGTTTCGTGTCATTTGCTGAATAATCTGCTAGGAAAGATATTGAAAAATAATCTTTAAGATATTGGATATGTTATAAAAATTAAAAGATATGATAAAACAAAGAGGAAAATTATTAGCAGCCTTTATGGAATTCCTATTAATCTTTTGAGATTTCTATAGATAACTAGGGGGAAAAAGCTAGAAGTTACAGGTTTGACAATTTTTATTTATTTATTTTTTAATTTTTTTTTAATGTTTTTTATTTATTTCTAGGAGAGAGAGAGACAGCGTGAGCAGGAGAGGGTCAGAGAGAGAAGGAGTCACAGACTGAAACAGGCTCCAGGCTCTGAGCTGGCAGTCAGCACAGAGCCCGACGCGGGGCTCGAACCCACGAACCGCGAGATCATGACCTAAGCGAAAGTCGGAAGCTTAACCGACTAAGCCACCCAGGCGCCCCAGGTTTGACAATTTTTAAAGTTATGTCAAGTGAGAGGAAACAATTGACAAGTATGACTTATATGAGCTACTTGGTAATATATTAATCAGTAAACAGGTACAATTTAGTGATATCTCTAAAGGGACTGAATGTGCTTCTTAGCATCAAAAAATTCTGCTTTTGGTTTTGCTCAATGTGTGGTTATAAATGCTACATACTTCTAAGGCACGATGCTGGTGGTGAGAAGACATGTAATAATTCATAATGGAGAGAGGTGTTTTCTGTAAATACTTTAGGTTTCCATATTTTCTTAACTCCTATTGTGACAACCCAAGTTGCCTGTGGATGGATGAATGGACAAATGAAATGTGGTATATATGTACAATGGAATTTCTTCTTTCCTTCCTCTCTCCCTTCTTACCTTCCTTTCTTTATTCCTATCTTCCTACCTTTCTACCTTTCTCTATTTCTCTCTCTGTCCCTCTTTCTCTTTCCTTCTTTCCTGTCTTTTTTTTTTTTTTTTAACTTAGCTTCATGTAAAGGAGACACTGTGAGAAGTACTTGCTTCTTTCACCATATATTCTGATGAACAAGAAGAAAAGTTGATTAAAATATCAAAAGTGTATGAAATCATATATTAGGTTGTATAACATAAGTTAAGGCCTTTTTGTTTTATAGCAGTATTCAAATGGCAATAATGCAATCATTTTTCAGTTATAACAACAAAGCTAAAAGTAAATTATTCATGTATAATTTAATGACTGTTGTATTTGCTAATGACATGTCTCTCAAATGATAAATGGCATCACTCCATACAGAGGCTACAACCATTGGGCCACACTCCATCATACTAAAGCCCTTTTGAGTCTGGCTATCTCCACTTATTTTAATCTTATCATAATGCTCCACATAACACACTTTACTAGAAACACTGTACATTTATTATCTTGGGGTTGCCTGTTCCGGTGTATATACAGTTTCTATGAATATCCAAGAATAGCCATTGTCTGGATGACCTTCTTAAAATAGTACATTTCTCTGTCAAAATAAAACTGAAGTTGGGGGTGCACCTGGGTGGCTCAGTCGGTTAAGCCTCCGACTTTGGCTCAGGTCATGATCCCACAGTTCATGAGTTTGAGCCCCATGTCAGACTGTGCTGATGGCTGAGAGCCTGGAGCCTGCTTTAGATTTTGTGTCTTCCTCTATCTCTGCCCATCCCCTGCTCATGCTCTGTCTCTGTCTCTCTCTCTCTCTCAAAAATAAATAAACATTAAAAAAAAATTTTTTAAGTTCTGTTGTAACAGAGCCACACTCAATCATTTACAAATTGTAAAGAGTTTATTTTTTCCATAACTTTATTTTTTTTAATGTTTTATTTATTTCTAGGAGAGAGAGAGAGAGAGAGAGACAGCATGAGCAGGGGAAGGTCAGAGAGAGAGGGAGTCACAGACTCTGAAACAGGCTCCAGGCTCTGAGCTGGCAGTCAGCACAGAGCCCGACACGGGGCTCAAACCCACGAACCGCGAGATCATGACCTAAGCGACAGTTGGACACTTAATCGACTAAGCCACCCAGGCGCCCCTTCCATAACTTTATTGAGGTATGACTGACATAAATTGTATATATTTAAGATGTATAATGTGACGATATGGTATACATATTTACTGTGAAATGATTAACTATAATCAAGTTAATTAGCATATTCATTATCACATAGTTCTCTGTGTGTGTGTGTGTGTGTGTGTGTGTGTGTGTGTGTGTGGTGAAAACACAAGATCTCCCATGAGTGATTTTGAAGTTTACAATACAGAATATTAGCTATACTCACAATTGTATACATTAGTTCTTCAGAACTTACTCTTCTTATAACTGAATATTTTATCTTTTGCCATTGTGTCCCTATTTCCTCCATTCCCCAAACCCAATAACCACGATGCTACTCTATTTATATGAGTTTATTTTATTTTTTTAAGATTCCACATATAAGTGGTATCATACAGTATTGGCCTTTTTATGCATTATTTCACTTTAGCATAATGCTCTCCATGTTCATTACTATTGTCACAAATGGTAGGATTTCCTTTTTTATGGCTGAATATATTTATGTATATGTGTGTTGTGTGTTGTGTGTCTGTGTATGTGTATGTGTGTGTGATGGGAATGTCAGATCATATTGCAGTTCTACTTTTTTATTTTTAATTTTCAAGTGTTTGATTCAAATTTTTGAGCTAATTCTGTTTCTAAAATACTGTTTTCCATAGTGGTAGCGTATTTATATTTCTACAAACAGTGCACAAAGAGTACATTTTCTCTACATCCTTGCCAACAATTTTGATCTTCTCTCTTTTTGATAGTAGCTATTCTAATGGATATAACCCATGATTTTATTTGCATTTCCCTGTTAATTAATGATATTGAACAGTTTTTCATATACCTATTGGCAATTTATATATCTTTTTGGAAAAAATGCCTATTGAGGTTCTTTGCCCATTTCAATTAAATTATCTTTTGCTATTGAATTATAAGTGTTCTTTATATATTTTATGTATTGCTCCCTTAATAGATATGTGGTTTGCATACATTTTCTCTGATTTCATAGGTTACCTTTTCATTTTATTGATTTTTGTTTTTTGCTGTACAGAACCTTTTTAGTTTCATGTAGTCTACTTATTTATTTTTGCTTTGCTGTTTAAACATTTTTATGTCTATTTTCTATCTATCTATCTATCATCTATCTATCTATCATCTATCATCTATCATCATCTATCTATCTATCTATCAATTATCTATGTATCTATCTTGCCAAGACAATGTCTAGGAGCTTTTTCCCTGTGTTTCCTTCTAGAAGTATTGTAGTGTCAGGTCTTATATTTAGTTCTTTAATCCAGTTAGAGAATCCATTTATTGAAGAGATTATTTTTCCCCATTTGTGTTTTTGGCATCCTTATCAACGGATGACCTTATATGTCAGGGTTTATTGCTGAACTTTCTATTCTGTTCCTTTCGTCTATGTCTGTTTTTAAGCTAGTATACTGTTTTGAGCTATAATTTTATAATAAAGTTGGAAACCAGGTAGTGTAATGCCTCTAGCATTATTCTTTCTCAAGACTGCTTCGGCTATTTGGGGTATTTTGTGTTTCCACATGTATTTTAGATATTCTTTTACTATTTTTGTGAAAAATTCAGTTTGAATTTTGACAGATATTTTATTGACTCTGCACAGCGCTTTTGGTATTATGACTACTTCAACAATAGTAATTCTCCAAATCCATGAACACAAAGTGTCTTTGCATGTGTTTGTGCCTTCTCTAATTTCTTTCATCAGTGTCTCAGTTTGCAGTGTATAGATCTTTCACTTCCTCGGTTAAATTTATTTCTAAGTATTTTTTATGTTTTTGTTGCTACTTTAAGTGGGACTGTTTTCTTAATTTCTCTTTCAGGTAGTTTTTCATTGGTGTACAAAAATGTGACTGACTTTTACATGTTGATTTTTTTATCCTATCACTTTACTGAATGTATTTATTAGCTCTGTTTATGGTGTAATCTTTAAGGTTTTCTATGTATAAAATTATGTTGTCTGCAAATGGAGGTAATTTAACTTCTGCCTTTCATATTTGGATGTCATTTATTTTGTTTCCTTGCCTAATTACTCTGAGTTCCAGCACTATGTTGATTACAAACAGTGAAAGTTGATTAGAAACAGCACTTTTGTCTTATTCCTGACCTTAACAGGAAAAACTTTTATTTTTTCACCACCAAGTATGATGTTAGATGTAGGCTTGCCATGAATGGCCTTCATTGTGCTGAGGTATGTTCTCTCTGTATCTAATTTGTTGAGAATTTTATCATGAAAAGATTTTGCATTTTGTTAAATGCTGTTTCTACCTCTATTAAGAAGATCATATGATTTTTATCTTTCATTCTATTAATGTGGCCAATCATGTTTATTGATTTGTGTATGTTGAACTATCCTTGCATCCCTGGAATAAATCCCACTTGATCCCAATGTTTGATTTTTTAAAATATACTGTTGAATTTGTTTCCAAGTATTTTGTTGAGAATTTTTGCCTGCCTGTTAATCACAGATATTAGTTTATAGATTTTTTTTTTCTTGTAATGGTTCTATTTGGTTTAGGTATGAACATAATACTGGCTTATAAGATGAGTTAAAGGAGTTCCTTTATTTTCAATTTTTTGGAGTAGTTTGAGAAAAATTGGTGTTAACTCTTCTTTATATGTATGATAACATTCACCAGTGAGGTCAGTTTTTTAGACTTTTGTTGTTGTTGTTGTTGGAGGTGGGGGTTGATTAATGATTCAGTTCCTTAATAGATCTATTCCGATTTTCTATTTCTTCATATTCAGTCTTGACAGGTTGTTAGCTTCTAGGAATGCATTTGTTTTTTTTTCTAGATCATCCAATTTGTTGGTTCTAATAGTTCATAATAGCATTTTATGATTCTTTGTGTTTCTATGTCATCATTTGTAATGTCTCCCCTTTCACTTCTGACTTTATTTATTTGAGCCCCATCTCTTTTCTTAGTGAATCTGGCTAAAGTTTGTCAATTTTGTTTATCTTTTTTAAAAATTTTTTAAATGTTTATTTATTTCTGAGAGAGAAAGACAGCATGACCAGGGGAGGGTCAGAGAGTGAGGCAGATACAGAATCTGAAACAGGCTCCAGGCTCTGATCTGGCAGTCAGCACAGAGCCCAACATGGGGCTTGAACCCACGAACCGTGAGATCATTACCTGAGCCGAAGTCGGATGCTTAACCGACTGAGTCACCCAAGAGCCCAGATTTTGTTTATTTTTTTAAAAACAGGTTCTTAGGGCACCTGGGTGGCTCAATAGGTTAAGTATCTGACTCTTGGTTTCTACTCAGGTCATGATTTTACAGTGCATGGGATCAAGTCCCACATTGCACTCTGTGCTGACAGTGCAGAGCCTGCTTCATATTCTCTCTCTCTCCCTTTCTGTCTCTGCCCCAGTTTAAACAGATAAACTTTAAAAAACAGCTCAACTTTAAAAAACAGCTCTTAAATTCTCTGAAAAGTAGAAAAGATTCTACTGTTTTTTTCTGGTCTATATTTCATGTATTTCTGCTCTGGTGTTTGTTATTTCTTTCTAACAACTTTGAGCTTCGTTTTCTTTCTAGTTCTAATTTTTGTTTTTGGGTTTTTTTTTGGAGATCTTTCCTTTTCTTTAATGTAGGTATTTTATTGCTATACATTTCCCCCTTAAAAAAATGTTTTTCCTGCATCTCATAAGTTTTGGTGCACTGTGTTTCCATTTTTATATTTTCAAGGTATATTTTAATTTATTTTTTGATTTCCTCTTTGACCTATTGGTTGTTCAGGGTCATGTTGTTTAATGCACATATTTGTGAATTTTTCAGTTTTCCTTTCTTAATCAACTTCTAGTATCATGCTACTGCAGTTGGAAAAAAATGATATGATTTCATTTACCTTAAATTTGTTAAGATTTGTTCTGTAGCCTAAAATATAATCTGTCCTGGATGATATTCCATATGTACTTAGGAATGTGTATGCTGTTAATGTAGTATGAACTGTTCTGCATATGTCTGTGAAGTCCATTTATTCTAAAGTATAGTTTAATTCCAACATTTCCTTACTTATCTTCCTGGGTGATCTATTCATTGTTGAAAACTGTGGACCTTAGTGTCACAGTGGCTATTATTGTATTGTTGTCTTTTTCTCCTTTTGAATCTGTTAATATTTTACTTTAAGCTTTTAAAAGATTATTTATTTTGAGAGACAGAAGGACTGTGAGTTGGGGATGGGCAGAGAAAGAAAGAGACTCTGAAGCTGACTGCACAGAGCTCAGGCAAGGCTCAAACTCATGAAACTGAGATCATAACCTGAGCTGAAATCAAGAGTTGAACACGTAACTGACTGAGCCACTCATGGACCCCTGAATTTGTTGATATTTGCTTAATATATTTAGGTGTTCTATGAAGGGTATGTACCTATTTACAATTGTTATATCCTTTTGATGAACTGACTCCTTTAACACTAAATAATGACCTTCTATGTCTCTCATTACAGTTTTTTAAAGCCTATTTGATTTGATATGAATATAGCTAGCCATGGTCACTTTTGGCTTCAATTTACCTGGAATATTTTTTTTCCATCTCTTTACTTTCAGACTATGTATGTATTTAAAGCTGAATGGCATCTCTTGTAGGCAGAATATAATTGGGTGTTTTTTTTTAAATCCATTATTTTATTTTTCTATTTTTATCAATTATTTGTTCTTTATTCATTCTTGTTCTTTCAATCACTTTTTTTTCTATCTTTTTTTGATTGCATAATTTAATCAATTTAGAATAAAAGTAATTATTGATAGGTAAGAACTTCTTATGCCATCCTGTTAATTGTTTTTATGCCCATATAGTTCCTTTGTTTTCTTCACCTCTCACTGTCTTCCTTTGTGATTTGACTATTTTCTAAAGTGGTATATTCTAGGGCACCTGAGGGGTTCAGTCATGTAAGCATCTAACTCTTGCCTTCCGCTAAAGTCATGATCTCATCTTTTGTGAGTTCAGGCCTTGCATCACTCTGTGCCAATGGTGGAACCTGCTTGGGATTCTGTCTCTCTCTCTCTCTCTCTGTTGGCTCCTCTTCTGCTTGCTCTCTACCTCTTTCTTTCAAAAAATAATAAATAAACATTAAAAAGTTTTAATAAAAAATAAAGTGATTTACTTTTTTGTTCGTTTATTTTTGTTTGAGAGACAGAGTGAGTATAAGTAGGGGAGGGGCAGAGAGAGAGAGACAGACATAAAGAGAGAATCCCAAGCAGGCTCTGCATTTGTAGTACAAAGCCCAATGCAGTGCTTGAACTTCCTAACCATGAGATCATAACTTGGGACAAAATCAAGAGTTGGACACTTAACTGATTGAGCCACCCAGGTGCCCATAAAACCATAAACTGATATACTTAACTGATATACTTTTATTCTTTTCCTTTTACCTGTTTAATTCTACTTTTTTTTTTTGCCTTGTGGTTATCATGAGGCTTACATAAAACATTTATAGTTATAAGTCTGATTTAAGCAAACATACACCATTTTGATCACATACAAAAATTCTTCCCTTTTACCACAAAAAAAAATTTCTGTCTTTATTTGACTTAACCACCTGTATAAGAATATTTCTTGTAAATATATACAGCTTTTCTTTATTCATTATATTTGAATGCACAGCATTGTGCATTTGACTATTCTTATTAAGAACATTTATAATATTATGGTTTTTTCCTATTATAAGCAATATTACAATGAACATTTGACTACATATAGCTTTGTACAAGTGAGACAATTTGCATGAAATAGATTTCTAAAAGTATTATTGCTGGGTAAAATGTTGTTCATAATTTCCATTATGAATACTTTTTACAAACTGCAATGATATTCTCAAGAGTCTCTATTTATTCCAATCTTACTTATTTTAAACTGCATTTTTCCCTTTTTTTATTTGCATTGCATTTAATAAAGCAAACACCAGATGCCTTATATTTTTCTCTTTATCAATTACACTTAGTTGCTCTCATATTAATGTAGATTTTTCTCGTTATACATTAAAGAAACCCTAAATTATGAAGCCTGTATTATATTATGTAATACAACATCAAGTGTGATTCACATGCCAATAACATAAAAGAAGTTTGATCAAAATATTAATAGACATAGTATTTAATCATTCACTTCATTCAGAGTGTACAAAATTCCATATAGTGTTGATTATTTGTAGTAAAGTTTTAAATTCTAAGTTGTAAAATAATACTGGTTTTCTCTAATTTAGATTGACGTGAAAAATTGTATCATGTTCCTTCTGTCATAAGATATGTTGATTTAAAAATATGGGAGGTTTTCAAAGTCGTATAGAGCTGTTGCCATCACTGCTGACATGGTGATACTCCTATTCAGAACTTCATGAAAGAAAACCTACTGAAATAGCCTGAGCTATTTCATTTAATAGCTTAAATAAGAATTTTAGGTTATATTTTTTAAATTGCCCTTACCAGTTTGTTTACTTTTAAAAAGTTTTATTTTTGTATTCGGTATTGTAAGTGTTTTTTCTCTTAAATCTTTTATGAACTTATTTAGAAAACCTTCACACAGAAATAAAAAAGTAAAAATCACTAGTAATTTTGCCATTATTAAATAATAAAGTTCTTTTAACTTTTATCATTGTACATGTAATATCCTCTATATTCTTTTTTATATTGAGATTATACTATTTTAACACCTTTAAAAGTAGCTATCTTAACACTTAAAAGTAGCTATCTTTTTAACATTTTCTAGAACATTGTGGTGAATGTTAGTTTTCAATGATTCATTGGCTCACTTTGGTTTCAGGTATGATTGGTAGGATAAATAAACATGGTTCATGCCATAATTCATCCATTTTTGATCTTCTTCCATTTCTTTAACATTTATTCAAGGATATGAAATAATCTTCATCTGTTTTTATGTAAAGACTATGAAATACTTCACAATTTCTCTTCTTATTTGGAAAATAGAATCTTTTATGGTAATTTTAAGCTACAAAGTTTTGTTAATATAAGATTTAATTTTGGTTGAAACCTTTCTCTGCCATAGTATTGGGCCTCCTTGCAAGTTAAAAACCTATAGAGGAAGAGGAGCCAAATCTGAGCAGGGAGAGTAATGAATGTTAGTGATAGGAAAATTACTACTTATAGTGATATTGATCATCTTCAATCATAATAAAGATTTTAAAGTTGACTTTGTCTTTGGACAGTATATTGTCTTCTTAAGAGTTTCCCTATGAGAAACTTTCCTTTGAAATCATCTTGATATGTAGATATAAGATAAATATCTTTTTATCTATATAGATATGCATATATTTAAATATATATATATATATATAATTTGAGGTATCTCATTCTGCAGTATTCTAGTCATCTAAATTCATCTCAGCTTCTCACCTCATCAGTTTCTCCACCAATTTAAGAGTTACTAATTTAATAAAGCACCAGACTTTATATTTCCTTTATCAACCACAGGGATCATTTCCAATAATTGGTGAAAACGTTGTTTCCCAGCAAACACAGGAGTACATATTTTTGGTCTTCTTGGCTATAATTCTAAAGTGTATCCAAATCTGACCGCATACCTATTTCCATTGGTAGAGCTTGAATCTATATACCATTGTTGTTCACTACACTATGTCAAACTCTTCCTAATATTTCTCCTTTCTCTATTAGTATCTTCAATCCCATATTCCATGATCTAGACAGTAGTCACAGTGATATTTCTAAGCTTCATGAATGAAATTAAAAAAATATTTCTTTATTCGGGCACCTGAATGGCTCATTTGGTTAAGCATCCAACTCTTGATTTTCAGCTCAGATCATGATCTCACGGTTCTTGAGTTTGAGCCCCATTGGGGCTCTATGCAGACAGTGCAGAGCTTGCTTGAGATTCTTCTCCCTCTCTTTCTCACTTTCTCTCTCTCCTTCTCTCTCTCAAAAAATAATAAACTAATTTTTTAAAAAAATTTTCAGAGGATGTAGGTTATACCTAAAAGAAAACCTAAATATCTTATCTAAGTATACATGATCTAATTCTTGCTTTACTTTGACATTCTCTTAGTTCATATTTTCAGTCCTGTAGGATTTTGATGCAAGATTTCTAAATTGTGAGACAAAATATTGGTCTATTGATATATATTTGGGAACTTGGTCACAATTTTGTATGTCTTTGTGTTTGGTTTTTTGGTTGTTGTTATTGTTGTTTTGTTTGTTTGTTTTCTGTTTTAGCCATTACTTAGGGTTTAGGCTAACGGGTTACTCCAACTTTGCATGTTACTTAATGATGCACATGACTGTGGGAATTTTTTCAGAGATTTAAAAAAGAAAAACCCTAATCTATTTAAAAAGTGAGATTTTTCCTGCCTAATTCTTAGGTACTTAAGGATGTAGCAAGAGTTTATTTGATAATTCAAGAGGGTTAATGAAATATCTTTCAATTAAAGATGTTAGCAATTAAAAGCACAAATGATTTATAATGGCACAGCATTTGGGAATATGTCAACATTTTCTCAAATAGTTAAACTTTTACAACATATTGTACTCTTGCTTTCACTTATTATCTCACATGCAATAAATATTTATCTGAATTAAATATAGAGATGACTTAATATTATCAAAAATTATTCTAGTTGGGAATAACTGCTTGTGTTGAGTGGGTATCATTTTCTAATTAAATCTGAAAATATTACTGAAATATGTTTAATTGTAATTAACTTAAATCATTGCCACAAATTTATGGAGAACTAATTGTCATTTTCTCTAGAAGTCACAGATCTTACCTAAAGAATACAAAGAAAAAGCATATGCAAACAAATGTCTTTAATGAGACTGAAAAGGTTTTGCTAACTTCCAGTGATTAATATTTTTTCATAAATTTAACAATATTATATAAATGTGAACTCATAATGTTTATTACATTTTTAGCAAATACCTTCCAAACTCTTCAAGGAAATCTTCTAATCGGCATTTATAAAATTCAGCATTCATTTATATTAACAGCACATTTTCTTATTTTATAAGGAAAAAAATGGCTCAGACTTTTAGAAGATTTGGGATTTGCAGAGTAATACATAGTCAATGATTATGTATTGAATGGATTGTTCATCTTTATCACTCTGTGAATATTAGCTGTTTATATTGTTTTGTTGCATCACTAAAATTTATTAAGTAAATAAGAAATGTAGACAAGTTTATGATCAAACAGAATTTAATCAAATAACCACTTTGAAAGTTTTGTAATATAAATAGTTTTTTTACACTAAAAAGTTTTTGCTCTGAAGCTTTTTATACTTATTAGTCTTTTAAACCAAATAGATGAATCTATTTCTTAGTAGTGACTGAATTGATGGATTAATTTAGTATTACCACAGTTTAAAATATGCAGTTAATAAGAGCTATAACAAGTACTAAATAGACAAAGAATGTCATCTACATGATAAAATTGACATGAATTTCCGTTTTTTCATTTTTATATAAAAATACAAACGAGGAACAATAAGAGTAAATATTTAGTAGGTTTAAAAAGTTTTCATTCTCTGTAATCATTTAAGGATTATTTAGTTTTTGAGAAAGAGAGAGACACAGCATGAGCAAGGGAGGGGCAGAGACAGAAGGAGTCACAGAATCTTAAACACGCTTCAGGCTTTGAGCTGTCAGCACAGAGCCCCATGCAGGTCTCGAACACATGAACTGTGAGATCATGACCTGAGCCAAACCGGCTGTTCAACAAACTGAGCCACACAGGCGCCCTTGTATCATTTAAATTTCCAGCATTCAGCAGTCTGCTTAGTAAATATTTTAAAAAGCCAATTTATAATTCTTACAAAATTTTAGTGTAAACAGACCTTAGTTATTGTCTTTTTGATACTCCATTGTATTGAGTTCTGCTCTTTTTCTATTTTATTCCAGTAAAATTATTAGAATAGAAAAAGCTGAAATGTCTGTGAAAGCATAATAAATGATAAAGTATTATACACATTGATAAAAATATTTTTCTCTAAAAATGACAATTAAGTTATATAAGGTTCTCTGATATAGAGTGACACATTCAGCATTGATATGTTCTGACAAAAGTTATATAGAAAAACATATTAGTAATACATTCAGTTAAATAAAAAAGAGATAAGTAAACATCAACATGAATAGATAAATATATAAATGATAGAGCTAAAAATATATGATATAAATGTACATATTTCTATAGTAGCAATGAGAAAACCTAGGTAATGTAAAAACAATCATATTTGTGAACCAAACAGAGAGCCGAAGGTGCAAGACAATGAAATAAGCTGAAATATGGGGGAATATGAAAGAGATAGGATGGATGTATTTACTACCTGAAGCCCAACAAGTGAGGCATTGAATATCATGTACCTCAGTCTCTGTTATCTTATACACAATGTTGACTTTAATCCAAAATAAGGAGACATAGGAAAATGCAAGACAAAAATAATGTCAAGAGAAAAATCATTTAATAGAACAATATTTAGATGAGACACAGATGTTGGAACTATCAGAGAGAGAAATTAAATAACTGTAAGTTATATGTAAGAAATTATATTGAAAAGATAAACAATATTCCTGGACAGAAGGAGGATTCAATAGAGACATAAAAATTATAAGAATGAGTCTAATAGAAGTAAGAAATTTAAAGTATGGTAAAACAGATTGAGTATACCTTTAGTGTGTTCATCAGTGAACTAAACGTAGCTTAAGAAAGAATCAGTGAACTTAAAGATAGACTAATGGTAATTACCCCAACTGAAACACAAAGAAATGAGGAAGAAAAAAACAAAATAAAACAAAACACTAACAGTTTCCAAGAACTGTACTATAATATCAAACTAACCATCTATATGGAATTGTCTTTCCAGAATGTAAAGAGGAAGATAAAGGTTCAAAAGAAATGCCTAAATTAATAAGCATATAATTTTTTCAAAAATAAGATGAGACATCAAACCACAAATTCAAGCATCCATGAAACCAAAAGAAAACAAAACAGAAAAATAGCAAGCAAATAAGTGAAACAAAACAATTTAAACAACAACAGCGTTATAAGTGAAAGGAGCGAGGCTAATAGTGCTGCATACTGTATAACTCAATTTATATGATCGTGTAGAAGACCCAAAACTAAAGCAGAGAGACAAACCAGTGATGTCACACACTGCTAAATATTAAACACATTTTCTCTGGAAAAATCTGCACAGAAATGGACTCATGTCAGGTACAGTTATATCTTGTTGAAAAGGATTCTGACAGAAGTATCTAACTTTCACAACCCTCAATGTATTTATGGTTAAAGGAGAGCTTCTCACTGACCATGTAAAATGGGAACTGTTTGATATAGAAAATGGCCTTGTTTGGACTAAATCAGATAAGGCGTCAGTCTCTTCTTCCATTTACTTGAGTCAGTTCTGACAAAACAGCTTAACCTTAAGCTATTTATGTAGATATCAATTTCCTAAGTTAAGTATTCATGTTATGTTTTTTTCTTCAAATAATGGTATTAGTTCTTTGCCTTATGTCTTGTATTGCCTTTAGTGCATTTATTTGCACATTTTTGAGGGGATGATTATGTCCAATATTCAGTTTCGCTCTAGAACACTGAGAGAAACTTCACAAAAATTAAGATTTATTCATAAATATATTATATCAGCTTAATTCTGAAGTAGCTCATACTTATTTCTAAATAAAATAAATATCTATTAAATGCCTACTGTGAGAGAAGTTATTATGTAAATGACCTTGGGTAATAAAAAATAACTTGCCCAATAGCAGTGTAAACTTTGTAGATAATTTAGTATTAAATGAACAGATTTCATTTTACTGAAAAAATCAGCAATTTGATGTTCTACCTAAATTATTTGTGATGTTAAATAATTTGATATATTTAATCTGAAGCAGATATGCTTTTAATTGATTTCTAGTCAAAATATAAGCAAATTTATGCACAGATAAATGATTAGTCTTATATCAACTTCTATATAGGAGTGTGGTTGGAAAGAAGCAAGAGGAATAAAAGGAAAGCAGAGCTGAAGGAAAAAAGTTTTCTGTATCCAGTTTCATTCTGAACTGTTTCTTACACTATAGAGCTAATTTTAAGTGCTTAATCTCATAATACATACTGCTAAAATATTTGTATTCACATAAAATCATTAGTATAATTTTTAAAATTTAATATTACATTAAATTGCATATGATATTAACATTTTCGTATGTTCTTAGAAATGGAGCTTAATGGAAAAAAATAAGTCTCACATATAAACAACCAAAACTGCAGCAAAATAAACATACATATGATATGGAGTTCATTAATATTTCACTTTTCACATAAAATATCCTATATTCAATATCACTTCTAATTAATTTATATGCATGCACACAGGAAGCCTTTAATGTGGTATCATCATCTACAAATACAATAAAAAGCAGGTAGTTACCATTACTTATACAATGTCTCAACAACATCATGTTTATGGAGGCTGTACTTTAGAAAACTATTCTTTTCTCAAGATTCATGCTTTAAATCAGCGTTGGTGAAAATCTATGAGAAAATGTTTTAATAAAAACTTGGACAACTTCTTACCATTTTTTAAATTTTCCTAGCATTTACCATTTCTCAAATACATATTGCTTTTTCCTGGAACTGGACATAACCAAGCGCAGATGACATGGGAAATAATAAAATGTATTGAATCATTCAGAAAATATTACAGTCAAATAAGTAAAGGTGATTTTGAAAGATTCAACATTGCTGGTACAGATGCTACCTATTATCTGATACTTCTAGCTTTGGTTGAGGAAATAATCAGCTCATTCAAAATGATATTTTCATATTGTTTACATAAAATGAAAATTCTATGTTATAAATAAAAAGCTATAATCAAAAGCCATACTGTGAATGTAAATTCATTCAAATAAAATGTTTACTTTATCAACCACTTGATCTCAATATGATCTGAAACAACTGACTATATACACATAATCACACATATATAAACACACACATTACAAACCTGTATACAAACACAGAAATAATGTTTCATGATTAATACTGAATAATGAGAAATAAAGCAGAGTAAAATTATAAGCATGTATTACATATAAATTGCAAGCCATGGAATATATTAACCATTGCAAAATTTAAATAAATACATACATACACATTTGAAACATTATATTGTTTCTATTCGTTATTTTTAGAAAGTTTTCCCATTTTTTTGTAATATACTTTTTATTATTCAAAATTCTCATGTCATTTTCTATTATACTGAAAACATTACAAGATTCATAAAATAATGGCATTAATAAAACAAAAGCAATCAATGCACAATTCAAGCATGAAGTTACTTTTTAAATTATTTCCACTACAATCTTTTCTATTCTGCTAAAAATCATGTCCCTGTTTTTCTTCACTGCAGTATTTTTGGCTGATTAGTGGACAGCTTTGCTCATGAAGACCCAGGACTTCCCATTGCCAGAGGTGAAAAGAAGTAAGACTAATGGTAATTGGGATCTTGTGGATTTTATGTCAACGTTGACATGCATCTGGAAATTCAACACCATTTGATATACTTAAAGTGAAAACACTTTGTTCTGGGGATATCATACTACAACTCTTATTTTCCTTCCTAAATCATGTTTAGCTTTGTAAAATATCAAGGCTGAGTAGTTATTAAATTCAAAGCTATTTATATTTCCAAAACTATCGTTTTGATTTAAATGATTAATTCTGAAGGACATTTTTTTAATTGGTCATATTTCTAATGGTAAGAAAATTAACCTATTGCTGTGGTTTAAAACAATTGTCTGGGAGGAATAATTCCCCAAAGTATAAATTAACTATTTCTCTCTGCATGGTAGGAACGTTATGAATACCAAGTGAATTTAAACTGGATTTTTAATAACCAGGGAGAAACAATTTAATGCTATCTGTACAGATGATAATGGATGTTTTGATCAGAAGGACTCTCTAATCATGTGCTTTTTATGTAAACTTGCTCTTGGGAAGTCAAGAGAATACTGAGGATATCTCAGCTTGCAGCATTAAGGGACTGCATGGATGAGAAATAAAGATGCATGTTACCAAAATGAAAAGGGGACAAATGGGAGAAATTAGAAGACAGGAAAAGTAATAATAACTAGTGCTATTATGTAGAATTTTCAGATGGCTTTTGAAGAATGAGATAAAAAAGATGGATGTGCATAGGATTCTTATTATGAAGTTGATAGTACATGAAAAAATATGAGGGAAATGGAGGTGTTCCATCAGTGATCTATTAAAGTGCCATAGAAAATTTGCTCTATCAATCCCAGTTTGGAGATTTTCAAATGAAATTATAAGGATCATGACTTATGGTGAAAAATGCTTGAAAACTACTTTTGATTTCAGCTCTGACATGTAAAGAGCTTGGAAGTTATCTTTCCTGCCTTAACAACAAGAAAAAGCTGAAGAAATTAAAAATCAATGTCTGTTCTTGGACCCATTAGAGACCTGGAGTGACATGGCAAACTACCACCCATAAACCTAGAGATATTGCCAAATCAGCCATAATAGAGATCAGCTAGAGCCATAAACTTGTTATAATACTTAAATGCTAATATTGATGAAGTTCTAGATTGAGTCTAAGTGGACTACATTAAGATTAGGGACCTCCTTGGGGCCAGAATGTTAGGAAAGTCCCACACTTTTATAGATTTTACCTCCAGGAATCCCACCAGATTCTCTATGATGATGGGCAAGGAGAGATCTTCTCATGTCTCTAGAAAAGAGAAGGGAAGAATAAACAGTGTCCAAAAAAACATTTCTCCAAATCCAGCCCACACTAGATTTCCTATTACATTTGAGGAGAAAAAGGAAGCTATGAAATACATGTGCAGTTCACAGCTTAGGGACACAGGTCCACTAAAAGATTGAGAATTTATGATAACGTTGTAGAACATTTCCTTTCTCCTATGTTACTACCATACCAACAAGGGTCCAGTGTAATAAGTGTGGATGGTAGCTGAGAGTTATGCAAGCTACACTGTATCTGAGGAGGTGTTCCTAAGGAAACTCAAAGATAGAATAAATGAGTAATGAAAGCTAAGAGAAGGAAATTCTAAGGAAGAATAAAAATATTGGCACTGTACAGATATAGATTTAAAGCACCTGGCATATACTACTAGAGCACATTTAACAAACCACAGCCAGATTAATATAAACTCACATTAAAAGACTATTTCTCACAATTACTAGAACCAGAATATCATATGTGACTTTCAGCAAAATATTTACAAGTTTTGCTGAAAGTTAAAAACCAAAAAATAAAGCAGCCTGAGGCATAAAGTAATCATCTTAAGGAGGCAGATATAACACAGATTTTTTGGATTATCTAAGAAGAGATTTAAAACAGTCATGATTAACATGTTCAGGTTTGTAATGGAAGAAGTGTGTATTATTCAAAACAGAATAAAACTCAAAAAAAAAAAACGATTAATAAGAAATGTTAGAAATTAAAAAAAGACACTCTAACAATAGCCAAAGTATGGGAAGAGCCCAAATATCCATGAACGGATCAATGGAAAAAGATGTGATACACACACACACACACACACACACACACACACACACACACAATGGAGTGTTACTCAACAATCAAAAAGAATGAAATCTTGCCATTTACAACTACGTGGATGGAACTAGAGGGTATTATGCTAAGCGAATTTAGTCAGTCAGAGAAAGACAAGTATCACATGACTTCACTTATATGAGGAATTTAAGATACAAAACAGATAAACATAAGGGAAGGGAAGCAAAAATAATGTAAAAACAGGGAGGGTGACAAAACATAAGAGACTCTTAAATATAGAGAACAAACAGAGGGTTGTTGGAGGGGTTGTAGGAGAGAGGATGGGCTAAATGGGTTAGGGCCATTAAGGAATCTACTCCTGAAATCATCGTTGCACTATATGCTGACTAACTTGGATGTGACTTTAAAAAAAATTAATTAAAAAATTTTAAAGGTGTTTTAGGCCAAAAAACCCACCAAAAAACAAAACAAAAAAATACACTATAACATATGATGAATGCTATTATGGACTATTGTATCAAGAGTGGTGGAAATGTTTGATAGGCCCATCGGTGAACACTGGACATTGCTAAGGAAAGAAACACTGAGTTTGAATATAGGTCAAAAGCAATTTTCCAAACTGAAAAGAAACAATAATAATAATGATGATGATGATGATGATGATAACATCAACAGCTAGAACATAATACTTAAGAACTGTGGGGAAATTTCAAAAGGTATAGTATACACATAGTATACACATATTTGGAATACCAGCAGGAGAAAAGAGGAAACTGGGCAGAAGATATATTTTAAGTAATAGTGGCTGAAACTCTTTCAAAATTAATTACATACACAAAGAAAAAAATCCAGGAATCTAGAGAACACCAAGGAAGATAATACCAAAAATTCTAGACTCAAGTATATCATATTCAAATTGCAGAAAATCAAAGACAGAAATAAAATCTTGAAAGAAACTGGAGGGAGGGGACATCTTACCTATAGAAGAATAGAAATAAAACATGCAGAAGACAGCTCAGAAACCATGAAAGCAAGGAGAGTGAGGTGAGGAATGCCTGTGTGGTCCAGTCACTTTAAGCACCCAACTCTTGATTTCATTTCAGGTCATGGCCTCACAGTTTGTGAGATCAAGCTCCGCATCAGGCTTTTCACTGACAGCTCAAAGCCTGCTTGGAATTTCATTCTCCCTCTCACTCTTCCCTCTCCCCTGATTGCTTGTGAGCTCTCTCTCCCTCTCTCTCTCAAATCAAATAAATCAACTTAATGCATTTTATAAAGCCAACATTGTCCTAATACCAAAACCAGATATAAATAAAAAGAAATGAACAATCAAGTCACACTTAGAATCATCTTGAATACATATTACTAAGTTATAGAAGCCAGCTGCAAAAATCTCTATGTAAATTTAGAGGAAGTATTGGCATAAGTTATGTAGATAATCACCCAAACAAAGCAAAAAATAAATAAACAAGATGTACTGGCTCCTAGGAAACTAGAATGGAGGTTAAGATGCTGTTTTCTCATTCCTGAGTTAGTTATTCAGGACATGAGAAGGCAGAGGGAGACACAAACAATTCATGAATAGGTGAGTGAAAGGGACTGCACTCATATCAAAGGGAAGTAAATTGTTTGAAGCTGGATTAGGAATAACTTCTCAAAGACAAAGGTCAGTACACATCAGGCAAGTGGATTACACTGGACTTCTCTTGGTAAACCCAGTGGGTTATTAACTAATGTTCTGTGGAATGGATTTATTCTACCCTAGGCTTTATTTATCCCATAACAGAAGCAACCTTGAAAAACAAAATTAAATGTTTAGAATGGTGAATTATCTATAATTCAGGTGAGGGAATGGACAAGGAAACAATAATCTATGGTAATTTCATATTATTTGAAATACTACAATTTAATTAAAATATTGGCCAATTAATGAGATAGATAACTTTTAAGAATTAGCGTTCCATTTAAATTTATTGAAATGCGTATGAAAGGAAGTAAGGCCAAAAATCAACTGGAAAGATTTCTGAGTGTGAGAGGTTAGAATGTGAGAGTAAAGGTAGATGCAGTTTATACATCTATGTATATTTTCCATCTAACAAAAAATAATCTTCTCTTTTTGTGTTATCTGGCAGTGCCTGATCTGAGATTAAATTTATATATACCCAGATGCACTGTCAATATCATAAAAAGTAATGGTGTTTTTTTCTAAAAGTATCTTGTGGTGGTCATAATTTCATCCATATAGAGAGGATCAAATGTAAATTTAGTACTATTACCAAGAGGCAGGGGTAGTCATTTGATTTTTTTAATCTGTAAAATCCTACTGTGTCTTCCAGGCATGTGGAGTTTAGGAGAAACATTAGTAAGGGTCTTGTACGGCTGTGTCAGTAAACTATTCCTCTGTGCTAGAAACCTAGATCATGAGGATAAATGGTGTGGGAATCAAAAAATGGTCAAAACAGGTAATAATTAGAAATAATAAGATATTGTAACAAATAAGAACAATGTTTAAAAGTGGATCACAGTTCCAGTTAAGGATGCATTCATGCTACTTCCAGGAGAGAACCTCAGAGCCTGAGAATAACACCCATAGCTCTCTCCTACCAATGTGGTGGCAATGAGAAGCTTTTAGACCTGGTTCCTATAGAGAAGGGAAATTAAACTATTGATTTATAAACTTTAGCTAAGTATTCCACTTATATAATTTGAAGTACAGAAGAGACAAAATATATCTTGATGACTTGACTTATGGGCCTCAGCTACTGCTTAGTTCACTGTTAATGTCCTATATTTACTATTCTGACAATTTATCAGATATCCTGTGAAGTACTACCAATGAATCTTACAGGATAGACAATAATGAAAAACAAAGTTTATGCATTATATAAAACCATAGATCAAAATTATATATTTTTAAGACAGCTGCCTGAGTATGGTAAGAAGCAGACTGCAGCTGTTGTCCTTATATTTCACAATTTAGTATGCTCATTTAAATACATCAGTTGTGAATTTGGGTGAAATTTACTTAAGGAAGTAGAAGTGGAACTTGAGCAGCCTTTAAATTGTGTATGTGGATGTGAACTGTGTCTTAATATTACCTACAACAACCATTCCGAGGTATGCAAAAGATATTTTTTAAATTGTGGTGCACACAACCGTCTCAGTGAGCACACAACATTTTGGAACCCAAATTATAGTCTCAATCTTTATGACTCTCATTAATGTTCAAAGGCAACAGTATATGTAGAGGCTTGATCAATAGTTGCAAATACTTTGGGGGGACTTTAAGAATTGCTCATGGGGTATTAGGTGAGGCTGTAAAAATGTTCCCAGAGGCAGGAAACCATGTTAAGGAAACTACCATTCTTCAGAATATCAGAGGGATCTGTATTCTAGAAGACAAGGAAGATGGGTTATAGCTGAAAATCACTCTGGATAGATAATGAGGCCTTAGGTGAAAGGATTAATAATGACTGAATAATGAATCTAATGCGGGATTTATAAACTTTCATTTTGAATTAAATAATTATTTGTTGTGACTGACTTTCTTATCCATTTTAAGATTTTTAGTAATATTCCTAGCTTCAACTCACTAGGTGCCAATAGCAAGACCCCAGTTGTAACTACAAAAAATGTCTCCAAATTCCAAATGTCTCCTAGAGGACAAAATTGCCCATGACTGAGAACTTCTGCTCTAATGGGTAACTATGCCCATCAACAGTGATGGGGAAGATTTATAGACTCACAAAGGAAGGACTATTAGATATTCTAATCATGAATATCATGTCCTTGAAGATCAGTGGTTATGAATATTTGAGAGGTAACCTAAAAAGTGAATTTGTGATAATACACTATGGTAAGGCTAAGATTTAGGAGGTCATCACCAGTTATTATGGTTTTCATTGTTGCTCTCCAACAACAGCCCAGATACCTGGTAAAAATGTCTATCTTCTTTGTGCTACAATTAGTTCATATTGGACAGATAAAAATCAAAAACATATTGTCTTATGGGAAATAAATAAGTGGAACTATATAATGACAGCTGGAAACCAGTATCTTTAAAAACCTATGCCATGATATCTGAACTATAACTGCTCTCACTAACGAATAGAATCCAGACTTTATTGAACATTGACCTCTAGGCACAATCTACTATCAGAAATGTGTGATAAATTTAACTGATATATGGTAAGTGAAACTTTACTTCTCTGCCAGAGATATGTGTTGTTGAAATAAAATTTTATGCTGTTCTCTGATAAAAATAAGTGAAAAGTAAAGTCATGCAGACATTATCTCAAAAAAAAAAATGTGAGTAAATTTATTTGAAGCTCATGATGTTTGAAATAGTTGTGGAAAACCATTGTTTATAGAGACATTTACTGAATACACATACACACACACACGTATATATATATATACATATATGTATATATATAAATAAAAACTTGAAACATATATATACATAAACATATATATAACATATATAAATATATATAAATAATATATATTTATATAAACATTTATTTAATATATTATATTAATAATATAATAATTAAATATAATAATATAATATAATATATAATAATAAATAATTAAATATAATAATAAATAATAATAATATATATTAATATTTATATAAATATATATAAATAAAAATATATATTTATATATATTCAAGTTTTTATTTAAATTCTACTTAGTTAACATATAGTGTAATGTTTGTTTCAGGTGTAGTGTGATTCATGACTTACATATAACACCCAGTGGTCATCACAAGTACCAACCTTAAAACCTATCACCCTTTTAGACCCTCTCCCACCCATCTCCCCTCCAGAAATCCCTAGTTTTTTCTCTATATTTAATTGTTATGGTTTGCCTCCTTTTTTTTCTTCCCCTATGTTTATCTGTTTTGTTTCTTAAATTCCACATATGAGTGAAATTATTTGATATTTGTCTTTTTATTTTTTAAATGTTATTTATTTTTGAGAGACTGAGAGAGACAGAACACGAGCAGCGGAGGGAGGGGCAGAAAGATAGGGAGACACATAATCCAAGGTAGGCCCCAGGCTCTGAGCTCTGAGCTGTCAGTTCAGAGCCGGACATGGTGCTCAAACTCAACTATGAGATTATGACCTGAGCTGAAGTCAGACGCTTAACCGACTGAGCCACCCACGCACCCAAATATTTGTCTTTTCTGACTGACTTATTTCGCTTAGCATAATATACTCTAGATCTATCCATATCGTTGCAAATAGCAAGATTATATTCTTTTTCATTGCTAGGTAATATAATATTAAATATATATGTTCCATTATATATAAACATATGTAATATTTATAAAATCTCACATCTTTATCCATTCATCAGTTGATGGACATTTGGGCTCTTTCCATAATTTGGCTCCTGTTTATAATGCTGCTATAAACATTTGTACTGAATATATTAAAATATTCAAATTATTGATGATTTTAAAAGAGAGTAAATGCCTAGTAGATTAATAGCAAAAGACAAGTAAAGAGATAAAATCATGATTAGCGTGTTTTGCAGAGGGAATTCCTAATCCACATTGTATTCTTCATGCCTAATGATTGTTGGAGTCTTTACAGGTTTGTTCTTTTGTATAATATTTTGCAGAAAATACTTTAAGAAAAATAATAAAGATACCTAAGAAATTTATGGAAAGGCAATATTGACAATGGAAAAAGGGTGTACTGGGAAGGAAGAGGTTAAGTAGCATGTCTTAACCTACTACTTTTGGAAGTAGCATACTTTTCTTTGGGAAGGATGCACATAAGGAAGACTGCTGATGAATCTATCTAATTTCCTTATAAACATATAATGCCAAACCTCCTCACAAATAAGACAATGATATTTGCTAACAGAAAGGCCCTTAATTAAGTAATTCTTAGAGATTTCATATACTCTTTTGGTCCCAGAGAACATGATGCTGTAAGGGAAAAAAAAATGGAAAATCAGGTTTTGGTCATGACATCTTTCAACTGTCTGTTTCTTGTAATTCCTTGTATCCTTGAAATATTTGTGAAGTTTAAATTTGAGGAATATCTTTGAAGTTTTAAAATTAGTTTTGACAATCCAATCCTTTATAATACCTTATGGAGATTCCTCATATGGTCCTATATATGGATTCCTCCACATTTTGGAGGTGTGAAATTGAAAGATAACCCTAGAGGAGGGGTTTACATGAGAAGATGGTACATGGTAAAGAGTAATTAGTGCTTTTCTGTCTCTTCAGGTTATTTTAGACCTTTGAAATACACATAGAAATAATAAACATGTTCATAGGGTGAGATTAATAGTAGTAGGAAATGAAAATCATTAATAGAAAAGAACTCTGAATGAAATTGGAAAATGAGAACAGTAGAGACAAAATGGATATGCAGATGAATTTAGAGAATGTGAAATTCTTTTTTTATTATTATTTATTTTATTTATGTATAATCCAAGTATAATAAACATACAGTGTTAAATTAGTTTCGGGTGTACAATATAATGATAAAATCATTCTATACGTTATTCAGTGTTCATCGCAATAAGCATACTCTTAATCCCCTCACCTATTTCATTTATCCTCCTTATCCACCTCCTCTTGGCAACAACTAATTTGTTCTCTTTAGTTAAGAGTCTATTTTTGTTTACCTCTTTTTCTTTGTTTTGTTTCTTAAATTCCACATGAGTGAAATCATATGGTATTTGTCTTTCTCTGACCTATTTCACTTAGCATTATACCCTCTCTCTAACTCCATCCATATTGTTGCAAATGGCAGGATTCCATTATTTTTTATGGCAGAGTAATATTCCATTGTGTGTGTGTGTGTGTGTGTGTGTGTGTGTGTGTGTGTGTGTGTGTGTACACCAACTTGTCTTTATCCACTCATCTATGGGCATTGGGTAAATAATAAGTAAACAATTTTGAATATATTATTTTGTTTAGCTTTCCCTGTGGCATCATTTTAGTGGATGATTACAGGCATCATCTTATAATTTTTACATGAGCATCAGAAGCTTTCCTGCTAGTTCCAGATTGCTATTTATTTTCTAATGATATTTTACAGAATCCTGTCAGTATAGAGGGAAAGCTCAAGGGATCCTCAAGGATAGTTTGAGGTTCTTTTTGTTTTCTTAGTTTTTGAATTTACACATCTGAAAATAAAAATAGTTAATTAGTGGTTATATATTGACAAAAAGAGGAGAAAAGCAGGCTTTGGACACTTTTCCATCTCTCTAGATTTTCAAGAGCTTGTTATTTCCCATCACCATCCCTCCCAAAGAGAAAGGTACTTTTTTAAAGCACAGAATTAATATATCATTCTTTCCTTTGCAATGTCTTTAGCCTAATATTACAAATTCTGTTTCTTTAAAAGTATCCAAGAAAGTTTCTATCAAAAGTCACCATTTTTTCAAGGCTGAAGAAAGTCTTCATCTTTGCATGATATATACTAAATGCAGTATTTCTTCAATTCTGTACAGTAAGAAGTTCATCTTACAGTTTCACTTACACTTCCTGTTCCTTTTCATGAAATCAAATTAAATGTTGTATCTTTGTGCTTTGTTTTTAATTTTTAATTTTTAGGAAACACCTGTTTCCATTTGGACCCCCATGCCACAGAGTTAAGATATGCATTCTTAATTCTTTCCTGCATTTTATCCCATATCCCTTTGCTACACTCATTCCTCAGCAAAAGCTTATAAAATGTAGAGTTACATAATAATAATATAGTATTAACTCCATTTCTATGTAAAACTCCTAGGAAATAAAATAAATGAAAATATGCAATGAAATAAAATTACACGGTAATTTCATCCAATGTCTTATTTTGAGCATTAAGAGACAGAATTCTGGAACCTACAGTATTCTTTTTTAACATACTAGGTTTTGCTCCACTTGTTTTGGCTCTATACCTAAGCAGCTTGCTCCCATACATTCAGATATATGTTGCTATTGACTGAATGCTTTGTCTCAATGTTCTATATCTTTTCCAGATGTCTATTCCTATTATATTATACTTCAATTTTCTTGTTCTCTTTAGCAATTCCTCAATTCATTTTATCCTAAAGTTTCCAACAAACAGTTCACTACTTTTATCATTTGCCATGGGTTGAAATATTGTGGCAACAGGGCAGAGTGTGAACACAAGAGGATTTGATGTCAAGAACTTGTTCCAACACTATGTATATTTGGACAACTTTTTATTTGTGACCTTCATATCCACCCCCCCCCATTAACAAAATAAAAATAATAGTGGCTGTATTGAGTATTGTTTAGAATAAAGAGTGAATGAATAAATAAAACTGACTCAAGGTTGATATGATAAAGTATTATGGGATTTAATCCAGCAGACTTCACATTTTAGATTACTTTAGGGCTATCATTATGGATATAGGGTAATATAATTCTAATTGAATTAGAGACATGGAGAATTTGTTCATGGAGATTCAATTAATCAAATGTCATATAACCAAGTTCATTTATTTCTTTAAACTCATATTGAACGTATGGATTTTATTCCCATAATCATGATTTAAAGATAGAAATTGTTAAATGATCAAGTTGCCCAGTTATTTCCATATTGTTACCGGTGTTTTGTTGATGGCGCTCACTTCCATGAAATATTTATACACGTTGTAAGGCAGCTGGCATAAAGAGTATGAGGAGTGTAGCTTCTTCTGCTGGTTGCTATTCTTCATGCTTATTAGTGCATCACATTAGACTCAAAGTGTGGACAGGATTGGACTTTAACTGTAACTTATATAGACCTGTACAGTGCTATGTTTAAAGGCAGAGCCTGCCTCAGTGCCTTGGTATTTATGCAAGATGTGAGAAACTTAGAATATTAATTCTATGATATATAGAGTTCTGTTTGCATTTTATCTGAACTAAATTTAAGATCACATACCTGCTATTTTTTAATCTAAGTGACACATCTATTTTCATATTATCACTTAATTTTTAAAATGAGCCCAATATCATAGACTGTGCTTCTCCAAAACCCACTGAATTGTTTTTTCAAAATGAGAGCTATAACACTCCTAAAAGAGTCAAGGGTCTGTTATGGTTTTCTTCAAACAAATTTCCATCTTGACAAACAATCTCATAATGGAGAAAAACTTTGTTTTAAAAATGCACAAAATATGTTTTTAATAAATGTATCTCATAAATTTACCGTGCTTAACATAGTTATAGTAATCTCATTATTTGTACATAGTAATCAGGATTTAGTTGAATTGCATGCTATTTAACAGACTGCACACCACCAGTTCTTAGCGGCAACACAGCTGGATTCATTTTTCAGGATGAAAGATCACCCACTATAAACTTGCGCTGCTGGTGAGACTGAAAAATACTCAGATGTAAGCTTTAAATTGGCTACAAGAGTAGACATTTCTTTGCAACTCCTGTGTAGTATATTAAGCAAAACTGAAACATTTAATTTTAATTAGAATATTGAATTAGATTGTAAGTCAAATCTAGGACAGAGTTACAAAGGAAGCTGTCTTATAGTTAAAAGCATTAAAATGAATGTACTGCACCCCAAATAGAACATTCATGGAATTTCAACTAGAAAGCAATGATAGAAAGTGACTGATAAGAGACATTAGAAATTACCCCATGGGCAGAAAAATATGAAGAATTATAATGCTTCAAGAAGAATATAAATAGACATTTAGCTGATAATTTTCCATTCGAATCCAATTATAGGAGAAGTTTTAACCTTCATATTAAAACAGTTTTCCTTAACTAGCTTAAATAATGTAATCTATATTATGGCTAATATCCTTGATTAGCATGAGAAACTAATTGATTGTATTGGATAGCTCTTGTAATCCTTTTCAAATCCTTTCATTCCCTCTTCCTATTCCCACCAACCACTCCTGCAGCTTCAGCCAGTTTCAAAACAACCCGACTGTTCTTTGCATTTGGACCAGAGCCATGTAACTCCTACTTCTTGCTCTTGTGCTTCTTTGAAATAGAGAAGTAGGATGCCTAGGATCACCCACTCAGGACTAAAATATGAGCAAGTTGGAAGTTTACAGCCACCTCTGAGGCCCTCTTGACCAATTGATGAATGGAGGCCAGTTGGTATCTCATTCTGAAATGCTTATTGGGTTTCTCAGAAGGCTACATGGAGGGGAACACTGGTCCTAGAGCAGTTGGCAATTGTCATAAAGTACTGTTGAACTGGTTCTCCATCTTTTCTTGTTTTACCTCCTCTGTCACTTTCCACTGCTTCTTAGACTGATTTTTCAAGTAAACTATTTCCATCTGAGTCTATGCCTTAGAATCAACTTTTGGAGACACCAGGCTGAAATACATTTTAGAAAATAAGCATAGATCTAAAAGAACTTGTTAAGTTCATGATGACCACAACCATTAGTGATACTTAGAGTTTCTGGTTAAAACTTTTAAAAATCTAGTCAATGAATATATTCTTTTTTAATATTCCAACTTTAACACTTATAAAATGTATCTATAAATAATTGAGTGTTTCTACATATTGGAAATAGTTTATTATAATTATCAGTTTAAGGTAGTTCATGTTCTTGAGAAAGTCAAAGCAAATCAAAAGATACTTATCAAAATTGAATTTCTCCAGAATCAATGTGGCAACATGGATATGGTATAAAATGTCTCTTTTATTTGATAAAAATGAAAGTAGTAGGAATAGGCATAAACTCTCCCAGTTGTACTGTGCTATTTCTAGAATCATAGCCTAGCTTTTCTGGTAGAATTGATTGTGGTTGCTGTGGCTGTGATTGTGGTGGTGATTGCTGATTCTCCTAGAGGCATGTTAGACTTATATAAAACTTATACAGTTTTAATGGATGACATGTTTTGTTTGTAGTGTTTATTGAGAAATGATAATTCTCAAGGCGCTGCAATGCATACTATTTTTAATTTCTATAATGAAGGTCCAAAGGGATTGCCATTTTATATTAAAAGGATACAAAGGTAGAAGAAAATTAAATATTATAACTGTTCCAAATTGGTAGAAATCAGCTGGTTGAGATGCAAACTTATGTTTAGTAACTCGAAAGCAAGAGATCATTCCTCTGCTCTCTCATAAGCTGGGTGATGGTTTATTAATATTCCATGATATCAATGACTTTCCTAAGCAATTTGTTCTTTTGCAAACTAAAGTTCCAAGTTCATATATATCTCTCACAATAGCTAATGGAAAAATATCGTAATCATATTAGGAACCCCTGGATTAACTTCAGTGTGTAGAAATTGATGATTTGTGGTTCTAATTCACCTTATGCTTCTTTAATGCTACTTAAATTTAATATAAATATAAAAGCAGTAATAGTAACATATTTCACCATATACATGTAATGATGAAATTTTGCTGGTAATTCCTATAAATTTTATAAATTATTGCAATTTATGATGATGACAATAATTTCATGAAATCTCCTTTTTTATGTGGAGACAGTTTGATCTCACTTTCAAGTCAATCTCGTTAATTTTTTTCTGGCATCAGATCTTTTCTTCCCAATCAACTATCTTGGCATCTCTTCTAACTCCCTTTTCATGTGTACTAACTTTTCCTGCCTGATTGGTGCTCCAGGGAATGCTATTCATATAAACATAATATGAATGACACCCCTGTAATTGGGCTACATGATGTCTCATAAGTTTTCTGGGTTTTTGGAACTTTTTCTGGAATAATCACTTACTAGATGGTGATTCTGGACAAATCACATAACTAGCTGATGCCACAAACTTATTTATTCTTAATTTTTAAAAATGTTTTATTTATTTATGAGAGAGAGAGAGAGACAGTATGAGTAGGGGAGGGTCAGAGAGAGAGGGAGACACAGAATCTGAAGCAGGCTCCAAACTCTCAACCAGCTGTCAACACAGAGCCCCATGTGGGGCTCGACCCCATGAACCATGAGATCATGACCCGAGCCAAAGTCAGACGCTTAACTGACTGAGCCACCCAGGTGTCCCTGCCACAACTTTATAGAGAAGAAGTTACAGTAAGACTTTGAAGTTTCATTTCAGTCTGATCCAACTTAAATTATAGGTAACAACATATTTATGAAGTCCAATACAATGTGGGTAGTAAATTCTTCCAATTTTGTATCATTTATAGATTTCATTGAGGATATAAAAGAACAGAGTAACTGTAGTAACTATGTGATTTACTCATTTCCTTTTTTCAGGCATAATTTTGTTATAGATGTTTACGGTCACTATTCATGAGGCTCCTTTAGGCACTTCATGGGGTTTGAGATATTAGTGTAATATTGTTACTTTTTTTCTCTTGAAATCAACCTGAGTTAGACACAGACTTTAGGTTCCAAGATATTGCATTTAATGCTGTTGAGAGTTGACATCCAGAAGTCAAACTGGCAAGATAGTGGCATAAGAAATATTTAATTAAAAGATGCATAGAAATTCTCACTGAGAAACAAAACAGGTAGAATCAAAGGTAGAAAGAAGCTTTACCAAGACAAAAATCCAGGAACATTGCCAATCATATATGAAACTTGGGAGCATGCCATTAGTACAGAAACAGGTTTTTTTTTTATTTAAATATTTTTAGTTTTTTATTCAAAAAATTTCCCCATCCACATGGAGGAGAAATGATCCCTCTTCTGGTTATAACATTGTGAGAAACGGATGGAGAGCATTCTTCAAAATATGCTGGAAGGATGGGATAGTAGAAGAGATTTTTGTCATCAGTCTGCTAGTATGTTACTTAATAAAATAAAATAGCATACGAATGCATAGGGACAGAGCTAGAAAGAATAAAATATAGTCACAATATGAGTTTTTGTCTTATAGTTAAAAGTTTTCTCAGGTCAAAATGTGTATGAGATACAGAGAGGAGACCCATTTACTTGGAACTAACTTCATGCCATTGGACTTTTCTTGAACTCAAATGCTCTCCAGTGCAGCTGGTTTGTCCTAAACAGTGTTGCAGTTTGGAACCAGAAAAGCATCTCTGCCAAATGGTTAAGGTCACTAAGACAACTCTCTGAGTAAAAACTACATTGATGTGAAAAAGTACCACAATATCCACCAGGAATAGAGGGTATTTTAAACAACAACAACAAAAAATATACTGGCAAATGAAGCGGTTGTTTGCGGCAGACTAATTTGATAAACAGAAAACTTTGAGGAGAAAGTACTCGGAGATGTATCAACATACTAAACTTGGCCAAGCACCTGAGGTTGATGGAAATTTGAACTACTAATAATGAAACTATCAAGTTTTCCCGCTTATAAAATGTATATCCCATTTTACTGAATTAACCTTTACCTTAGTTAAGACTCAATTTCCTTACCAAAATCAAGAAGCAATAGATTAATAGATTTGGTGAAAGAAATCCATACATTACTGCACTTAACATCCACAGTACAGTATAATCCTTCCGTGTGTGTGTGTGTTTAGAATTAGCATGTGATATCCTTAAAATTACAAGATAGCTATTAAGTTTATTAAATTTAGAATAAAAACTTTTTAACATTCTGTTTCAAAACTGGCACAATCATAAAGACCAGAGTGATAAAAAAGCAAGTAACTATAAAATAACATAGAGAGACTTAATTTGCATTATTGACCAAGATAAAGTCCCTTGAAGACTTTTCTTTGAACAAGAAAGCACTATTGTTCACATATTTATGTGAATATAGAAGGAATATGTATAAGCATGGCCATAATGCTCTGTCAGAGGGCCACAATTGGCTGAGAAACCTACTCAGAGAATCAGGCTAACAGCAGGCTTACTGAACAACAGCAGATATTTCGATCCAAACTTCTACAGCTTTGGCATGTAAAACATTTTAGATGCTAAGATGACAGAACTGCTCATAAAACCATCTGCTATTTACTGATCCATCTGTTGGTCAGCAGAGAGTCATCAGAACCCAAGAAATTCTTTGGTCTGAGAAACAGCATAATTTCTAATTTTTTTAACTGAAAAATAGCTTTAATGACTTGCAGAGGCTGTATTTTATTATAGAAGATCACAAAATATCAACTAATACTCATTATTGTCATGATTTAGAATTAATAAAGTTAAGCATCACATTTATGCCTTAATATAAAAATATATATGCATAAAGCTATTACATGAAAAGCTGATACACGAATTCATTGAGCAGTCATAGTATATGAGAAACTAATATTTTTGTTAAGGGCTTTGTAAACAGGCACGTGCTGCCTAAGAGCAGATGCAGTTAATATAAAAGAACTCTAATCTGAAGTATGTCGTTGACATAATTCTATAAAATAAATGTCAGGTCTCCAACAGTTTTCACATATCTTAAGAAAACTTAAATAAGAGATTATAGCATCTTGTTATTTATAAAATAGCGTTATAAAACAAAGAAGTTCTATTTTAAGGATAAATGGAGGTTCAATGCCTACACATCCTTATAATATTTTAAAACATGGTATTTTTTATAGCAATACAAAGTTACCTTGTACATATAAAACTCAACTTATGGTACTAAGTACAAAAAGTTACAAAACGATAAACACAGGCCCAAACACATGTATACATGTAACCCAGTGTTTTTACTCTATACCTATTTTTCTCTTTTTCTGCAACTAACAGTCTAGAAGTTTATTCCAAACAAAGATATGTAGAGTTGCCTCATTCTTCGAAAGCTGTCTAGTATTCCACTATGTCCTATAGCTGTACCACAGTGATTAAATGGGTTGTTAAAATCATTTAGATGGCTTGCAATTTTACTGTTGCAAAGGATGCTACAATAAACATTCTTACACAAAGTTCTCACATCTGCAAGCAAATTTGTAAAATAAATTTCTTGAGATATAATCGCTGGCATATTTCCATTGTAAAAAATATTGTGAAGTTGCCATCCATAGAAGTTATACCAATTTATCCTCTTACTACTAACATATAAGATTACTCTACATCCACATCAACAAAGTCAGTTGTCAATCAATTGGATAGTTTGAAAATGGCATTTAGTTATAGCTTTATAACTTTTAATAAGTTTTATATACAGTTATGAGTAATTTTCTATGTATTTCTATGCATTTATGATTAAATTTTTTATTTGTCTTTCCTGATATTTTAAATTTCTATATAGTTTTTACTCAATGATATAAAAAATCATTTATATGTTAAATTGGTCCTTTCAATTATTACTTGCAAATATTTTTTCTGAAGTTCATTTTTCCCTTGAATTTTTTTCTATTAGTTTCATAAAAGCAGGATTTAAATATCTGATGTAATAAAATGTCAAAATTTTTATTGTTTCTAGGTGGGTTTTTTTGTTTTTGGTAACACTTTCAAAGATATTGCACATTTAGATTTATTGTTCTGTGTTCTCTTCCAGTATATTCCTGGATTCATTTTAAGAAATAAATCTTCAAGTCCATTTAAAATAGTTTTAGGATATTCTGACTTCTCAAATTCATTTTTTTTCTAACATGGATACCTACTTGTCTCAAAAAGTGTTTGAAAAAACCATCTTTCTCACTGTTTTCAGTTATACCATTTATGTATCCTAGCCTAATTCTAGATTTTTTTTTAAACGATTTAGTTGGCTATTCATGAATTCTAATACATCAAAAAATATTTTATACGTATAACCTTTTAACGTCTGGAAAAGTTAACCCATATTCATTATGCCTCTTTTAAATGAACTTTTAATGTTATATTTAATTTTTCTCTATTAACATTTGAATATGTTTATAGAAAATCATGTTTTTAAAAATTTTTTGGAATATAGATATTAAATGAGGGATCTATAGCAACATTATTAATTAAAATATTTTTATCCAAAATCATAGAGGCCTTTCAATTTGTTTGATTCTTCTTTGGTGTCCCTCAGTAGCCACAAAAGTGTACTTTATGACATAGAAAACTCATGAATTCTTAAGTCATTAAAGTTTTGCTTCCTTTCCTCATGGGTTATTTTTAAATCATGATATTATTTTTCCTTTTTCCTTTACAAATGTTTATCTTTTATAGGTATTTTGTCATAAGTTTTAAACTTCTGTTTTCTGTGTAGTAATGAAGTCAATTGATTTCTATATACATATTTTGTATCCTGGATCCAAGAAGAATTCTCTTTTGTTTCCATATGTCTATATATATAAATGAATCATATAAACTTATATTAAATATTCATATGAACCACCCATCTTTAGGAAATTACACCGAAACCAAAATTATTAATTTCCCATGGATTCTAATATTACACATTCTATATAGTACAATTGTCTTCTACTATAATTACATAAGTTAGAATAATTTATTCTATCAATGGAGATCATTTTCTAAAATAGCCTTTTAATCAATTACCTTAAAAAATAAGTATTTCTTATTTTCTTCCACCAGTAACCTTTAAATAACAAATTTAAAAGAAAGCTTCCATTGAATTTTGACATATGAAAATATTTAACATAATAAAACCATGCCTATTACTAATTAATGTTAATTTGCCCTTGATTCTACCAATCCCATTTTATTCTGTGAGGACTTAACCCTTTTTTCTCAACCATTTCTTCAGTGTTCAATCAAGGCTTTTGAGTTTCCTTGTGGACACGAGACAGATAAAGAATATTAAAACATTTTATTCTAGAATATTGAAGGCAGAATCACTTTTTAAAAGTCTTAGTTGTAATCTTTTTTTGATCTTTTGCATCAGTTCTTACATTTGTGGAAATTTAACCCCCTCACAAAGTTTGTTTTCCTTTTGTTTTAAACAACGATAAATACTGACATTGTTGCGTCCTCTGTGTCTTTATTGTCACACCACTCCCACTCCTTTTCCCTCCGTCCCCTTTTTCTTCCTTTAGCTTCTCTTCTTAGCTTCCATTCATAATGCAAGTGGTCTATAGGTGTAGGATTCACTTTACAGTGAGACAATATCAACAACCAGTTATGTTGTCTTCTATCTCACAATCATAGAGTCCTTTTCTTTTATATATTTTTTATTTTTAGAATTCATTTGGTCTCAATTTTGAGGCTACTTAAACTTATAGTTCTTACTTAAGCAACATCAGAGCACATAAATAATGAACTCAATTATATTCAATTTTCTAGAATGTGGGCCATCCCAGCTGTGTACAGTTCTAAATAAAATACTCCAAAGTACTATTTTTAACAACATTTCTACTTCTGAAATGCCTTATATAGCTAACACTGATGCAGAGTTGCAGTCAAGTCTCTTTATACCTAATAATTTCTGTGGATAGAGGCTATTTTGTTGACTTTGTCCTTAGCCTGTGCCTTCTTCCATGCAGAAAAAAAGCCAATCTAGTCTATGATGAGATAAAGATTTTTCAGTATATCAAATATATCTGCTAATCAAGCTTGAAATTATAACCAGAAATAAGAATTTCAGCTTCCATCTATAATATGACCTATCATGACAAGGCAATACTTTTCTGCAAAAATTAGGAACAATTAAATGTATTATAAAAATCATATTTTAAATGTATCTCAGAGTTGTGAAGCAGTAAGAGCTAAAATTTCAAAGAGGCACCCTCTGAGGTGAACTGACCTGCACCATTCTCTTCCTTCATTTCATTTGCCAATTAATTGATGCCAACTGAAGTTGGAGTTTGCCCTAACAGGAAATACACTGAAGGAAATAAAACCGACAATAACTTCAGCAGTCACTTAATCCCAGCAGTAAGTAAATATGGAAATGAGGAGCTCAAATCCATGGTTGTCTCGTCTCAATATATTTGCAAGATTTTAAGGCTACATGGAACCTGAGAATTGACTGCTGGCCCAGGAACCTCTCAATTGTCTCCTGCTAACTTTTAGGCTTGATTTAGTAGTCATCTCTTTTTTCTTCAGTTCATATCATTTTCCACACTTCTATATTATGCTATTTACATCTTTAAGGTAAAAAATTCGAATGACTGAGTCATTTTGTTTACTTACTTGCATATCTCTTTCATGGAGAATATTCTCTGTCAAATGTTAACACGTGGTACTAAGATTTTAATACTTTGTTACATATGTGCATATAATTAAGGAATTCTGTTTGCAATCTTTCTAATCTTCCCATCTTTATCCTTATGGCCTCTGACTATCCAGCCAAGAGATTCATAAGAGATTTTGAGTCCATGTATTGTCTAAATTCCAGCTACTTCTCTTTCCATATCAGCCAGATAGCCAGGTCTACCATTCTCTGCCCAATTTCCCTTGCCACTCTCTTTCAGTGTCATCCCTCAGTAGAGCAGTTGTGCAGTTGCCTCTTATTTGGCCTGTGTACACCAGTGTATCAGGCTGACTCAACTACGAATCAAGCTTGAACTTTCTTTTCTCCATCAATAAGTTGGAAAAGATTCCCCATATAATCTTACATGTAGCAAAAGGGCATTGACACATTAATGGATGATATGAAGATGGGTTGCATACTCCAGGAGCTCACTTGAGACCTCTGATCCTATTTACCTTGAAATTCCATAATCGTCACTTCTAACTTACAGTAGACTGTCACCATTCCTGGTTGATTTTATGACGTGGTGAGTCTGATATAATTAGGCTACAATAAGCAATTGTGGCCACATGGTTAGTCACTTCATTTTCACTGAAACTTGAATAACAAGCATCTTTTTTCAAAAGATGTGTAATTCTCTTTCCTAAATACTTAGTCTTTCCTTGGAAATCTAGGAGTATGGAATGTGATATTCCCATAGAAGTTTGCTGTTCCTTTCATATGGCAATTTTTCACACTATTGATACATCTGATACCTTAGGACCTGTTCTACTCTAAAACTCAAGTCTATACTTGAAGGCTTACACTGAAGCCTAAGCCTTCTCTAGCACATTTTCTTATCCTGGGCCCCATACAATTCAGGCAGGCTTTTGTGTCTAGCAGTACCTAAATCAAAGTAATATTCCCATGTGTGTTAGTGCCTCCAAAATCCAGAGAGGCCTACTAGGTACTATATTTCCTCCATAACAGTGACAGGTGCAAGATGCAATATCATCTCTTATTCTTTCATTAGTTCATCCTGGCATGCCCATGCCCATTCAAACCCTAAACATTTTACAGAAATATCAGACTCCTGAACCTTTTTATTTTTGTATCCCACCTTCTGGAGTACATGTGCACACCAAGGCCTGAAATGTAATATCCTCGTCTTCTTCCTCTGGTCCAATTAACATGGTAGCATCAATGTAATGGATCAAGGTGATGTTCTTTGGAATATCTAGATGATCCATATCTCTTTAGGTGTTTATGAAAGAAAGTGAAAAAGTCAACAAGAGCAAGACTATAAATATGTATTGTCCATTCCATGTAATTTTTACTGGCCCTGATAGTGATAGAAAAAAAAAATCCAGTCATCAAATCAGTGGTGCAATAGAATATGGATGAGGCTTTATTAATTTGCTCTAGTAAAGATCATGGTGGCTACTATCTGGGTTGTTTTTTGTCAAGTTTAGTGTAACCTACATTCATTCACCAATATCTTCTTGGTTTTTGCAGAGGTAAGACTGGTGAATAAAATTGGTATATGACAGTGGTCATCACCATGTACTCATTAGATCTTTAAAACTGACCAAACTCTAGGGATATAATATGGTTTTATTTACTCTTTTCACTCTGGAAGTTGATAAATGTCATAGACTTTCACTTGGAAATACCAAATATAATGAGTCTCTTTGAGAAATTTTATTTTATTTTATTATGGTAAGAACACTTAACATGAAATCTACCTTCTTAAATATGTAAGTGTACAACTTATTGTTGAATACAGGTATAATGTACAACAGATTTCTAGAGCTTGTGCATTGTGCTCAAATGAAACTTTTGTCTTATTTACTAACTCTTTATTTCCTCCCACATCCAGCTCCTGGCAATGACCATTTTATTTTCTACTTCTATGAGATTGACTATTTAAAATTTTTTTTAATGTTTATTTATTTATTTTGTGAAAGAGAAAGAAAGCAAGCAGAGGAGGGACAGAGAGAGAGGGAGAGAAAGAATTCCAAGCAGGCTTCACACTGTCAGCACATAGCCCCATGGGGGGAATCTAACTCATAAACCATGAGATCATGACTGAGCTGAAATCAAGAGATGGCTGCTTAATGGACTGCCCATGCCAGGAACCCCAAGAATGACTATTTTAGATACCTCATATAAGTGACATCATGCAGTATTTAGTCTTTTATAATTTATTTTACTTAGCATAATGTCCTTAAGTTTCAGCCATATTGTCATATAGTACAGGATTTTCTTTTGTAAGGTTGAACAGTATTTGTGTCTGTATACCACATTTTTGTGTGTACATTTGTCTGTCAGTGGGCACTTAGATTGTTTCTACATCTTAGCTGTTGTGAATATTGCTGCAATTAACATGAAAGTGCTAATATATCTTTTTGATATCCTGATTTCAGTTTTTTTGGATAAATATCCAGAATTGGGATGCTGAATCATATGGTAGTTCTAGTTTTAATTTTTTGAGGAGTCTCCATACTCTTTCCCATAGCAGCTACATCATTTTTCATTCTTACTACCAATGAGGAAAGATTCCAATTTCTCCACATCCTGGTCAATGTTTGTTTGTCTTTTTTTTTTTTTTTTTAACAGTAGTAATCTTGAAAGCTGTGTGGCAAAAACTGGTTTTTGCCAGTTACCAAGTATATGTTTATTCTAATTTTAAATTTGATATAATATCCAATGGAAACACTGTGATGCCAGATACTGGCCAGAACTTTTTTTCCTCCCACTCTCAAACTTACTCTGACATTAACCATAATGATGCTTTGAGTTTGGGGCATCATTGTTAATGTAGACTCTTTATCCAGAGGTCCTTAAAATAGTTGGATTACCTCCCTTTCCCCAGTGTTTTGTTATCTAAGTAAATGACTACAGATTCCTTTGAAGAAAGACTAGGTGATCCTTATCACCTGACTTATTGAATGACAAACTCTTTCCTCTTGAAGATGAAGATTTTTAATCATTTTGTTTCAGATTTTGAAACTGGTTTAGGTTTAACAGGACAGATGTGACTTTTTCTTTTTTAATTAGAGCACTGCTCTCAGCCTATAGAACCTCATCCTTGATTTCTTTTGATGATATAAATTGAATAGTCTCCTTGTGGGTACATCTGATTTGCTTATAAGAATGCTGATACTTAGTAAACATTACTGGGCCCTCTATACATATATAACACCCCTCTCACCCTTTGCCAACTACTCCTCTGAGCTTGCCATTGACTATCATGATTATATTTTCATGTATTCAGTCAGTAGGTGCCACCATCTGACTTTCAAGGTTTCAGTGTACTATTAGACTCATTGTTATCTATGAGCCTAGTTTTGCAATGGTTTCTCCTCACTTTGGTCGTGATATACAGGTGAAGAACCACTGAAATTCTTAGTAATCTTTGTACCCTTCTCATTAGTGTATTTCTTATGGCCTTCATAATTTATGTATATTTGGTAGTTTTATGGAAAAAATAACCTTGTGTTTCTCCCAATCTTACATAGACTGTCAATCTATCATGACCACTCTGAACCTTTTAATTCCTTCTTCCACTGACTGCTACAGTAATTCAACATCATGTAGTGAGGCAATCACTATCTTCTGCATCTCGGAGCTACCCTAGTAATGAGTTCACACCATATCCAAAGGTCCTCATTGTAATGTTAAATTCTGAGGCCCAAGAAATTACTCCCAAATCAATAAACTCTTATTCATTTAATCTTTTGTTCAAAACCTTCCTTCATCAGTCAACCTCAAAATCAAATTACACTCACACTGTTCTAGTTCTTTTATATGTGTTTTTGGCTTTAGGTTTTGTAACTTCTTTGGAATATATCCCCTTTCCTTCCTTGTGAGACCTAACACAACACTGAGATTATGTTGTGACAGATTCAGGGGCAGGAGAGGGGCATTCACATGTCTTGAAGGGAAAATCTCTGTTTCCAAGCAAGTGGAGAGCACTAGATCTTAATATGGAAGAGCAGGTCACTTATGTATGTTCAGACCATTCACAACAATATGGAAATTCAGAGTTTTCTGACTCATTAACTTGTGTCCATCCTATATGTTAGTACCTCATTCCTTTCAAGGCAGAACCATGGATTTAGAATAGCAGACCTGCCTTGATGGAAAGTTTCAAATTCTTTGAAGTTTGGATATTCTGAAGATTTTGAAGTGAACGTGGATAATATTTCTTTCTCAGCTGCAACAGATGCAAGCCTATTTGCAAGCTACCAAGAAGGCTCACCACTTTTCACACTTAACTTTTTATTACCAATTAATTACGCTTAGCTTTTCATTATCATTTTCCAAAGCATCAGTCAAGCTCAGCAACACCCAACTGTTCTATTGCCTTCATAGTTACTATTTTTGTCATATTTCTCAAAAGCCCAGAGAATCACATCTAATCATGTATTATTTTTACCAGTCTACCTTTCCAGGTCGCTAATAGTGAATCTGTGTCAAGGAATATCTATGTTTCACCTATATCCAATGATGAAGTCCTCATTGACAGCCAGCTGTTGGATAATCCAGATCAAATATTCCATCCTTGTGCCTTCTTTCTCTGGTCATTCCTGATACCACATGTCACAAGTTGATATACTTAAGAAATAGAATCTAGGAAGAGTTTAGTGTACAGGATACTCAAATAACATCTTTGGGATCAATGCCTATGGAAAGACAGGGTAAAAAAGCAAGGCTGTGAAGAGAAAGAAGCTGAACTATAATTAAAGTCTAAGATACACAGCAGTATTAGCTGACTCTATAGGAAGTTTTGGACTTTCAGAGTTGTTCTTATTTGTATACTCCCACCCAATCCAGCTTTGAATGGGGCCTGTATCAAAAATGAACACAATCTTTCAGTGAGTCTCTACAGCTGAAACAATTCCTTAAGAAGTTGACGACAAAGATCCCAGAAATTATGTCAATAAGTCCTTAACAAAGAGAAGTGAATTGCAGTGTTTATCCAAACATATACCTCACAATGGGTTTCTATTCAGAATACACAAATTCTTTCTAAAATCAATAACAAAGGGGTTCCTGGGTGTCTCAGTCGGTTGGGTGTCCAACTTCAGCTCAGGTCATGATCTTGCAATTCGTGGGTTAGAGCCCTGCATTGGGCTCTGTCCCACCCTGCTCATTCTCTCTCTCTCTCAAAAATAAATAAACATTAAAACAATTTTTAAAAATAAAATAAAATCAATAACAAAAATACAAATAACTTTATTTAAATTTATTTTAAGAATGTCTCAGTCAGTTGGGTGTCAGACTCTTGATCTCAGCTCAGGCCATGATCTGATGTTTCATGAGAAAGCCCTGTGTTGGGCTCTGCAATGACAGTGAGGAGCCTGCTTAAGATTCTCTCTCTTGCTGTCTCTCTTTCTTTCTCTCTCTGCCCCTTCCCTGCTTGCACTCTCTCTATCTCTCAAAATAAATAAATAAAAATTTAAAACAAAAACCCTAGTTTTATTTTTTAAAAAATTGTCAATGTTTTATTTATTTTTGAGAGAGAGAGAGAGAAAGAGAGAGGGTGAGCAGGAGAGGGTCAGAGAAAGAGGGAGACAGAGAACCTGAATGAAGCAAGCTCCAGACTCTGAGCTGCCAGCACAGAACCCGATGCAGGGCTCAAACCCATGAACCATGAGATCATGACCTGAGCTGAAGCCAGACACTCAAGTAACTGAGCCACTCAGTTGCCCCTAAAAACCCTTGTTTTAAAATAGGGAAAAACATGACTAATTGTTTCACTACCGAAGATGTACAGAGGGCCAATAAATCCATGAAACAGCAGACATTATTAATTATTAGAAGAACCCAGATTAAACCTACTCAACACGGATACCGAGTAAAATGGCTAATATTGAAAGTTAAACATTTACCTACTGTACTCTTCAGCAATTTCATTCTTACAAAAATCAAGTCCACACAAAAATTTGTAATGAATATGTATAATACTTTTATTCATACTATTTAGAAAGTGAAGAAGAAAGCTATACAAAAAAACAGGTATGTGTAAAAATGAATTGCAGTGTATTCATGCAATTACTATCCAGCAATAAAACAGAGTAGATTCTCAATACATGCAAAAACATGTAATGTAATAGTATTTTGTTGATTGGATGAAACCAGCTACAGAAACATATGGATCCTAGGATTTTATTATATTTAATTCAAGATAGTTAAAACTAACCTATGGTAATAGAAATCAGAAAAGAAGTTGCTTGTGTTGGTAGCGGTATCTGGTACTATGGGAGTGGGAATTTATTAGGAGGAGGCATAAGATATTTTCTTAGGTGGTGGAAATGTTCTATATTTTGATCAGGGCTTGAGGGGTAGGTGGGTGGTTATTGGCTACAAGTGTATAGATATTTATCAAAATTAATTATAAAATTAATAAATTTTACATTTTGCTGTATGAGCATTTTACTACAATTAGAAATGTTGCCATATTGATCACTCTAGACACACAACCACCTAAGGAAAAAACCTCTTACACATAAATCCAAAAGTGACCCCTTTTATTGTCATAGAGTGAAAAACACACAAAGTCAAATGTATTAGTTAGTAGAAATAATGCTAGCTAATGTAACCAAAACCCATAAAATATCAGTGATATAACATAATAAAAGTTTATTCTCACTCCTATAACATCACAAGCAAACAAACAAACTAAGCCAAGTGTGTTCCTCCAGGATTTTTATTCCATTTTCTGTTTTAGAAATCTAGCTCCTTCCATTTTACAGTTCTGGCATCAGGATTGTTTCCTTCAGCAGCATAGATAGAGTGGTAAAGCAAAATCTAACAAATGATCTTAGAGGCTAATGCTGAAATTAGTACAAATCACTTCTGCAAACATATATTGATTGGAATTAATTCTATAATATCCAGATGATGTTGCTAATAGAGGTGCAGATACAGATGACCCAGCAAAGGAAGCTGGGATGTCACCATTCTGCATACACAGGGAAGAAAAGTAGAAGAAGTCAATATCTAGCTCTTTTTTTTACCAAAGGACACATTATTGCTGTTTTATAATATATTAGGGAGTGATATAACACATATGTAGCCTCATGCAAACTGAGAGAGGTCTTTCTACAAATGTATAATTAGTAGTAAATATTTTGATTAATGTAATGGAAGAAAATAAACAAACTTAAAAACCTTGTTTATGAAAAATTGGCAGTAAAAATAGTTTTTTTAGTGTGAATTTAGAGCAACTGAAAGTAGAGAATAAATTTTGAACAAAATAACATAACTCAAATCTCTTCAGTCATTATGAGTCTGTGGATAATAATTATTTCATATTAGTATTTATATGCTAAATCATAAACAGGTGGCCACTTCTGTTTCGTTGCCAATTTTCTGATGGACATTTATTCTATATCCTGGACAAAGTTTCCACTGCTACTCTGTCCTCTAAAGCAGCAATGCTGCCTAGAATGCCACCTCTCAGGACCAACCTGCAAAAGATTCAAAGAACCAAAAATAATCCTTTATTTATTTCTGTGTTGAGAACCTTAGGGCCTGTGTTTAACACAAATCTGTGTTTCTCTTCTGTCAAACTTGAGACTCACAGGTACGTGATGTCAGGATAATCTTTGCATATTTGTTTCTTTCTTGTCTCTCTCAGCACATATACAATATACATTTTTTCCCCCCGGAAGATTTCTTCATTTTATGCAAATCAGTCAAGCAAATAGATCCTAGCAAGTTGATAATGAGTGTTAATTTAGGAACAGTCAGGGCCATCCTTCTAGACTAATAAGATCTTTGTCACAAGATATGAAATAGGAACAAAATATACGAGGGAAATTTGTGAAATAAAAAGACTGTTGAAACAGAATATTATTTTAGTCATACAGCTGTAGGGTTTTCACCAGTTACGGAATGGAAAATAAGTGTGATCTTATAGTATCTTTGTCATTTATTCCTGGTATGTGTATATTTAATAGTATTTACAATATTATAATATGTATGCATCCTAAGAATCATTAAAACTATTGTTAGAGATAACTTCTTTGACAGAAAGGACTCTTAAATAATACTCTAAACTATTAAAATTAATATTCTGTTGCCCAGAATTTGAAATATCTTAATACTTTTTCCCACAACATGCAAATATATTTGTGTTGTGATAAATTAAGAGCCATGTCACAAATAATTTGTTTGTATTACTAATTAAAATGCCAAATACTATAAACACTAGCTATTTTAAATGTTAAACCTATTCAAGTTAACTCACTTTTTTGTTGTTATTTTCTGTTAAGCTATCTTAAGTGAGAAATAGCTATAAATGGAGGGGGAAAACAGTATGAAAGAAAGAGTTAAAAATAATGGTTATATACGTTATTATTTTAATAAAAGTTATTTAGCTGAATGCATGATTAACTCTATACATTCTATTTTCATTATCTAATTTAAATCTGAATAGCATATTTACTGTCTTCTTGCTTGGGATTATACCAAAGACTGCTTATTACTAAGGGTGTACTGATTCAACCAATTTTTTATTTTCTTCTTTCAACATTTTATCACTATTGCTTATGATTTAGATCTCACAATTGAGATTCTACAATATAAATGGGACAATAACTTACTAGTGTTCATGTGCTAATATACACATATCTCCTGGCCATTCCAAACTAATGTCACTTGCTTATATTACACCATCTGGGAAATGATTTTAACCTGGCTCTGTGTATGTGTTCTAAAATGGAAAGACTAGTAACCCTACTATATAGCTTTTGTTTTATTTTTAAATTTAAAATATTAATGCTATTTTCACTGTTTCAATCATTCGATAAGGTAATATGAAATTCTTTACTTAATCTAAAATTTCTATTGTGTTATTGTTTAGAGTAACTTCGAAATGAACAACTATAGTCATATATTTTGATCAAATCAAAAGTTAATACTTTTCAAAATTATTACTTTCTATGTATTTGTAGCTTAATTTAAAAATTATGAAACATAGTTTTCAAATGAAAAGAGCCATATTTTCTTTATGTGATGAAAATCTAAAATCACTGCATAGGCTTTCAATTCAGAGATAATACCAGAAAGTGAAAATTCCAAACTTACAATCTTAGAAATAATCCCCAAACTACAGGAAGATACAAGAAACACAACTCGATGTTCAATGAAACAATGAAACAGTTAAAACCCAACACTGTGACGTAGGTTGAAAGTTCAAAAAAGCAATACAAGTCACAGTGAGCGGTGTTCCTTTGGGAGGAAACAGAAGTATTGAGGGAGAAAAGGTATTTTGATTTATGTTCAGAAATAGCCAGCAAAGCTATAAGTTATACTTACCAAAGTTGGCAAACACAATCGGAGGCACTACACCAATTACTTTTACTTGCAAAAGTGGGAATAATAAATACAGACTAGGGTAAGGGATGGACTAAGCAGGAAGTCTGCTATATGAAGTGTGGTTCCCAGAAGTATAAAGACTACATGTGATTCTACAAGAAATAAAAAGAAGAATCAAGGAATCTGGCTTCATATGGCAGAAGATGAATATGTACTGGAAAACTGCTAATGAAGCAAATAAAAATTTTAACCACATACTCTAATTACAAAAACAAAGGGATGCCTAGGTGGCTCAGGTGGTTTAGTTTCTGACTTTTGTTCAGGTCATGATCTCATAGTTTGGTGGGTTTGAGCCTAGAGTCTGGCTCTGTGCTGACAGCTTTGAGCCTGGAGTCTGTTTCAGATTCTGTGTCTCCCTCTCTCTCTGTTCCTCCCCCACTCATGCTCTCTCTCTCAAAAAAAATTTAAACATTAAAAAAGGGTTTTATATACAAAAACAAAGACCAAAAGACTTAATCAAGCAATCATCTTTATGAAGCAGGAGCACAAAGATGCAAGGTTTCAGGGAACTGATGGTACATCAGTAAGAAAAAATTAAACAAAAGTATAAAAAACTAAGGATAGAACTTTTAAGAAAATTACCATTATAGCAGTGAAGTTAAAACTGAAGATCAAAAGAAATCAGTCACTATTCATTAATAGTAGTAATAATAATAATAATAGTGAATTTATAGAGTTTAGAAATGTGTCCATCAAGTACAGTGTTTAATTGAGGCCAATAAAGAACTATAAATGATTAGAGAAAATTATAAATATGAATGTTAAATAAGATACAAAACATTTATAATTGAAGTCTTCAGAAGAAAATAAGATAAAACATTTAAAATACAATTTGGTGGTACCTATAAAAACACACCCATGGGGGCGCCAGGGTGGCTTAGTCGGTTAAGCGTCTGACTTTCGCTTAGGTCATGATCTCGCGGTTCGTGGGTTCGAGCCCCGCGTCGGGCTCTGTGCTGACTGCCAGCTCAGAGCCTGGAGGCTGTTTCAGTCTGTGACCCCCTCTCTCTCTGACTCCCCTGCTCACGCTGTCTCTCTCTCTCTCTCCTAGAAATAAATAAAAAACATTTAAAACACACACAGACACACACACACACACACACACACACACACACACATAATCCATAGGGAATTTTGCCCAAAATTGTTACCTTTGGCTATAGCATAGTAAAGTCAGTGAGTTCTAATGTAAATAAAGAGTGCTTTGGGGTGCAAAACCAAAAATCAAGTATTTTATAAAGTGAAAGTGCAGTGTGCCCTCAAACTATCCACAGCAATAGTTAGTACTAGATCACACTTGGAACAACACCTACAAATTTTTACAAATTTACAAACCTACAAACTGCTTGGGCATGGAGCATAACCCAAGGATTTTATATAGTTAAATATCCCTTACATATAAAATCAACTGAAAATTAATTCTCACTATATTGGAACTAACAGGTTTTATTGCTGTAATAAACCCTTCTCAATATATCAAGTAGCTACAGCAAAATATATGTGTTACATTCCATGCATATGTGGAAATAAAATAATTAAAAAATTGAGAGATAGGTGGTAAATGATGGTTACAGTTAGATATGCTGAGTTCCTCTCTATTTATAGCTGAAATTCAAAGAATATCATTTAAGCCTGAAAATGTATATTGGTGGGATATTATATAATATCTAGTTTCAAAAATAATGACTGGAACTAAAATGGACATCTTCCTCAGTAAAACAAACATGCACAAGAGAAGATAAACAAAGAAAACACATTTAAATAGTGAAGTATTTTAAAAGTATAAAATTTGAAAGAAACAAAATAGTATGATAGAAATAGTATAAATGTAACAGAATTCTTAATGCACTAACTACACATATTATAAGGCAAAATTTGCATTTTTCCTAAATAAAGTTTTCTATCTCTAAACACTATACAAAAATATATCTAGAGTGGGGGTACCTGGGTGGCTCAGTCAGTTAAGCTTCCAATTTTAGATTTTGGCTCAGGTCATGATCTCACAGTTTATGAGCCCTCACATTGGGGGCTCACTGACAGTGAGAAGCCTACTTGGGATTCTTTCTCTCCTTCTTTCTGCCCCTCCCCTGACTGTGTGTCTGTTTCTCTCTCTCTTCCTCTCTCTCTCCCTTTCATTCAGTCCCTCTCTCTCTCAAAATAAATAAACTTTAAAAATACATATATCTAAAGTGAAGCGATATATAAGAATTAAATGTAAAATATTTGTCTGTCTAACTATAGCCTCAAATTTAAAAGTTGTAAAGAAAGTAAAAGGCTAATTCAACTACATTAAGATAAATCACATGGAGGGGTTCCTGGATGGCCTAGTTGGTAAAGCATCTGACTCTTTTTTTTTAAATGTTTTTTATTTATTTCTGAGAGAAAGAGAGAGAGAGAGAGACAGAGTAAGTAGGGGAGGGTCAGAGAGAGAGGGAGACACAGAATCTGAAACAGGCTCCAGGCTCTGAGTTAGTTGTCAGCACAGAGCCCAATGAGGGGCTTGAACCCCCAAACTGTGAGATCATGACATGAGCCAAAGTCGGACACTCATCCGACTGAGCCACCCAGTATGACCAATTATTAAGCATCTGTCGTATTGAAAATAAACGTAATCTAAAGCATATGCCTAAATATTAAAACTGACTAAATTATAACACTTTAAACTGTCCTTCTCAAAAACTAATTTAGTGTGGCATAATCCAAGTTTACAATAATCTAATTGAGTTTACATTTCAGATCATGCTTTCTTGGTTGATCTAGTAAATATTGCACAATAGTAATGATAGTTGGTATTTATTTTACTCCTGCTCTTAAAGAAATTGCATCCAAGATGTTCCATTATCTACCTTGTGAGTTCCTTGTATTTAGTTGAATAGGTTTTATCAGATTGAAGACAATTCCTTGAATTCATACTAAAAATAACTTTATTATTAATGCATTTTGAATTCAAAACATATTTTATGTGTAATGAATTGTGTAATTTTTATAATTTGGTTCATTTATTTAATGAATTATGCAGAAAGATTCATAGACTTTAATTATCCTAGACATATATATCTTCCTGATAGTATATAATCTCTTAAATTATGGTTTGTATTAATATTCTATTGCTGCTGTAACAACTTACCACATACTTTGTGGCTTAAAATAAATTTATTATCTTTCAGTTCTGGAGGTCAGAATTTCAAAATAGGCCACCTGAGCTAAAATCAAGGTGGTATTTGTACCCTTCTTTACCGGGGACTGTATGTAACAATCCAGTGTGTGTGTGTGTGTGTGTGTGTGTGTGTGCTTCAGTTTCTAGAGGTTACTTGCATTTCATGGCTCCTGGGCCCCTTCTATTTTCATAGCCAATAATGGACAGTTGAGTCTTACATCTCAAAGCTTTATAAATTCCTCGTGATTGCATTGGGTCTACCAGATAACCCAGGATAACTTGTTTATCCTTTGGCCAGCTAATTAGGAACCTGAATTTTTTCTCTAATTACTACCCTCCTTTGCCTTATAACATAACATATTCATAATGTTCACAAGTTTTGGGGGCTCAAATGTGGACATCTTTGGAAGGCCATTTATCTCTCTCTCTAACTATCTCTCATCTCATATATATGTATATCATGTATATATTTCATCTTACACATACCATGTATATCTTATGTATGCATATATGTAAACAGACATCTATATATGAAAAATAGAAAGAATTAGGGAGATGGATGTAAAGAGATATTTATTACAGAGTATTGTCTTCTACAGAAATTGTGAAACTAATATAACATTGTGTGTCAACTATACTCAAATCAAAATAAATTAAATAGATAAATGAATAAATTTTAAAAATGGAAAAAATAAAGTACTGAAAAATATTTTAATAAATATAGATTATAGCAAAATAAAATAAATCTATGGAGACAAAGTGAGGCAGAGTCCGTGACAGTATCTACCACACACACAGTGAAAAGCATAGCCTCAGTAATGATTAAAGATATCCAAAGTATATTGACAGTTATACATGGGAACATACGTGAAGATGGCTAAAATTAAAAGTGTTGGTGAAGACATAGAGAAACAGAACCTTTAACATTTCTGGTTAAGGTATATATTTGTAAACATTTTTGGAAAACAGTCAGGCTGTATTATCAAATAATACACAATCTGCATATTAACTATCTATTACTACATAGTAAGTCTCCCCAGACTCTGTCTTAAAACAACAATATTCATTTATTTTCTTTTGGGCAAAGGATTCAAGTGTGATTTGACAAGATTTTGCAGACATACGGTCTCTGGATCATCTCAAGGTTTTTCTTCACTCACTGTAAGTGCTAAGAAGTAGGAAATGAAGCATCCCTCTTTATCTTTTTTTTAAAGTTTTATTTATTTTGAGATAGAGAGAGAGTGAATGGGGGAGGGGTAATGAGAGAGGGAGAGAAAATTCCAAGCAGTTTCCCCACTGTCAGCACTGAGACCTTTGTGGGGCTTGAATTCACCAACCATGAGATAGTGACCTGAGCCAAAGTGGGATCCTTAACCACCTGAGCCATCCAGGAGCCTCCAGTCCTCTTTATCTTAATGTAGACTCTCTCTATAATGTCTCTAGCAGATTTAGAGATCGCTGTAGAGATTTACAGTAAACAGACTTCTTAAATGTCACTTCATAGTTCTCACACGCACGCTCCAAGAGAAATAAGTAAGAAGATACCATATTGCCTTTTATGATATGACTTCAGAAGTCATACAGCAAAATTTCTAAGACATTCCTTTTGTTGAGAAAATTTCAAAGGTGTACTCACACTCAAGGATAGAGAATCTATGCTTCTGAAGGGGTATTGGTTAACATCACTTTTTGAAAATACAACCTGCCATGATCTATAATCAAGTAAGTCACTCCTAAGTGTATAGTCCTCAGAAATCTTTGCCCATTATACCAAATAAAATGTGATAGTATATTTGTCATCACAATGAAGTAGGTGAAGCCTTTTTGAAATATAAGTAGCAGAAAATATGTCATAATACTAGCACATTTACTCATATTAAAAGTATAACCTCTCCCACTAAGGTAAATAATATTAGCTAAATAAGCCAGGATGGAAAAAAATTAAAATATTATTTATTCTTTCACTTCCAACAATATAAAAGTTTGGTAAATATCATATATTCATTGAATATATAGGAATATGGTATAGATTATTATAACCAGGTTGTAACTAGCATCTAGGGCTAGGATTTCCCACTTCTGAGTATGTAAATCTTAAAGAACTCATAAACACATTTGCAAATATGATATCAATATCAAGTCCATTTTTATGTTTGTGTCAAGACAACAAAAACAAATAATTGATCAATCAAAAAGCTGCCATAGAGGCCTCATGTGTATGCACAAAGACATGAACAAGAATGTCCATTGCAAATTTGCTTGCTGTAGCAAAAGAATTGAAAAAAATTACAAGAATATTTAAATTCTAGCCTAATAAAAGCAATTAGAAATAAGTGAGCCCATTTTGTTTTCACAAATACAGAGACAGCACAAAAATCTTGAGTCATGAAGAGAAATTTCAAAGGGTAAGCAGTGTAAAGATCATTTATGTAAATTTTGAAGGAAAAAACTACTATTAATTACAAAACAATATTATATATAAAAATTAGTACCTTTTTGAAACTTTCCCCCAGTTTTATTGAGAAATAATTACAATACATTACTATATAAGTTTATCTTGTATGCATGATGGTTTGAGTTACATATACTGTGAAATTATTGCCACAATACATTTAGTTAACATCCATTATCTCATATAGATACAATAAAAAGGAAAGAAAAAATTCCCCTTGTAATGAGGATTTTTAAAAAAACATTTTAAAGGTAGTTCTATTTTTTAAGTTCCTTTATTTCAAAAGAAAGAGTTTGTGTGAGCAGGGGAAGAGCAGGGAGAGGGAGAGAGAGAGAGAGAGAGAGAGAGAGAGATAGAATCCCAAGCAGACTCTGTGCTGTCAGCAAGGAGTCCAGTACAGGGCTCAATCTCACAAACTGTGAGATCATGACCTGAGCCAAAATCCAGAGTCAGTAGCTTAACCAACTGAGCCATCCAGGTGCCCCTGATGAGAAATTTTTAAAACCTAAACACATAAGCTTTCTCTAATAGCGACTCATGAGATAATGTGTATCAGTCTTATGAAATGACTATTACATATTTGTCTATAATTGTTTTCTTCTTTCCAATAAAATTATAGCTCCTCAGTGAGGGATACTCAAGTACTGTACTTTAATCAACATTTAACTGGTGAATTTAATCAAATTGATATTGAATTTTTTAAAAACTAAAATATCTACTATAGTTATCCAACTTTTTCTACACTAAAATGCCAGATAGATTCATTTTTATTATTACTATTCTACCAGAAGCTAATACTTACATGACTTAGTCTATTATTTACAAATGAAATTTTTATAATGTGAACACAGAATGAAATAGAATATCTATAAAAGTAAAACAGGTATAGCATATTCTGTATTTGGCAAGAGCTAGTTTCCTGGTTCATAGATGGCCATCTTCTGAATGTGTCCTCACATATGGTACAAGGAGAGAAGGCTCCACTCTCATGACCAAAGTACCTTCCAAAGGCCCCACTCCTTATGCTATCACATTAGCAATTAGAGTTTCAATATGAATTTGGGGAGAACACAGACATTTGATCAATAACACAAGCACTTAAAATTAAAAACATGAAATATGGGGGTGCTTGGGTGGCTCAGTCGGTCAAGCATCTGATTTTGGCTCAGGTCATGATCTTACGGTTTGTGAGTTCGAGCCCTGAGTTGAGTTCTGTGCTGACAACTAAGAGCCTGGAGCTTGCTACACATTCTGTGTCTCCCCCACTTTCTTCCCTTTCCATGTTCATGCTCTATCTCTCTCTGTCTCTCAATAATAAATAAATGTTAAACAAATTTTTAAAGAAAATGATATATGAAGCATTAAGGAACAACCATTTCAACATAATTGCAAAATTATCTGAATAAGTGAACATAGTAATTTTTAAGTTTTTAATCCCCCCTATGTTTCTAGCTCTATCACTCTGTAATTGGATTTGTTTTGTGCTTTTTTCCGATGGGCATTTTTTTTGGTTTCTTACAATTATATCTGCCATAATTATACAGATATCATTGTTTATTTCAATGAATCGAGTTCCAGTTCAAAAGTTTATTGCAATTTAATGATTTTCTACCTTAAGTTTTGCTAGGTTCTCCTTGTATCTTCTAGTCCCTGAGGTCAGTAACTCAACGATGGACATTCAGACACATTCAGTCTCCAGAGTCCATATTCAGTGCTGCAGCCTATGAACCAAAGCCACTGGTTCTTATTGTTTATTACAGATGGCATTCTCTCTGTGTCTCTGAGGTGGAAGGGTACTTGTTCTGCTAAAGCTGTTATAAAATACACGTTTTTCCCCAAGAGATTACTCCCATTTTTTAAATCTTTGAACTCTTGAGTTTATTTTGAGTCTATCAGTGGCTCAAAACACGTCTTTTCTACCTCCAATCCCATAACAGTGTTCTTTAGTGATATTCTGTGTGCATATTGTTGTGTGGTTTCCTTCACTTGTTTTTTTTAACATTTATTTATTTTTGAGAGATAGAGACACATCACGAGTGGAGGAGGGACAGAGAAGGAGACACAGAATTGGAAGCCGGCTCCAGACTGTGAGCTGTCAGCACAGGGCCCCATGTGGGGCTTGAACCCATGAATCACGAGATCATAACCTGAGCCCAAGTCGGATGCTTAACCAACTGAGCCACCCAGGATCCCTTCCTTCACTTTTTATTCATAGATATTCATAGATTTTCTCATACTTGTTTCCTGTCTTTCTAGGATTTTTCCTAATTATCTGGACAATTGGTATACATAATGCTGTTTCTCAAACTTGTTGACTTAACATTCATAAAAAATACAGTTTCTCATTTTATGACATTTGAGCTGGCAGACCTGTGTTTAGTTGACTATGTATTCTCAGTCTCTGATTTAGAGTTTATATGCTATAAAAATAATATATGTATTCTCCATGTCATCAAATATTCTCATAGAATATGAATTTTAATAAAAATTTATCTATAAAATAACCAGTTGTGCTAAAAAGTACATATTTTATGTAATCAATCTTCTTTTTATTTTTAATATTTTCATTTATTTCTAGGAGAGAGAGAGAGACACAGCGTGAGCAGGGGAGGGTCAGAGAGAGGGAGACACAGACTCTGAAACAGGCTCCAGGCTCTGAGCTGGCAGCCAGCACAGAGCCCAACGCGGGGCTCGAACCCACGAATCGCGAGATCACGACCTAAGCGAAAGTCGGACGCCTAACCGACTAAGCCACCCAGGCGCCCTTGTAATCAATCTTCTATTATTAGATTTAATATTCTATCTGAAGAGTTTTATAAATAATGCTTCAAATAAATTATCCTATATAAAATTTTGTGAACATTCTAATTGTCCATCAGAATAAATGCTTAGCAGCAGAAATCAGTATATAAGCATCTGAAAGTATTTAAATATATATTAGATAAGCCTTTATGTTCTTATTTATGAGGCTATCTCAAATGATTTAATTTTGTATAACATTTTAATTACTGCTATTAATTACTGTGATTATTAACTTGGAAGATATGATGTAATAAATATTTATGGGAATGTTTCTTAACCATCTAGTTATTTTATGTGTTATTTTCTCACACTAACACCAAAAATACCTCAACACACACACACACACACACACACACACACATTGTGTTCTCAATGTTTGACATCAATGTTTCTATTTTTAACCCAATTCTATTTAGGACAATAATATTTTCTTATTCTCTTTGGTTTAAATTTTTTAAATGTTTTATTTGTTTTTAAGAGACTGAGAGACAGAGTGCAAATGGGGAAAGGACAGGAAGAAATGGAAACAGAGTCTGAAGCAGGTTCCAAGCTCTGAACTGTCAGCACAAGCCTGACCCAGGGCTCAAACCCATGAACAGTGACATGATGACTTGTGCCAAAGTCAGATGCTTAACCCACTGAGCCACCCAGGCACCCCTCATTCTCTTTGGTTTAAAATGCTACACACAAGGGGTGTCTGGGTGGCTCAGTGGGTGAAGTGTCTGACTTTGACTAAGGTCATAAAGTCGTGGTCCATGAGTTCGAGCCCTGTGTTGGCAGCTCAGAACCTGGAGCCTGCTATGGATTCTGTGTTTCCCTCTCTCTCTGTCCCTCCCCCTCTTGCTCTCTGTCTCCCTCTTAGAAAACTAAATAAACATTAGACAAATTAAAGAATAAAGTATTTCACATTTTATTTACCTCACTCTGTCAAAATAGTTATCTAGAAATTAACTATTCTCTTGTGAAAGCCACTATACATAAACAAATTTTCAACTAGGGAAAAAAAAACACCCACATGCTATTTCAGGTCCCCCTAATATGCTACCTTTTTCCATTTTTCCCCTTTGTAAACCTACACTGCCACCATTGATTTTCAATGGCTTCATGTGTCTCTCATCATAAAAGATCTCTATCAATAGTTTCAAAATGCTTTAAGGTTGGCCATGTTGAATATATAAAAGGAAACAATCTATCATATACCACAGAGTCTACCACATACTACAGGCTATATATAAGGCACTACTATTAAATATACAAAGAAGAATAAGGCACAGTTTTTGTTCTTAAGGACTTCAAAGTCTCACAGAGAAAAACAAGGTTTAAAAATGTTAATGCCTCTGGATATGTATGTATAAAGAAATCACACATGGAATGCTTGTGAGAACACAAAGGGACCAGTTATCTACAGAAAGCATCATTGCTTCACAAAGCAGCTACTAAATGAATAGATTTTTAAAAGGATTTACAATAATTAAATAAATTAAAGCAAAAAGATATTTCAATAAAATAAGCAATTTTGTCTAGGGAACAGGACTTTGATTTAGATTGAATGACCTGGAAACTACTGAGTTTCTGAGTGTGGATATTATAAATGTGTGTTTTGAAATAAGACTGTATTATGAATATGAACAGATGAATAAGAATTAATCATTGAAAAATCCTCCATATTAAATCAAAAAGTTTGGGCTTTGCTCAAAAGAGAGTTGGAAAATGAGAGAAGCTTTAAATAGAAAAGAAACAGATACTACATTTTGTTTTAGAAAGATGTTGATCATGTAGGCAGGAAGAATGGATGAAGCAAATATGGTGCAGCACCTGGGGCCACTTAAGAAATCTGGCTGCCATGGACAAAGGAAAACAGATGATAATGGTATGAACTAGGATAAGAGTAGTGAGTAAAAAGAGAAAATGTATCTACTGTTTTTTTCAACGTTTTTATCTTTAAATAACACTGCTTCATTAAAGAAAAATCAATCATCATTAGAGATGAAGACAGTGATTTTGCTGCTGTGGGTCTAGAGAGATCTTTCCAGTACTGTGAATGGATAGGTGCTGACCATGCCTAAGAGCAGATTTTGAGGAGACTCTCACTTGAGCACCACACTTTCAAGGAAGAAAAGAAAGTAAACAACAGAAAATATGTGAACATTATGAATTCATGTTTGATATAAGAAGGAATAGGAATACACATCAGTTTGCAAGTCTTCTTGATGATTGTCTCCTTTCTATTTTACCCAATAATTTTCCAATCCAGGGTGTAGGGAAACAAGGAGAATGGAAAGGGAAGTTAAGAAAAGTTGGCTTTGTTCAATAGTCACATCAAATTGCAGATATTTTTAGTGAATTTTTTTTTGTCAAATTCTTATACAGCTAAGGACTAATCCCTTAAAATTATGAGATTTGTTTTTCATTTATATTAACATAAGAATTTTTCAACCAACTCTAAAAGCTTTTAACTTGGCTGGTGGTCCACAAGTCCATTACCATGTATATTTAGATGGATTTTCCTCTTGTGCCAATTAAAGAATAAAAGCATGAACTCACCTGGAACAAACTGATTACTGTTAGTATATATGCATGAATGTATTGGAATGCTTATTTTGATAAGTCTTTCTATAATACAATTCAAATTATTTGGCTCCGAACCAGGACAAAGTGTTAAGGAAAGCTGTTAAGTTTTAAGAGGGATTTTCCCATTTGCAATTTGATAATTATAGCTTTTTCTTTTTAATTCCAAATATTTCCACATTGCTTTTTCTTGGCGGTAGAGGATGTTATGTATTTCTCAGGGGTACTGCTGTGCTCTTTTCCTGGAGCACTTTAAATGATAAAAACACAATAACAGGTTCAAAGCAAGGGCTAGCCTCATGAATTCTCTGAACATACTACAGTGTTAAAGACCCAGACATGGGAATGAACATCTCAAGTGCCAGCTCTTCAAGTGAACTGATCTTTAGGATCCCGGGCTTAGGAATACTATTCTTATCCTCTATGTTTATTCTGTGTTGGTGATAAATATATAACAAACTCGGGAATATGATCAATCTAAATAATAGCTCATATAGGTTGGAAGAGATTGGATACCTGTTCCATTTACAGGCTGTTCACCATATGTAATGGTTTCATTATAGTCCCTTGACTATGCCTGGTGTAATGAACTGCCAAAGGATGGGATTTTTTTTCCCCAAGTGGAAAATAGAAACAAGTCCAAAACCAGATACTGTTTTACTATATTTAAAGCATATATTATTTAGGCTGGTTTTCAGAGAAAGAAAAAAAATTTATTACTTTTCCAATTTTAATCATGTAAGAAAAATATAAAGATTGGAAAAATATCATTAAGGAGAAGATTCAAGAAATTTGGGTTAGAATCATTCAGATTTTATGTTAGTTTTCATTAACAAAGGAAAGGAATACATTATAGCTTAGAAGAAAAATCTTTATGAAGCTGGAACAAAATTCTGGAAAATATCTCTGAGGATTTAAATTTATTATCCCCAGATTTCTGCAGAAGAAAATATACAATCACACATTTTTGATACTTTATCTCATGACTTATATGACAATAAATCCAGTTAACAGATGATTAATGAAGCTTTTTATCATTTCTCTGATTTAATATGTTAACAGTGACATAATGAAACATATTCTAGAAATTTCACATGATCACATTTGTTTGCTTGATTAAAGTCTTCTATTGGGACACTACTGATCCATTTGTTTTCTATATAATAGTCAACCAAGAATTGAGTATTTGCTAACCAAATTGTTACTGGAATAAGTAAATGGGTTCTACCTACTTCATCTAAGGCTCACTAACAGAAGCATTGAATAGAAGACCCAAGATATATTTTCACTACCCAATTTACCTATAAATCTAAAAGCAGAAAAAAGAAATCCAGAAATATCCCTGTAATATCTATTTTGCTCTTTCTTCAATACTTACAATAAATTATATAAAATAACCAAATTTTAATATGTACAAAAATTTACCTTTTCATATAATAACATGATTGACTTGTGACATTTCCAGTCACTAATCAAATAAACATTTTTATTGAAAGCTATTACTTATTACATTATGCTCTCCAAGTTCTGGATCATATTCTAAAGATTATTTCCATTTCAAAAAGAATCTAAAAATTATGAATTCAGTTGCCGACAAACCAATTTAAGCAACATTTTGAATAAACTATAAATTCACAGATTTTATATAAAATAGAAACATCTAGGAAGTTTTTCATGACCATATGATTAACACAAATGTTTCTATAGAAATTGATGGATATTGCTTAGGACCTCTTGGAGTAATTTCCAGGAAACTTTTTAGCTGTCTCTACCTGAAAGAAAATGGGATTTTTAAAAATGTTTATTTATTTATTTTGAGAGGAGAGGCAGAGAGAAAGAGAAAGAGGGACAGGTTCCATGCTGTCATCACAGAGGCTGACTGGGCTGGACGTCATGAACTGTGGGATCATGATCAAAGACATGATCTGAGACAAAATCAAGAGTTAAATGCTTAACCAACTGAGCCACGCTGACACCCTGAAAGAAAATGGTTTTAACAATTTTTAATTATCAATACTATATATATATATATATTTTTTTTAAATATTGTGCTTGTTGTTATTTTAGGTTCTCTGCATGACCACCTTTTCTATTTTTATTTTGATTTTTCTCTTTCACACTGTGAGGTCTCCTTAAGTATCTATGATTCTTGATTACATAAGCACATTCAATGATGAGACGATAGAAATTATGCTATAAACATTAGGTAAAAAGGATTTGCCTCATTGACTAAAAGGCTCTGCTTTTGAGTGTGGTTTAGGGGATCTTCAGTAAAGGTTAAAAAATATTTGGGGCCATTTAGTTGCTATAATAATTGGAGAGCACTAACAGCTAACCCTAATTCAGTGTTGATGGTGTCCCTTCACATATAAATATATTTCTCTCAATATTCTAATTTAACTCATATGTAATTCTAATTTAATGTATACAACTGCCGAGATAGGTATCAATCAATACTTTTGCTCTTTTCTATTGAAAACTTAGTCTAATTCTGGCAGGTGCCAGATATTCTTATGTGTATGAACTTTCTTCCCTTTTACCCAATCTTTAATTGGTCTTCTCCAAATGTTATTCCTTCCCTGCAATTAAACTTTTTTTGATAAAATAAAAATAGAAAGTTTATAAAATGACTTACATAAAGGGTTGTGAAATATGTAATTTGAGAGTTAATGTATAGTGCATAAACTCCAGCAACAAATTGGAAGAAAATATTTATAGATAAATATTTATTTACACATATAAAATACACAGATATATATAGTATATATGGTATATATGAATACATATATGTGAATGCAGTATATATACTATACATATGTACATATATGGTGAAAATGACAAAAATCTCATTTAAAATTACCCAAAATGTGTTAAAATTTCCCTTAAACATATTAAAAATGTTCAGTCTCATTCACAGTTAGAAAAATACAAATGTATAATATAGTGTGATACCACATCTCCCTTAACAGATTGGCAAAAATTAAAACAATTTATAACATATTATTTTGAGAGGCTTTGGCACAGCAGGGACTCATATATGCTGATAGGCATGCAAACTGGTGCAACTATTTTGGAAAGAAATTTGGGAATGTCTAACAAAACTACATAGGTATTTACCTTTTGATTCAGGCATCCCACTTTTGGGAATTCACCCTGAAGGTATATATGCAACATATAAAAATGCCTGTGCACCACATCATTCATTACAACATTGTTTGTAATTACAAAACACTGGAGACAAACAAAATGCCCATTCTTAGAATTGTTAAATAAACTATGAAAAAGAAAGATTTTATTTTCATAACTTCGGGTAAATACAGTTGATCCTTGAACAATAAGTTTCAACTGTGTAGATCCACTTATGTGCAGAATTTTTTTCAATAAATATTGTATGATACTATAAATGTACTTTTTCTTCCTTATGATTTTATTAATAATATTTCTTTTCCCTTGCTTACTTTATTGTAAAACTACAGCATATAAAACATATAACATACAAAATGTATATTTATCAACTGTTTATGTTACTGTTCAGGCTTCTAATCATCAGTATTTTTCATTTTTTAGCATAGGAATTCAGTACATGCTTTGTTCAATTTGCAACAAAGTATTCAACTCTTGAGAGATTGTAAATGGTATTTATTTTTAATTTTTGTGTTTATGTCTTTTTCCTACTATATATAAATATCATTTATCTTTATGTGCATATTTTTATTTCAAAACCTTGCCTAACTCATTTATTAATTCCTGTTTTTCCTTTTTTTAATACCTTGGAATTTACTGTACTAACAATAATGTCATTCTACAAATATGAGTATGTTTATTGTTAATTTTGCATTATTACACTAGTTTGAACTTTTAGTAGTATGTTGAGTAAGCAGGGTGAGAGTTTGCATCCTTGTCTTGTTCGCAAACTTAGGGAAAAAGCATTCAGTCTATCATCAATAAGTGAGATGTTGGCTATAGGTTGAGAATAGATGCCCTTTATCAAATTTAGAAAGTCCCTTTATCTTCCAACTTACCTGACAGTATTTATCATTAACTGATGTTGAATTTTGCCTTACCTTTTTTCTCTATAGGTTGAAATGATCATATACTTTTTCTTCTTTAGCTTATTAGTATGCTACTGCATGGATTGATTTATTCCAGGAATAAATTCCACTTGTTCATGGTGTATATGTTTTGTACCTTGCTAAATTCTATCTGCTAATATTTTGTTAAGAATTTTTGTGATTCTATCCATGGAGGATAATGGTCTGCAGTGTTTTTTGTTTGTTTGTACTGTCTTTGTCTGGTTTTGGTATTAGGGTAATGAATTAGTAAGATTTCCCTCCTCTTCTCAGAAATATTGTGCAGAATAAGTGTTGATTCTCTTTATGTGTTTGGTAGTATTCTCCACTCAGTGGGGATGGGATGCTAGCAATTGACTTGGCCTTTTCTAGCACTCCTTCAGCTAAGCAGTTGTACCTTTGATAGGCTGCTTTTTTTCTGATTGTTTTGGTAGAAGAAGCAGCCTTAGGGGCTTCTTTTTTTGTCTGTATCTGTTTCCTGTTTGTCAGCTTCTTCAGGCCCAAGTTTGATATACCAGAGGCAAAAAGAAAACACAGAGACTCATCACTGTTCTATTCCTTAGGTCCTCATGTCCCATGCCAGTGTATCTTCTTTCCCTACCTTTCCAAACCTTCTTATGTTTTCTTCGTGTGTGTGTGTGTGTGTGTGTGTGTGTGTGTGTGATTTTTTTTGTAATTTTGGGATTTTTTTTGTACACGATGAGAGGATAGGGAAAGTATGTCTATTCCGTTTTTCTGTAATTGGAAATCTCACTCTTTCCAGAGTTTTAAATGTGAAATTTTAAAACTGACAACAATCTGTTCTAGCACATATGCTAATTTAACTTTCAAACCTTTCATTTCAATTATGATAAATGCTTGAGTCAAATTTAAACATAGATTATAATACTCAAAATAGAGTACTCAGCCAAAATATCAGTCAATTATATGGTCAAGAGATTACATGAACAAATACTTCTGATCCTTTCATACAATCAAAACATTACCCCAAAATTAAAAAGACTTGAGATTCAAGAAATAGAAGAATTGCCTTAGGCGAGCCATAGAAAGAAATAAAACAAGAAACTCAAGAATAATAACTGGAGGGTGGACACCTGGGAAGCTTAGTCAGTTATGTATCTGACTTGATTTCAGTTTTGTTCTTGATCTCACAGCTGGTGAGTTCAAGCCTCACTTCAGGCTCTGTGATGACAGAATGGATCCTGCTTGAGATTCTTTCTCTGCCTCTCTCTATCTTTGCCTCTCCCCTGCTCATGCTCACTTTCTTTCAAAATAAATAAATTTTTAAAAATTAAAAAAGAATAATAACTGGGTACCAGACTTAATTAAAGACAGGAATAGGAAGTTAGATAACTATGTATGTTCCCACTTGAAAAAATATTAAGTCCCTATTATTATACTATGATTAAGAATTTGAATGATTTCAGTACAAACTGCAAGCATAGTATAATAAGTACACATTAAGATCATGATATATTTACTCATTTCCTGCCTTTTCCATTATATGAAGTTCTATTTTTGTTCACAAAATAGTTTATGCCATACAATAACAACTTATTATTTACTTTTAGATTTGTGATTAAATTTTGCAAATATTATACTATATGCATAATGTCATAAGTGCTGATTATTATAGAACTCATCTTAAAAACCCATTAAAATAACCAAAATATAATATTCAAATAAAATTAAAATGAAATATTAGGATATTTTTAGACAAGAGTTTTAAAATAATAATACTATAAAGTTACATGTCATTAAATTTCCAATGTAACAATTGTAAAATAATGCCTTGAAAAAATTTAAAATGTAAAGTAAAAGAAGAAATGGAACATTTAATTTTACTAATATTTAAAAAATAGTAGTGATAAAAAAATAAGTCCCTATCCCACATCTGCCAATGTCTCACATTTTTAGAAAATTTAAAAGTATTGATTGCCCATATTTGCTTCAAAAGAACATGTTGCTCCCAAATTGGACTGTGTCATAGAATAAAGGAAATTTTACAACTCATTTAAAATAGTGAAAAATATTAACATAATTTATTTAAATCAGCATGAATAAAACCTACATTTACTATTATGAAAAAGAAATATAGAGAGGAATGCATATGGTTCAATTTCATTTATGTTTGAAGGCAGTGCATGTTAAACTATTGTATAAGCAAAGAAATTTTAAAAATATAGGGAAGATTTCTTCTAGTGATAAGATTAGGCAGGTAAATATTGGTATGTTCAATTGCTTAAGCTGGCTGTTGGGTACATAGATGCTCATTTCATTTGTGTTCTTTAATCCAAGCGTATATATTATATATACACTTATATAGAGATATTTCTGAGTTTAATTTCAAGAACAGAAAGATAAGTACTTTTAATACGACATGTAATATGTATTTTTGCACCATATATATATCTGTGTGTACACAATAATATCTATATTGAGCATTATGTTCAATATAAATATTTTCAATTTGCATTGAAAAAAATTGGAAAACTATACATCATATTTTGCCAGTGCTATATGTGAGGTGTTGGTGTAAACACTGGGGATTCAATGATAGAGGATTTTTGTTATTGCTTTTTTACCTGTTTACATACTGTTTAAATAATATTTATAATGATACTATATTTATTTCTTTTTTCCTTTTTCTTTTTTTTCAAATTTTTATTTAAATTCTAGCTAGCTAATATACAGTGCAAAATTGTTTTCAGGCATAGAATTCAGTGATTCATTACTTACATACAACACCCAGTGCTCATCATAACATATGCCCTCCTAATATCCATCACCCATTAGATTTCTTTCTAATTTAAAAATTTTTTAAAAGAAGTTAATTTAAAATGACAAAAGTTAAAAAAAATGAAGCTTACTTCCAAGCAAAGAAGTTTTTCATTTTCCTGGATCAAAATAAAAGTAAATTATTTCTTAATGGAATGTTAAGTACGTAATAATATCCTTCTCAATTTTCTAGTTGTTATATGAGCTTGAGATGATTTCTAGAAAACTTAATAAATAGAAATTGATTTTATTATTTTTCTTTGTCTTAGAGGAAATATACAAGAACATTATAAATCTTCACAAGTCATATACATATAATATGAAGCTTGGCCATTTTCTACTATATAATTTTTTATATTGTCATTTGGAATTCTAGTCATGTTCTACAGTTCATTAGATATCTGTATTACTAAGATGACTATTCACCAGAACATCTTTAAAAGAAAGTCTCAATCCTCTATGACATGAGAATACCACACACTGCTACTGCATGGTTTTAGCTCATTAAAGGGTATAATTCTTTGTCTAGTCCTTACAGCCCTTGTAAACTAAGTGTATTTTCTTGTGTGTGTATATTTGCCTTTTTCCTTTTCATTTAAGTCTGCTCTGTCCATTGTGTGCCTTCCTTTCTATATTTAACAAGCACCTCCTGTAGTCAAAATATCTCAATTACATAAGGCCTAAATTATTCTCAATCTGTTATTTAAAAAAAGGAAGATACAGGGGCGCCTGGGTGGCTCAGTGGGTTAAGCGTCCAACTTCGGCTCAGGTCATGATCTCACTGCTCATGAGTTTGATCCCCCTGTCTTGCTCTGTGCTGACACCTCAGAGTATGGATCCTACTTCAGATTCTGTGTCTCCCTCTCTCTACCCCTCCTTTGCTCATGCTCTTTCTTTCTCTCAAAATAAATAAACATTGATTTTTTAAATAAGATGTATCTCGTTATTTGTAATATCATTCCCCAAATACTTTTTTCTTTTATCATTATGTGTTTAGATCTGTACTTCCTTTTTTAATTGGTTCTTTTATTCTTATTACTGTCTCTATGACAAATAATATCTATCTCTATATTTATATCTATATTTATCTATACTTTCTATTTATCAAAATATCTATCTATCATCTATCCAAATTCAAAGATGATAGCCATAGTTTTTATCTGATTGTGCAAAAGAGAGCTAAAAATATGGTCCTTAAAGGTAGAGAAGAAATAAACCAACAACTGAGGCAATAAAAAAGTACATGTAATCTGTTTATAATTTGGATGACAAATAAATGAGTTAAACTATGCCTCTAAAGTCTGTAGATTAGTCATATTCCCCCTGAAGTTATTCCAATAGATTGCTAAGCTTATTTTTAAAATTTTACTAAAAATTCCAAATATTTGCTGAAATCTACATTGTATTCTAAAGACATTAAAGATTTTGTTGGATTACTATTGAAAAACTATTTTGTTACCCACAAACAATCTGGAGCAGAGCTAACTAATTATATTATGTAGGCACAATGGCCTAAAAAAAAAAAAAAAGTGAACAGATACCAGATGGCAATAAAAGGGCAATTATCAATAACACAGCAAGAAAAAATTGTTCACATCAATTAAATCTATCAAACCAGTAAGAATTAAAATAAGTTAGTTAATTTGCATGCACATTCTACTCCCAGAAACATAAAAGGTCAGATAAAATATCTATCAGTAGGATTCCTGCAATACTCAAGTTTGACATTCCATTTAAACATATTGGCGGACAAAAAAGATTTATCATAGATTAAAAATGAGATTCCAATTAGTGTCTACTGATTTTTCTATGTTATGACTGGCAGAAGGCTAGTACTTGGCAGAGAAGACTTTACTGTGGTCAAAAGATAAAAATCCACGTACTAGATATACTCTTGAGGAATCTACTAAAAGTATGATTAATCCCATGACACTACCTCCCAAAAATCAAGTTTTCTCTCACTTAATGTCCATTTACTGCTATGTTTACAGTCTTCATCACAGTAGAAATAAACATTAAAAGAGTCTAAATACTATACTTGGATTGCAATTTTCTGAGAGCAAAGTAAAATCCATTTTTAAAAAACCCATTTGGCAGCAGTTGATTAAATTCTGTTCCATCCATTATTTTAACCATGTAGACTTTGTTCTTTTTTGGTTAACAGCATCTTATCATCTTTAGAAAATTTGTAGGAAAGAGATTCAATCTGGATAGTGGCTATACTTTCAGATTGGTTGCCCTTTAGTTACTAGTTTAATTTCTGTTCACTTTCATAGGACTTTTTCTTTATAGAATTGTGTTTAAACTAGTGGACCAAAACAACTTGAGCTGGAGAGAATATAAATGACCTTGTGCCTGACTGATTTGGCTTAATATCTGGTCATTAACTAGACAGTTTGCATTGATATTCCAAGAATTATTATTTGGGAAAGTAATTTCCTTTCTCTTACCATATGGTTTAGCATGATATTTCAGCAAAGCTGAAGTAACCTTAAAGCCAGAAATCTGTTATATGGCCCACTAACATTGAACATGATGAGGTCACAGACTTACCTCCAATCTAAAGCTTAGAAAATGTTAAAAGCTGTGTTCTACAGAGTATGATAACTTGGCTTAATATTTAATAAACAAAGTTACTTCTAACCCACTCTACTAGTCATTTGATGATTAGGATTGAAATCCTACATTATAGTGACATTAGTGTAGTTGGGTTCATTCTTACAGTCTAGTCAAAATGTTTAAGGGCTATCACTAATCTACACAGTGGTTGAAGTGTTTATCTGCCCAAAATCTGAGATAAACTTTGTGGATTAACTTTTCAGATGATTTTATTATGGATTTAGGCATGGTAGTTACAGCTCACTAAAAATAGATCTGTTTCCTGAACAAGAGAAATTACAAACCATATTTATAAAAATTAATTCATTTAGTTTTCTCAACATCTTTAGAAATATTTTGTTTTAATCTAGTTTAAAAACATTTAGAAGACTGAAGCTTATAAAATTTAAAGAAATATCAAATGTGTTTAACTTGAACATGAGAATTCTAATCCATTAGACATAAGACTGAAACACCATTAACTGACTTTCTTTTGGAACCTTATTTGTGTTTATATGTTTTAACAGCAGAAAATAGAGTACATTTAATTAAAATTATTATTTATATTATTATTTTCTCAGTACAAAGACCTTTATGTGAATGTTTGTAATAACTTTATCTGTAATCATCAAACACTAAAAACAAAAAACAACAACAAAAAAAGCAAAACAAAAACAAAAAATACCTAAAGAGCTATCAATTGGTGAATTGTTAACAAATTATAGTATATCCATGAAATGAATACTACTCAGCAATAAAAAAGGAACTAACTACTGATAGAGTCAATAAGATAAATAAATCAAATTCAAGCCAGACTCAAAGGCCAAGTGCAAAGTCTACATAATGTATGTTCTATTCTTATGACATTTTAGAAAAAGACAAAATTATGGGAAAGAAAACAAATCAGCACAATTCACAAGCTGGTGTTGGAGAAACAAATTAACTATAAAAAGGCAGAATGGAAAGTTTTTGCCGCGATGGCATATTCTAATTCTTGATTATTCTGGTTGGATATGTGACTATATATATTTGTTATCACTTCTAGAGCTTTGCGGCTAAAATAAAGTGAATTTTACTATGTTTAAACTATACTTTAATAAATTTGGCTTTAATATATATACTAATGAATTTTCTGAATATATGAAGAGATACACAGTTTTCATAATTTTTCTATCTGAAATGGAGATACATGTGACAATTTGCTCTAAATAAATCAACCTCAGGCATAAACAGAGATATTATTAATATATTTTTATTTCATATTATCTGTGGATTTGAAATATATTTTAATTCAAAAGCGAATGAGAAAGAGAAAATGAAAATCTGGCTGAGAGCAGTCGGACATAACAAATACAGTGACAGTGAAAATAGAAAATCCTTATAGGTTTGTTTTATGATATTCCTTAATAAACCCAACATCCTCAAGAAGTGATACTCACTGAAAAGGTAAATAAGAAAAATCTACCTATTGGCAATAGTCTTTAACTGGGAGAACAAGTCCTTCCCCCACACCCAGTATCCAAAAATCCCTAACTGTAGCTAAGGTTTGTGTCCAAACTTGTATAACTCTTGTAACTCAAAAAGTCAACATTGTCAAAAAAAATGGGCAAGTCAAACAGGCAAGGAAAGCTTTATGCAAGGTTGATTGCAATAAGGGAGAAGGATTGAACTCAAAGCCATGACAGAGAATTTAAGCACTGGGATGAGCTAGTGTCAAAGTACTGGAGGACCTTAGCGGGAAGGTTGGACAATGTGAATTCCCATTTATGCTTGTTAATTGGTGTTTATTGAAGTTAGACTCGTACCTTCAAAAAGAGACAGGGAAATAAGATTATTATCTTTTCTGGTGATTACATTTCAAAGACATGGCTCTTTGGTCCAGAGAAAGATATTTCTGGATAATGAAACTGGCAAAAGTCTTGCAGAATACTGACATCTTGAAGAGGCAGAGAAAGAATTTACACCCGTGAGTTTTCTAAAGTAAATAGTCTAAGGAAGGTCAGGAGACTATAGTCAGTAAAAAAAAAAAAACTATCTAAAGTAGAGTCAAGCTAAGGGGAATGTTAAGGTTGTCTTAGTTTAAAATAGGTTCCAAACTGTCAAATCTCTGGGAATCCCCAGACCATTCTATATAAACCTACACTTATGCCTGTTCCTAGAAATTTCTTAAAAAAACACATGAGATGGTGATCCTTAACCATCTATATATTATATAATATATTATGTTATATAATACATATTATGATATAATAAAACAATCTGTAAAACAGTTGCAAAATATGTGAATTTGAAATGATGACATACATCAAAAGAAATTGAAACAATAAAACAGAGCAAGGAGGTATAATATTTTTAAATTAAATTTTCAAAAAGATCAAAAGAACTTTCTGATAATGAAAACATCCTTTCCATTCTGTTCAGTGGACACTTCTTACATGCCTCCCTTGGTGAACATCACCATTTTACCTCAACTCTTATTGTATTCTCTCCTCTGGCATTTCTTATCTATCAGTAGAACTACAAACAAAAACTTGAATCGATACTTGGGGCAGTATTTGCTTTGCAACTCCCTTGAAATGGGACTTGACACTTTGACCCACATCTAAAAAGTACAAAACAAAAATGAAAGAAAAAATGATTCAGACCCCAAAGAATAACCACCAAGTGGATATTTTAAGAAATGGGCCATGGATATAATGAAGCAGGATATACAAAACAAAATACCCAGTCTATTCCCTAATCCTGCTCCTACAGACAGCTCAGACATTTTCCCTTCCTACAATGTGTCTTTGAAATAGTATCCTCTATGATTCTGTTAATTCATATATCAACATCTTGCATATGTAACTTGGCAAGACAAAAGTCTAAATATTATCCAAATAGTCATCTGTTCTTCCTTAGGCATCCTTTCTGGGGTCTGCATACTCACCCTACCTGAACAACTTTGGCTTTTTCTTTTTAAGTTCTTTCTTATATTTTTGTATTGTTTTGTTTTTTTCTCTAGAAGTGATTTTGATGTATATATATATATATATGTATATATACACACATATATATACACACCTATATATTAGATAGATGATACATAGATATTCCTCCCATATTGCTAATAAGTAATTTGATTATTATTATTCTACTTTTATGCTATTTGAATCTTGAAGAAAAATATTAATTAATAAATATGAATAGAATACATGAATTAATTATGATAATATAAGTGTATTCTAAATAGACCCAAACATTGGAGAATGATGTTTGATATACAGCCAATATTAGAGAAAGTTTTGGGGGGGATAGAATATGAAACTTTGGCTTAAAATATGGAGATATTTGGGTTTAGAAAACAGAACAAACATAATGATAAACAGATATTTAAATGATAATTGTATGTTGAATGAATTAAAGAGACAGAACAATACATTTCAGGGGTCTCATTATATAACACAAATAGCTGACAAATATTTAAGAGTTACATAACTCAAGACGTTAGTTTTCAAGTTCCAGAAGGAAAGGGGGAATAAATATGTGAATGAAAATTTCCAAAACACTTCAGAGACAGATATTTTCTTTTATATTTATGAAATAAATGTATAGGGTAATTATTATCAGTAATAGAAAAGGATAATGCAATGGTAAGTGGTGACAAAAATATTTTTGTCATATTAATTTTTTGATTTAAATATTTATATTGTTAGTGTTTCTAAATTACAGTGTTTGAATATGAACCATTTTATCCCTTACATATAGAAGAATATCTATTAAAACTGCACTAATAGTGTTCCACTACCACTGTAGAGTATACATATAAAATCTGGTTTCTTAAAAGATTTCAGGGGGACACATGTCTTTTCAAAATGAAAATTGGATCATTTTGTTTGCTTGCTCAAAATCTTATATGTAATAAAAGAATGGGACATTTATTATGAATTCTACATTAACCTAAAATCCTCAACTGATTGTCTAAAATATAATTAAATACAATAAAGCACCTATGTAACAATTTATTATATTACTCAAAACTTTATTTCCTGATCAGTGATTAAAATGGGTTGTTTAACTTTTAGTTTAATACATACAGTTTGCACAGTGTCATAAGAATCATTATACAGAGAAATACATAAATATATAAGAAAAGAAAATGTCTAATATTCAAGTAAAAAGCAATGGAATTTATTGTTCCTCACCAAGTCAGTTGGATGATGAAACTGCAGTAAGTTGAAGGAAGAATGGATAAGACTGATTTCCATGGATATGGAAGGTGATGTTGCATTGAGCATGCAATGAAGGATTAATTTCAAGCAAACTTCAGACACAGAGGAATTAGCAGATGTTCTTTGTTGTTTTGATGTTGTTAAAAGGAAGGCTATGAAAGATCTTCCGGATTTTTCCCCCTTCCGAAAAAATTCAAAATTATCCTTTGTGAACTTGTGCTTATATTTGTAACTTTCTTATGTGATAAAAGATATTACATCTGTTTTAAACAAAAGTGATTTTAACATATCACTTTCATATTTGTAATAAGTAATTATATGTGTCACTTTGACTGAGTCATGAGGTACCCAAGTATTTGGTTAAGAATTATTTCTGGGTATGTCTGTAAGGAAGTTTGCGGATGAGATTAGCATTTGAGTTGATAGACAGAGTAAGGCAGATTGCCCTCCAAAGTGAGTGGGCATCCTCCAATCTCTTGTAGGCCTGAATGAAACAAAAAGGCAGAGGAAGGGAGAATTTAATCTCTTTGCCTGGCTGATTTAGTATTTCATGGATCTTCTCCTGCCTTGAAATTTGGATTTATACCTAAGGTTCTCTTAAGTTCTCAGGCCTTTGGACTTGTCCTAGTATTATACTACCAACTTTCCTGGACTCTGGCTTATAGACACCATAATCACATGAGCCAATTCCTCATAATAAATCTCTTTATATATATAATGTACATATACATCTAATACATACACATATACACACATATATGTATATAATTATGTATATATAGTTTCTCTTAAGAATCTTGACTAACAGTGATTTTGGTACTGAGAATGGGTATTATTAAGTCTGTGTAGTCCACTACTCTATGGTACCTACCTTACCACTAGCCAAATCCAAGAAGCACATTCATCTACTAGACATGCTAGTGGTCCTTTGGAATGTTAACATCAATCTGTAGTGTTAATCTTGATAATTGTCTTGGTCATCATTTTGTTTAAAATGTATTAAATTAGAGAAAATACATATACTTTTTCTTATAGCAATAGCCAGAATTATCCAGTTTATGTTTTATTATTACTTTTTAGAAATAAATGTCCATAAAATGTGAGCATTAGAAACCAAGAATATTTCCAGCAAAACCTGCATTCAGACCACTGTTAAAGGACTATTACTGAGTATTGTTCTTGATTTAAAAACATACATTGTTCTTGTTTATGTTATACCTTCGAGTATATCTCAGTCAAACCAAGCAGGTTAGACCATTAACATTTTTAATATCAATAAAAAGGATTAATTGTTAGCAAACTACACATTAATGAGGCACATTTAATAATGTTATTATAAAATTGTTTTATAAAAATTAAATAAGAACTGCTATGTTTTGAAGATTCATCATTTGGGTGGCAGTTAAATCTTATTTATCCTGAAATGGAGATCATTATAGAATTTAATTATCTATGTAGAGAATACCCTAATTTTAGAACACTTTGAAATTACTTGCATCCATCATTTCCACATAAATTAATAATCTAAAATTATGGTATATATTTGTGTGGACTCTATTTTAAAAAATAAAGGGGACACCTTCTAAAATCACATCAAATAGAAATCATAATTTGTAAGCATGTTAATTCCAAAGTTATTTAAAATAGATTTTCTCAATGAGGATACATACTGGTAGTTTCATTTATTTTATCAGTTTGGTAATGAATAGCTTATATAATCTATGGGAAACTGGTAACTTTTATTATGACCATTTTCAGAAGTACTACCCCTGTATGAATCACTCTGTCAGTGACAGATCCAAAATCTTTAGCATGGCAGACGGATTGTTAGGGTTTTGTTCTTTCCTAACTTCTCAGCCTCATGGATTTAAGTTTGAATCACTCCCAAATGTGCTATGTTCTCTCTACTACTGTATTCTATGCTAGGCTTCCTTGACTTTCATCTCATCCCCGAGGCTTCCTAGCTAAATTCTAGTCATAACTCAAAATTCCACTGATATCACTATCTCTGAGAAGCCTTTTCATTACACGTCCCCAGTCTAAATAAAGTTCTGTCTACATTGGCAAAACACCTTCTTTAATCAAAATCACATAGGGATCAAGATGGTGGATTAGTGGGGGACCTTATGTTTGCCTGGCTAAATAAATAACAAATCATTCCGAACACACAAGAAGTCTATCAGAAGACTAAGAGAACAAATTGCACAGCTACAGAAAGAAAAGATGCCACACCATGGAAGCATAGGCAGACTTCAGTGATCAGCACAGTACCCACAGTGGATGCTTGGGCTGCTTACACCAAGCCCCACCCATCTGACCTCTGCAGCTGCTTTTTCACTAGGGACAGTGTGTCCCAGAGTCAGAGAAACAGCAGGCTCTTCCTCCAGAAGACCAGCAGAAACTCCCTACAGGAATCAAGTTTACTGAACACAGAGTCCTGCAAAGCTTCAGCTCTAGTGGAGATTGGATCTAGTCCCTTTTATTTAGGGGAGAAAACCACACACAGTTAAAACTTGCCACACACTAAGCAAGGTCCAAACACTCGTCACTGCAGGCAAGGATAAACACTGCAGATAACTGACCTGAGGAAAAGAGTAGCCAAACACAACAGCAGAGTTCACACAGCAAACACCAGAAACATCTCCTGAAGTGCCAGGCCCTGGGTAGTATATAATCTCTTCTTAACATAGCCATTACTCTCAGCAACAAGAAATAAAACAGGCTTCCCTAACACNGGGTCTAATTAAAACAGATATAAGTAATATGCTTGAACCAGAATTTAAAACAATCATAAGGGGTTCCTAGCTGGGCTTGAGAAAAGTACACAAGACATCAGGGAGTCCCTTTCAGCAGAGATAAAAGACCTAAAAACTAGTCAGGTCAAAATAAAAAATGGTATAATCAGATGCAAAATCAATTGGATGTAATGATCACAAGGTTTGAAGAAGCAGAATAATAAATTGGTGTAATAGAAGATAAAATTGTGGAAAATAACAAAGCTGAAAGAAGAGGAAGAGAAAAATATTATATCATGAATTAAGACTTAGGGAACTTAATGACTCCATAAAGCATAATAACATTCATATCATAAGAGCCCCAGAAAAAGAAAAGGGGAGGGGAGGAAGGGACAAAAAGTTTATTTGAGCAAATTATAGCTGAACATTTCCCTAAACTGAGAATAAAACAGATATCCAAGTTTAGAAAGCATAAGAACTACCATAAAAATCAAGAAAAATAGGCAACACCAAGACATATCACAGTAAAATTTGCAAAATACAGAGATAAGGAAAAAAATCCTGAGAACAGAAAGGGAAAAGAAGGGAAAAGAAATCCCTAACTTACAAGGGAAAATAAAAATGTTAACAGCAGACTTATCTACGGAAGAGAGTGCCATGGTATATTCAATGTGAAGAGTGGGAAAAATATGCATCCAAGAATATGTTATCTAGCAAGGCTGTCATTCAGAATAGAAAGAGAGATAAAGAGTATCCCAGGCAAATAAACACTAAAGGGGTTCATGACCACTAACTACCCCTACAAGAAATATTAAAGGAGACTCTTTGGAAAAGTAAGACCAAAAGTAACTAATACTGGAAAGGAACAGAGAAAATCTCCATAAACAATGACTTCACAAGTATTACAATGGCACTAAATTCATATCTATAAAAATCACTTTGAATGTAAACAGACTAAATGTTCCAATCTAAAGACAAAGAGCTTCAGAATGGATTTAAAAAATAGTTATACTGCCTACAGGAGATTCACTTTAGACTAAATTAGACTAAAAAGACACCACAGACTAAAAAGTGAGGGGATGAGGAGCCATCTATTATGCTAATGGACATAAGAAACTACAATAGCCATACTTATATTAGACAAACTAGATTTTAAACCAAAAACTATAACAAAAGATGAATAGGGGCACTATATCATAATAAAGGGGACAATCCAACAAGATGTAACAATTATAAACAGTTATGCCCCTAACTTAAAGAATCTAAATATAAAAAACAATAACAAACATAAATAAACTCATTGATACAATATAATAGTAGGAGGCTTTAACACCCCACTTACAGCAATGGACAGATCATCTAACCAGAAAATCAACAAGGAAACAATGTCTTTGAATGACACATGGGACCAAATGGACTTAGCAGAAGATTCAGAATATTTCATCACTGGAGGCAAGGGAAACAAAAGCAAAACTGAACTGTTGAGACTTCATCAAGAAAAAAATCTTCTGCATAGTGAAGGAAACAATCAAGAAAACTAAAAAGCAACATACAGAATGGGAGAAGATATTTGCAAATGTCATATCTGATAAAAGGATAGTATCCAAAATCTATAAAGAAATTATTAAGGTTCCTGGGTGGCTCAGTCAGTTAAGTGTCCAACTCTTGATTTCTGCTCTGTCATGATCTCAACGTTCATGGGATCAACCCTTGCATCCATCTCTCCAAGCATGGAGCCCGCTTGGGATTCTCTTTCTCCCTCTTTCTCTGCTCTCTCCTGTTCACACATCCTCTCTCTCTCTCTCTCTCTCTCTCTCCCCTCTCTCTCTCTCAGAATAAATAAACTTAAAAAAAAAAAGAACTTTCAACCTCAACACCCAAAATACAAGTAATCCAGTTAAGAAATGGGTAGAAGACATAAGTAGACATTTTTTCAAAGAAGACATCCAGATGGCTAACAGACACATGTAAAGATGCTCAACATCTCTTCTCATTGGGGAAATACAAATCAAAATTATGATGAGATACCACCTCATGGTTACAATTAACAATATAGGAAACTACAGATGTTGTCAAGGACATGCACGAGGGAACCCTCCTACATTACTGGCGAGAATGCAAATTGTTGTAGCCACTCAGAAAAACAGTATGGATGTTCCTCAAACAGTTAAAAACAGAACTGCCCTATGAACCAGCAATTACACTACTAGGTATTTACCCAAATGATACAAAAATACTAATTTGAAGGGTCACATGCTCCCTGAGGTTTATAACAGCATTATCAAAATAGCCAAATTGTGGAAAGAGCCTTTATGTACATCGATCAATGAATGGATAAAGAATATATATATATATATATGCACACATACATACTGATATATATATCACTATACACATACAGAATATATATGTATATATACACATATATATACACACATATGTATATATGTGCATAATATATACAGAATATATGTATATATACATACAGAATATATATACACACATATGTATATATATCTTGGGTTTATATATATACATACATATATGCATAGGAATATTACTTAGCCATCAAAATAATGAAGTCTTGCTATATGCAGTGATATGAATGGAGTTAGAATATATTATGCTAAATTAAATGTCAGGCAGAAAAAGACAAATACCATATGATTTCACTCATATTTCACTCATGTGTGGAATTTAAGAAACAAACAGATGAACATAGAGGGAAAAAATAAGAAAAGGAGGGATACCATAAGACACTCCTAAGTATAAAAGAACAAAGTGAATGTTGATAGAGGGAAGGTAGGTGGAGGGTAGGCTAAATGGGTGAGGGTATTAAGAGGGCACTTGTTGTTATAGACCCTGGGTGTCCAATATTACATTATATGTTAACTTACTAGAATTTAAATAAACATTTGAAACATATATATGCCTAAAAAATACAAAATCACATAATGACTCAGTTTCTTTACGCTTCTACCTTCCCAGCAAATATCATGAGTTCACTGAAATTCAGATGTATATTTTATTCATTTTTATGTTTCAAAAGCCTGGTTTAATGCTAAATGTTTGGAGTTACATAAATATTTACAAAGATCCAAATTAATGAAACAAAAGTGTGTAGCACAAAAATAATAAATTTCAAACTGAAGATTCATTTTGTGCTTTAGAAAAAAATAATTGAGATAAGTTATCTTTCTTTCTAAGAGTTTCAAAATTCCTACAGAAACCCTTTATTAGTATTTAGGTTCATTCTCTTTAAAGGTATGTTCTTATTTTGTTATATTATAAAGTTTTGTCTTTAATTTACTTTCTCCAAAATTCAAATTAGTAAACTCTATGCCAGTTATAGCCTTGATGAGGCATGTTTAAAACCATGGGATCTGTTTATATTATTGAAGAATTTAAAACCCAGGTATGTTAAAGAGTTGATCTTGTTTGTAACTTAAAAATGTGAATCATATTTAATATTTACAATTTATTTTATATTTACCTTAGAACAGACCCTAAGTAGTAGAGAAATATTAAATTCTAACTTAAGGTTAATTTAGAGTCAATCAAAATTATTTTATTATCATTCACACAGTGGGTCATCTCCTTTTCTTTGGATATATGACAAAGTTTCAGTTCTATAGTACTATATTCTGAGCCCCATGTATTCTTAATGTGTAAATCACTATCACCAAACAATTAAGTTGATTATTTAGATCTGATTTATGAAATAAATTCGTAAATGTAGCCTGAGGATTCTGTAAACTCTTTTTTTTTCATCCTAGTGAACCTCCCTAGATTTGGTAGGAATTCAGTTGGCCTCAGAATCATACAACAAACCTCAATTTTAAGAAATCTCCAGAGATGTAATACTGCTGGGAATATGTGTGTAGTGTTCTAAATGTTTTGGAGACATGCTACAGTGTTTTCTATGCTTTCCTTCACTTTCTTTCTTCTTCATATCCCCTAAGAAAACTTCAGGCACTAGATACAGCAATAAATTGTTATGAGTGTTTATATTAGAAAAGAATAGGTGCTCTGAGATACAGAACAGGGGCATATTGTCTACCTGTGAGGTCAGGAATGTCCTCCCTGAGGAAGTTTTGAAGGAAGAGAATGAATACTAATTATATGTGGCAAGTTTTCAAGGCAAGCTTAATAGCAAGCCCATAATATTTAAGGGCTTGAGGGAGGAAAAGATCCATTTACTTATCCACCTAGCTCTGTGTGTGTGTGTGTGTGTGTGTGTGTGTATACGTGTTTCTGTGTGAGACTATCCTCATTGTTAGCTGAGGTTACAATGGCAATTATATCCACAAATTAATCTCAAGTGCCTATGCAGAATCTGCGAAGAAATGCCCTAACGTCAATTTTTGTGGCCATTAGTTCATCCTACTCTAGAAACTCTCACATTGAAAGAAGCTGAGATTTTTACATAGACATTTTTGTGATATTTTGGAATGTACTTTCTTCTCCCAATGGAAAGAGATGTTTGCCTCCCCCTCACCACAAGTTTGACAAGGCAGATTTCAAGGATAAGGTAGATATAAGGATGAATGAAGAGCACTTCACTTGCTTAGCTATATCCTGTTCTTAATTTCCCATTTTCAAAGTTAACCCTAAAAGGGAGTGAACTCCCAGACATTTCCTTATCACCTAATTCTGACCCCCAGTGGCTGCTCAGGAATATGGGTAAGACTCAAAGATGGAAATTTTTTTCAAGTTTCCCTATTTATTTTGAGAAAGAAAGCACAAGCAAGGAAGAGGCAAAGAGAGAGGAGACAATAAGAATCCCTAGCAGGCTCCACAGTACCAGTGTGGAGGCTGTTGCAGGGCTCAAAGCCATGACCTGTGAGTCCATTACCTGAGCTGAAGTTGGACACAACCAACTGAGCCATCCAGGCACCCCTCAGAGATGGAAATTTGAATGCACAAAGGTTAGTAGTAGTGCTGTTTGGAAGCAGAACAGTGATGCAGTTACAACAAATGACCCAGAAATTCTACTTTTTGTAATATATTTAACAGAAAGGTATTCATTGATCTACAAGACAAATTCACCAAAAAAAAGTTTATAGGAGCCTTATTCATGTTAACTAATATTGGAATTAAGTAAAATGTCTATCAAAAATAGTCAATAAAAATTTCTGGAATGCTCACTATGGAAAACAATTTGCAATGAAAAAGAATGAGCTATTAATATATGCAACTGCATGAAAGAATTTCCAAATGTAATATTGAACAAAGAAAAAAACCCATACATTGAATTCATTTGATATAAACACAGTAAAAACATTTGCTAAGAGAAAAAAAGCTTTCAATGAAAAAAGTTAGAGAAAGAGCCATTATAATCATAGGATAGGTTTTATAAACTTCCTGTAAATTTTAAGCACATGCATTTATAAAACATATTACATATTTTTCAAAGTATATAAAGTTCATGTAAAAATATGTATTACATATTTTTCAGCATAGATATCTAAGAAGCTGTATTGAAAAAATAAAGGATAGCTATTGGTAGAAATAGGACTAAAAATGAGTAGTGAAGGGAGCGCCTAATATGATGGCATGCCACAAATTAAGAATTAGTATTGGCTGCCTTGCATCTGGTATCCTATGTTAATAGAAAATTTTGTATATAGTTATCGATGTTACTGGGGACATTTAGCAAGTGTACTACCCAATCTATGAAGATGATTCCTGATATTTATTCTGCAGAAAGAACATTAAGAATGTTTAGCTAAGTCTGGAGAAGGTTCACCATAAAAGACAGATATAGTCTACTGAAAATTAATATGTGCTTTGTATAGTTTGTGATTCTCTTTGAGGGATTATTACTATGGTCAATCAAGACATCCAATACTGTTATTTATTCACTTGCATATTTAATTAATACAATAATTTATTTTTCTTAATAAACTTTTATTGGGTGCTTGTGATCTTCCAGATGTAAGACCAAATACTTAAGAGGCAAAACATTGCTCTGGACATTTACAGGAGGTCTGGAGGATATAGACAAGTAAATAAATTGTTGTAATACGTTATACTATGGCTTGCTACTGTATGACAGGAGGCATAAGTATTGTGTTTTATGAGGTAAAATAAATACATCAAACCAAAAGGGTATATTGGGAATGCATTATCCTGAAAATAAGAAAAATTTAACTAAACAGTGATTTAAAATAAATGTTGACTGGGGCACTTAGGTGGCTCAGTTGGTTAAGCTTCTGACTTTAGCTCAGGTCATGATCTCACAGTTTGAAGTTTCAAGTCCCGTGTCGGGCTCTGTGCTGAATGAAAGCTTGGAGCCTGAAGGCTGCTTCAGATTCTGTGAATCCCTCTCTCTCTGCCCCTCTCCCTCTTATGCTCTTTCTCTGTCTCTCAAAAATAAATAAACACTAAAAGAATTTCAAATAAATGTTGACTACTAGTGATTCTGGCAATGATTTTGGAGCTCAACAATGTTAGATCCTGTGAGTACATTGTTCCATTTTTTTTCTTGCTCCTGGTCTATAGTCACAGATTGATTGCTGCTGCTGCTCCAGGCATCATGTACTTTCACATTTTAAAAAAAGAAAACACTTTTTACACCTTTATCTTGATATTTCTAAGGAAAAACCTTTCTATATGATTTCTGATAATAGTTCATTGTCCAGAATAACCACATGCTCCTCTAACAGTAGGGTTTCTTGGTTAGTTAACACTTTGATTTTCATTCTTTTTAACAGAGGAAGACAAAGGAAAAGTAATTGGGAATTGATATGTACTAACCATCCTCATTCTCTACTGCATAGGGGGAAAAATCCAATAGAAAGTATTGTTTGAATTTCATTTTTAGTGACAAGCAGGGTGTAGCCTAAGTATTTGCAGAGAGTGGAGGGAGAGAACAGCATTCCAAGAAGGGAAAACCATTTTTAAGAAAAAACATGAGCCCTGGGAAAAGCTATAACTAATTCTATGTAGGTGAACAAAGAGGACGCATTGAAGTGGTATAACTTGAGGCTAGATGGTAATCAAGAATTATGTCATTAGAGATATTCTAGAATAAATTAAAGAATTTTAATTTTAGACTAAAATTACAGCAAAGGATTAAAATACTCTTAACAACAATGTTACATGATCTTATTTGCATCGTAGAAAGATCATTCTTATAGAATATGGAGGATAAAGTAAAGGGATGCCAGACAGATGCTAGGTCAGAAGTCATGAAAGACAGAAATAGTAATAGTGAAATATGATGGAGTCAGTGAAATATAGTTAAGACATATTAAGGATATTTTATCTATAGAATATATAAAATGACCAGATAATAAGTAGATAAGGAGATAATAAGAAATCTAGGATGTTTGTCATGATTGGTGGGTTGATAAATGAATGAGACTCAATCCACTTACAATATAAGAAATACAAAAAGTGGAAAAAACACTGAGAAGGGGATAAAATTCCTTTTTGTATTTATTGAGTGTTAAGTGTCTCTGGGCATTCAAATGTAAGCACACAAGACAAGAACAATAGTTTTAGAATATAGGTAGTAGTTGGAACACTAATTATAGATTAAGTTTACTGTAAATTTTATGGAGAGAGGTAAGAATAAGATCTTGGGAGAAATATCAATATTCAAGGGCTGTGTAAAGAATGATGGCCCCATGATTATAACTAAGTATTGGTAGCTTTCTACCAGACACTTTCAGAATACTTGCAGGGTTTAGTATCAAAGAAACTGGCAGTAGGTATGGTCAAGTGAAAGCAATGAAATAGAGAAGTTAACAAGATAACTACAGAAAAGAGCATGTCAAGGATGAAGTTTTGAATATATTAATGTGTGCTGTTTTACCAGAGTGTTGATAGAAAAAAATAAGCTAATGAATGAGGAAGAGAGGTACATGTGAGAATACGAAACAATGAACACAGAGTATGCTCTTAAAAACATTTTTTGAATCATATATAAGAACTATGAGTGTCTATTCATCACATTATACTGACTTGTTTGAATATATACATTTTTCGTGGAAATGAATATAGTTAAGTTAAATTCCCTGAAGACAAATGTAATAAGCCATATGCACTTAAAAACTGTCACCTTTTTAAAACCTTTACTAGAGGTCTTATTCTAAAAGAGAAGGTCAACCAAAAGATATTCAGTGTCATTGTTCTCTTCATTATCTACTGGATTTTTAACTTTTTGCTGCATTTGTATATTTTCATTTCACATCAGGTATTGAATTAAAATTTAGATAAATTATTTTGCATTTAAATTATTCCTGAACAAAAAAATTATACAAATGAATCATAAGTAAAAGGATGAAAGGTGTGTCTAAGGTATGACTTTACAGGTAAAGATTGCTTCTAACTGTTGAGTAATATTTGGACAATTTTTTTAAGAAAAAAAATTTTTAAAGCCACTGTTGGTTATTTTTTATATTATATAAAACTAGATATTATGCCACTTTTCTTTCAGCTTTTATTTGACAATTTGATACATG